>NC_132804.1:37780409-38131736 GCF_048594095.1 Paramormyrops kingsleyae
ATAAATCAGATAAAAAGGACATTTTTATTTCCCCGTTTATTCAGAAATAGAACATTATTTAAACTGATGGAGCAAAAAATGCACAAACCCTGACCTTGTGTTTGTCACGGCGCCTTTTAGGCGAGCGGGCAAACAGGCAAGTGGAGGCGTGAATACAGGCAAACAGGGTTTATTGACGGGGAATAGACTTAACTCACAGGCAACATTAATGACAGACCTAGGGAAACGTACTCGAACACGGACTGAAATACACAGGACATACCGGAAATAACAAACAGCTGGGAACAATCAGGGTTTCACATCACGTTAATGAGGGGGTGTGGCACACAGGAGAATCGTACAGGCAGGTCATGACAGAACCCCCCCAAGGCGCGCACTCCGGGCGCTTCTCATGGGAGGTGAAGGATGAGAGGAAACCGGGACAACAGGACCTGAAAAACAAGACAAGAGCATCATCGGGGTACAGGGAACAGAACCGAAACACAAAACAAGCACAAGGGCAAAAGCCAAGACAAGACCTGACACAAGACGGGAAACGCAGACAGGCAGACCAGGAAAGGAGATACAGAGGGCACAGAGAACAGAGAAACAAAAGGACCAGGAGTGAACAGAGGAGACACCGAGGGACAAGGAGCAGACACAGGAGGGACGAAGGAAGGAGGGAGGAACATCGAGGACAGCGGACAATGGGGAGCCCGAGGGAGCCACAGCAGATGACGGGCAGCAGCCGGAGGGGCCGCAGGCGACCCAGAGACCAGAGCCGGAGGGGACCTCGCAGAGGGCGAGGAGGCAGGCAGAGGGACAGGCGGAGGAGTTGAGGAGGAAGTCGGAGGGGGCACCAGGGGAGGCGAGGAGGAAGTCGGAGGGGAGTGACGGCGCAGCCACAGCCGGCGAAGGCACAGCCGACCGAGAAGTCGAAGCAGGGGTACCCGCAGGTGACCAACGAGGCGTCGGAGGTGGGACTGAGGGCGGCTGACGAGGCCTCAGAGGGGGACCCGCAGGAAACCGCTGAGCAGGAGGCAATGGACCCGCAGGCGCCCCCCGAGCCCGGGACCCGAACCCTGCGCAAGTGTCCTCTCCCCTTTCGGGACACTGACAGGTGGAGACCCAGTCGGGATTCACCGTGCTGGGGCGAGTCCATTGGGTCCATTAGGGAGGTCCCTGAGGGGTCTCACTCAAGCTCCTCCTCTCCCTCCATCAAGGGGGGAAGAGCGGTGTTCTAATAGTCCGGGACCTCCTTGGGGACTGGATCTGGAGCTGGGGGGACTGGAGCAGGAGATACAGTGGGCAGAGCCGGGATGTCAGGCATGGGTGGAGCCTGGGCCAGAGCAATCAGGGTTTCACATGAGGTTAATGAGGGGGTGTGACACACAGGAGGATCGTACGAGCAGGTCATGACAATGTTAAAGTAAAGTTTATTTATGCAGCAGATTTAAACACAGCTGAAGTGCTATACAAAAACAATATTAAACTGAAATAAGAGAAACACACCAGCAGCAGATGAGCTAGTGGAGAGATTAACGTTAAGTCTCCTCACTTCAAAACAGAGCTAGCGTTTTTGACGACTGCAGATGAACTGTTTTCTCCTCCTCTTATGTTTTATTTGTTTAATTTTTGTTGGAAAATGGGGCCTCTGCTCTTCCTCTGCCACGTCTTGGGTCGCTCTGCGTTCCATGAAGTGAAATGAACTATTCCGCAATATAGTGAGTGACCGAGTATTAGCACAACACAACAAATCGATTATTAATTCTTGTAATCTATCATTTTAATAATATAATTTTATCTATACAGTCGATTAGTTGTTGCAGCCCTAACAGTCAGTAGGAAAAAGTGATAAAATTCGGCACAATATAGTCTGAACATCAGAACAGCAGCTACAGCTAATCTATGGGGGCCACTTAAATTTCCCTTTCAGTTTAATGTAGAATCCAAGGGAAACAGGCCTAAGTGTTAAAAATGGCTATAATTGTCATTTAAGTTGCCTTACTTAAGATTAACTTACTTAAGATGCCAGCTTGCTATTTGGTATATGTTGTACCAAGTTTTCTTGCTCATATGTCCTATGGAAAGCTCTTGTTGACCTCAAACAACATGGCCATGGGTTGAAAATCACCTAATTTCTCTGTTAAAGGCAGCCATAGGCATAGTGTGTTGGACAGCATGGACTATGAAGTTATTGTATAATGGAAAACAAGTGACCATTTGAGGGATTCTGTATAAGTCAAGCAACTTTGTTCATTTGGCAGTTTAGTTTTTGTCTTATGAATGTCTCAACCCTTTTTTCTCTGTATCATTAGACATCAGATGTGACATCACAGTGCACCCTTGTCCTTAAAGGAACTCCAATTATACTCGGGGACAATTCCAACGAGTTCTACAAGACAGCCTTTGTAAGTAATTTAAATCTATATTTATTGAAAATGAAATTAAATGAAAATCTACTCATGGAGGACAAGAAATTCTTTCACAATGATTTTGTTGCATGCACTTTTAAAATCACATTTTATTTCCTTTGTTTATTCATTCAATATCTTGGGGTGGTAATGGGGTTAGACATTAGACATTTCATAGCCAAAGTTAACTTTTTCCAAGGTTCCCCTGATATTTAAATGAATTCACTTTGTCCTCCATACACTGCAGGTTTCCACTGTCAGAGAAAGTAATGCAGTCCCAGGGGATCACTGAGCCATAACCATCATGCATCAGTGCAAACATGGTCTACTTTTCAGCAGGGCCGTGCAGAGACGTTTAAAGGGGCGGGTGCTCAAAGTTAAAAAAGATAGAACAGGCTGAATAACAACAACTCACATTCATGACGAATCTAATATGGAATTATGTGGATATCCATATTAGATCGTTTTTAGTGAAATAAAAGCCCTCCAGAAAAGAAGGGAAAAGTCCTGTAACTTACTTTAAAACAAAACATGTTCCCTAAAACGGTGGACAGAGCTACAGACCCCCTTGTAACACCCTTACCCAGTTAGCTAGCAGTTAATGACCACCACTACTTGTGCAGTTCATAAAAGGACAGATAATGTTTGTCGCGCTGTTGCACAAACAGCACGCTCATTTATTTAAATTCATTTGTTGTTATAGACTATAGTGTGCGCTGTACACCCTATTTACTGTTTTGTTGCAGTCTGCACCTTCCAATTAATTTGCCTGCTTCTCCTCCAGCTCCGCACCACCCAGCCTGCAGAAAATGCGCGTGCACTTTGCGAGCTCGTACCCGGCTCGTAACGAGCGCGCTCTGCCCTCAAGGGTGAGCATTGGTTAATGGCAGTCATGTGACTGATGCAAGCCAGATCCTTTTATTTAGCAAAATTGAGATTAATAGTTACATTTTATTGTTGAGGGGCAAAGACAGGGCTCCATACGCACATACAAAAAAAAAAAAACAACAACAACAAAAAAAAAAACCCAAGAAAAGGGCACTTGAGGCATCCTGGAGGAAAGGGGCGGGTGCTCAAGCACCCTCCGCCCCCACCCCCTCTGCACGTGCCTGCTTTTCAGTGTCTGATTCATACTTACTCTTTCAGACATACTACTGAAGCATAGGCCAAACATTTCCAATTCTGTTTCATTGATCCACAGAGCACAATCCCTGTAAGGAAATCTCCAGCAATTTTCATTCCATAGCCTTGTTGTACAAGGTAGGTCACAGATTGCTGTCAGTGGGTAAAAGAACTAGAAAATGTGATACAACATAAAGCCAATAGGAAGCTGGTAGCTATATTAACCTATGGGGGCAAGTACTTGAAATTGAAACTTAATTTGCCCCCATTGGTTGGCTTTAGCTGCCAGTCTACTATTCAGTTTATGCTGTATCAAGTTTCTGCTGTTCTGGTTGCTTCTTTTAGTGACTTTGAACAAAAGGGCTATGGGTTGAAAATGACCAGCATTTTCCTTAAAGGTTTGTGACACATCCCCATGGTTTTGGATTTGAATCCTGTTTTGTTTTGGCCCACGGATCAGCAGTTTGTCTGTAATTAGATATGAGGCATGTGATGAAAGCGACAAGCCTACAGTGAAGCATGTTAGTGTTTCAGTGATGCTCTGGGGCAGTTTCACTTCCTTTGACTCTAAAAAAATTTACAGTTTGTGGAAGGGAAATATGGACTTTTTCTAATACAGATAAGGCCACAGCTTTGTTCACCAGTAGCAACACATGAAGCATTTTGGTCACTGCTCTTAGTTAATTCAGTCAACTGAACTGTAGAGTACCAAATCTAAAGACTTGTTTTGCATTTGTGTGTCTTCACAGGATACAGTGACAGATGAGGCCATTGCATCGATGACTGTTGGTGTGCTCACTGTTATACATTTTATACCAATGCATGTTTACTGTTGCATTTAAAATAAATGATGAGATGCATATAAACTGTTTATTTCATTCTTTTCAATGGATTTCTTACATAGATTGCAATACTTATTATACAGTAATCTTCAGTTTAAAGGCAGTCTGTAAACTGAGCCAGAAAACCAGTTACTGAAATTAGTATAGTGAGGTTAATAATTAAAAATAAGTAGTGCTCACTTAAAAATGTAAGCTACATAAGTCTTACTTACTCAGTGTACTGCCCCTCCCTCGCGTCTTGCCAGGGTCGACAGTGAGTTAACTGTTCCCCACAAAGCACGCAGATGCCGAATGCCGTTTAGATCTTTATATAATTGCCATGGAAGAAGAGTAACACTAGAAAAAACAAAGAATAGCCTTTAGTATGACTTATTACAGAGCTCTATTCACATAAAGGCAAAAATCTGAATGAGCCTACTTTTACCAACTTAATAAATTACAAAACTTTGTTAACTCAGTCTAATATAATTATTCCTTTCTATTTATCATAACATCACAACATAAACATACCAGCGATGCCTTCACAGATCAACTCAAAGAGCTGGATGATGCATACAGAAGAATAAACAGGCAGGAACGAATGATAAAAGACATTCCTTTTTTGCGCGCGGTGTCTCCTCCCGGAGACGTCATCCAGTAGCGACTTGTGTCCCTGCACTTCTTGTGCTTTGACACAAGATGGCAGGCAAGCATCATACATGTTTCTCTGACATTACAACAATGAACATAAATACTAAAGGGGCAGAACACTCCCTGTCTGACACCTTAAGGGTGTCAAATATTACTTGTATGCTATTATACACAACTACAGAACAATAACACTGTATACCCCTTTTAATGATCAAAGTCCATTCCACCTGTAAGAAGATGACTAGAGATCATCCCTTGAGGTAAGTAAACACGTTTACCCTACAGGAGAAACAAGTAACACCAGCTCAGTCACCAGTCTCAAAAGAGATGTACTATTCCGCGGACCACTTTCGGCGGGACTGAAGAGTTGCTAGATACTGCTTCCTGCACCTGTCCCAGAATATATTAGACAAACTCTGGACTCGTCGCCATTGTTGTCTATACAAATCCATTTGGTTGAATTCTCCTGGCGGTGGAAGACATGGCACAATCTTCTGAGTCAGTAAGAACGCAGGAGTGAGGGTGAACGGATTTGATGGATCGGTTGACACAGGTACCAAAGGGCGGTTATTCACGATCGCTGTCACTTCAGCCAGGAAGGTAGTGAGCACTTCCTGTGTGAACTTGGATGACCCCATCTGCATAAACATAGAATCCAAAATCTTACGTCACTCCGATCATCCTCTCCCACACTCCGCCCATATGCAAAGCGTGAGGATGGGATTCCCAAATCCATGGAGGCTCTGATAAAGTTTGTGCCCCTGTCCGGACGCAGGTGTTTCCCCGGACCACGAATGGCCTGAAACCTGCGGAACGCGTTGATGAAACTAGAGGCATCTAGGGACTCGATGAGCTCAATGTGCACGGCCCTCACAGATAGGCAAGTAAAAAGTACAGCCCATCTTTTGTTTTCCGCACTTCCTGCTATTGTCCTACGAGCTGCAACATTCCAAGGCCCAAAGACATCCATGCCGACATTTGTAAATGGGGGGTCAGAACTTAGTCTGTCGGCTGGCAGATCAGCCATCTTCTATACCTCACATCTTCCCCTAACCAAATTGTGTCCTTTAGACAGCCTGCTGGGATTGACCAGCGATGTCAGCAGGGTTGTGTCGAATGTCCACGTATCTCCACTGGCTAGGTTGTGTGCTCTTCCTGATTCTCTGGACTTACACATAAAACCACCTCTTTTTCGTTAAAAATGTGTCCAAGCATGATCTTACTGTCCGTGTAGAAGGTGACAGTGTCGAAAGAGACATCCATTTCTGATATGATATTCTCAGCCAATGTCACTGCGAGGACAGCGCTGCACAGTTCAAGGTGAGGTGTGGTATGTCCTGAATGTGGTGCTAGTCTCGCCTTACTGGCAACCAACCCTGTATGGATGTTCCCAAGTGCGTCCTTAACCTTCAAATAGGCGACTGCGGCTATTGACCATTCTGATGCGTCTGAGAAGACACACAACTCTATGCGTTCCGCTGAAAATAACGACACATTAGTGTAAGCCCTTGGAATTCTCAGGCTCTGTAGCTCTTGGAGGGAATCTTGCCAGTTGATCCATGATTCCTTTTTTCCTAATGGCAGTGGAGTATCCCAGTCAGGAGAGCTCTCTGTCATTTCTCAGAGGAACACATTCCCTTGTATTGTGACAGGGGAAACGAATCCTAAAGGATCGTACAGACTGTTTACTGTGGAAAGGACTCCTCTCCGAGTGTACGGTTTCTTTTCCTGGCTCACTCTGTATGTGAAGCAGTCTGACACAAGATCCCACTGCAGCCCAACGGCAAATTGTCAGCATCCAAGTCCAGATCATTTAAGTCCGTGGCATGGTCTTCGCGTGGGAAAGCTTCCATTACTATCTTGCTAATAGACACCAGCTTATGCAGCCTCAGGTTGGAGCGTGCTAATATATTTTGAGTTCTCCTTAACAGACTGATGGCTTCCTCCGCCGTGGGAAGGGATTTTAGTCCGTCATCTACGTAGAACTCTGTAGTGACGAACTGCTGTACTTCTTCTCCATACTCCGCTTGTCCCTCTTGAGCTGCGCGTCTAAGGCAGTAGATAGCTACTGCTGGTGAAGGGCTGTTGCCGAACACGTGAACTTTCATGCGGAACTCTGCCGTCTCTTGTTCAGGGTCGTTATCTTTGAACCAGAAGAACCAAAGGAGATTGTGGTCCTCCTCCCTTACTTTGAAGCTGTAGAACATTTGTTGTATTTCTACAGAGAAGGCGATAGTGTCTCTTCGGAAATGGAGGAGCACTCCAACAAGGCTGTTGTTAAGATCCGGGCCAGACAAAAGTGTCTGGTTCAAGGACCGGCCTTCGCATTTCGCACTGGAGTCAAATACAACTCTAATTTGCGAAGGTTTCATGCGGGTGGTTCACGCCAAAACATGGTAAATACCAGTGTTCTTTTCCTGGTTCCAATGGAGTCACTGGTTCAGCATTGTAGTTATGGAAGATCTTTTCCATAAATGTGACGAATTGCTCTTTCAACTCGGGTTTTTTTTTTTTAAAGTTAAAGCGTTAAAGCGCTCTAGGGCTTGCTTGTAGTTGCTCGGCAGTCTTTCTCAAGGCATTCTAAATGGCAAGGGAGCTACCCAGTTGTTCTTTGTGTCTTTATGAATGTGTCAGTCCATAATGCTCAAAAACTACCTGTCTTTGATGAAAAGGTCTTCTGTGTCATAATTTTTCATTAACTGGAACACGTCATCGTGCTTGACGACTTGTGCGTTTATGTCATAGTGGGAGTATGGTTCCAAAGCGGTCTGCCATTTTGTGGCTGAGTTCCTGTTGTTTCTAAATGCTTCCACTTCGCAATAATACCAGTTATAGTTGACCGTGGAATATCTAGCAGGGAAAAAAATCAGGATCTGACTTATTGTTAAAGTGGCAACCTATGACAGTACAATTCTTCATAATGACCCATTATTTCATGAGTGTGTGTAAACCTGATTGCATGGATAAGTGCTTGATTTTATACACCTGTAGCAATGAGATTGAATGAATCACCCAACAATGATGCATATTACACATTTGCAAATCTTAGTACACATTTCCAAATTCTTTTACAGATTTTAAAATCTGATTATGCACACATAGATTGAGATACAGTCACACAACTCTCCATACACATTTGCAAATAATTTTGCTACAATAATAGCCCCATAGCTGTCCCTCAACACCACTGTTCCAAAATCTAACCACAATGTACAGAAAACCCACTCACACAGACCAACATCTCAATTTGTATGCATCAAAATGTGTATGTTTATTCTTAATTATTGTTAATTCCATCGTAATATAATATTCACCTGTCACAAAAGTTTATTATTTTAGATAAAATTTTAGTCATTAGATTTTTATTTTTTTCTGGGAAATTTATGTTGTCATGCATTCTTATTAACAAACCTGAGATTTTAAGACAAATCTGACTAACTTTTTATTCTATAAAATATTACACAATAGTAAAAAAAAAATGCTAATTCCACTTTGCAGAGCCAAAAATGGTATATTTAGGGAAAAATGTACATGAAAAAGTAGCAAATCCACACATTTGAGAAGTTGGACATACCCATTAATATAATACACTGCTGGCCAAAAAAAAGAGGCCATTTGAATTTTTAGTTGGACCACCTTTAGCTGTGATAATGGCGCACATTTGTCATGGCATTGTTTCCACAAGCTTATGCAACATCTCTTCCTTTATTTTCATCCAGATTTGCATTCATTTCTCACTAAGATCCTGTATTGACAAATGAGTTGAACCACTCCAAAAAGCCTCCTTCTGCACATCCCTAACCCTAACCCTAACCCTTCAATAAGGTTAAGGTCACAACTCTGTAGTAACCAAGTCATGCGTGAAAATGATTCCTTGTGCTCCCTGAACCCAATGAATCTTGGCATTCTTGTCCAGGAATATGCCCATGCCAGCAGAAAAAAATCCATTTATGATGGATGAAGGTGTAACCTGGCCATTCAGTAGATTCAGGTACTCTGCTGACTTTACTTTATTGCTGCATAATGTTGCTGAGCTGTAATAATGATCCAGTCATTGGCTCTTAAGTATTTGTTGATATATATTCAAATTGTGACTTGGCCGGGCAGTGTAAGTTTCAGCAATAGTTGAACACAAATTACATTTTAAAAACTATATTAATATTTGAGATTTCTTTTCATATGTTTCTTTATTCCTTTCTAGCCATAGTCTATGCTAATGCTGTAAAATTACCTCACAGTAACAGCAAACATGCACACACACAGAGCTCTGTTCAATGGTTGTTGCCACGTGTCTGGTGTTTACATAAAGATTTGACACCAGCATCACATTTTCTCAAGGGGAAATCAAGCATCCCTAATGTGTAAGATTTTTTTTCAAAACTGCAGCTGATCAAAGTGACAGCTGCTGTTTATTACGGATAATACACCTAAATGAAAGCTACAGAATGACCCATAATGAAGACAAGTCATTCTCATGTACACTTGGAAATTCACAAATGTATGTATACTCAGCAAAAAAAGAAACGTCCCTTTTTCAGGACTGTGTATTTCAACAATAATGTTGTAAAAATCCAAATAACTTTACAGATCTTCATTGTAAAGGGTTTAAACAATGTTTTCCATGCATGTTCAATTAACCATAATCAATTAATTAATTAACATGCACATCCGAATATCACACCTACGTGACAGGTACAGGATGGCCACAACAACTGCCCAAGTCACACCAGGAACAGAGTTCAAAAACTATGTTCCAGATCATGTTGTCATGTACTTAAATGAGCAGGAAGTCACTTCTCTAGCTGAAGCTGCCATCCTCGCTGATGAGTTCGTGTTGACTCATAGGACTGTGTTCACGCCG
Source organism: Paramormyrops kingsleyae (assembly GCF_048594095.1). Classification (NCBI taxonomy): domain Eukaryota; kingdom Metazoa; phylum Chordata; class Actinopteri; order Osteoglossiformes; family Mormyridae; genus Paramormyrops; species Paramormyrops kingsleyae. The sequence goes on from NC_132804.1 coordinate 37,790,258, forward strand.
ACTCTGCTACCCCAAAAAGTTCATCCCCATCCGGTAGCACCTCCTCCTTCGTCCACTTCGTCTCCACCACCTGTGGAGAAAAGAGAATGCTTTTATTGTTATGAGGTGGGTCACCTTATTTCGGTCGTTCTGGCCCTTAAATGAAAGGAAGCCCGTGCTATGACTCAAAAGGTGCAGGGTGTAGTTGGTATAGACAGTGCTTCACCCCTATCTCAAGTGGTGGAGCCTGCCTTTTTGTTCTCTAGTTCGGTTTTGCTCAGTGAGACTGGTGTGCGACACCCCGTGACTATCCTATGGGATACGGGTGCTGCCCAGTCATTCCTAATGGAAGGAGTTGTCCTTCTCGACGAAATGTCGTATGTGCTTGTACAAGGCATCGATCTGTGTGTGACAGCTGTTCCTCTGCATAATGTCTACCTAAATACTCCTGACTTTTCTGGTTTTGTGCGTGTTGCAGTCCAGACTCGCCATCCCGTTATGGGTGTTTCATTTATTTTAGGGAATGACATTGTGATGGCTACAGCCACACAGTAAGACCTGATATATGCTTGCATCCTTAGTTGATTTATTTTGTATTTTTGCTTTATTTACAGTGATTCATAGATCTTAGTTGATTTTTGCCTTTTGTGGCTGGGGTAGTATATTTTGATATTGTAGGGTTGTGTGCAATGATTAATTTAGACAATCATTTGGTTTGCAGTTACTTTGGTTGTGGGGAATGGTTTTTTCTATGCAGCATAAAGGTGTGGCTGAGGGCGGAGATCTCTGAAAAGGACAACCCCTGGAGCAGGAGCAAACCATGTGCTGCCATGGCAAGAGTGGGGAGTTGGGGTTTAGTTGTGTTTTGTTTTGTTTAATTATATGTAGTGATTATTTGGTTTACCCCTTTGTGTGTTAATTGGTTTGGCCAAACCGCTATATATGTTCCCTCATGTCTCTTTATTAGAAGGTCAGTTTGTTTCAGTTAAGACTTTGCTTTGTAATGTTAAGTTTTGTTTATTTTTTTGTTGACCTCTTTTATGGGCCCAGTTATTAAGGTCTTGAGTTTGTTATTGTTTGTATTTTGGGGGTTAATAAAGCCCTATTTCTTTAATTAAGTTCCTGTGTTTGTGTTGCCTTACTGCTTGGTCCCTCACAGACATCATGGGAGAAAGAGTTGTTCCTCTGCCCGAAGTCATTCCCGAACCGATGTTGCGTTCAGATGGTGTTGCGGTGGAACATCCCAAGGTGTTTTCGGCCTGTGTGCTCACCCGTGCCCAAAGGTGTAAATTTGCGGACATAGATCTAGCTGATGCGTTTATGTCCGACTCTCCTTCAGATACCCCTTCATTGTGTAATTTCGATACCTCCGTTGCTCGTCCCATTGTTGACTACTGAGGTTCCCTCCACAAGGGAAGCCTTGGTTAAGGCTCAGGGAGCTGATCCCTCCTGTGTGCACTTGTGTTGTGTTTTGCGCCTGTTGAAGCGGTTGACTGGAATTATCTGGAAGTATATTTGAGTGTTTGTGTGCCAGTATGATTACGTGGGTGGTTGTTGTTTCATTTTTATCTTTTATTTTTTTCTCAGTCTAAGTGAGTACTTGTCTGTCCTTGTCAATTGACAGCGCGAGTGTTATCGATAGCTGCAGGCGTTGTGCGAGCGGCATTTCTGTCTGCGTACCATCGCATCAAACACCCTCGGGGTAATATTATCTAACGCCGGTATCATTAACTCGGAAAGGACAGTTGCTCCTGAGCTTTGCTCGATCGCCAGTCGGGGCCGGGAGGACATTTTCCACTTTTTTTCCCACTCCGGCAGTAACCTGCTTTGAGAGGGTTCTTTGTGGTTTTTCGGCCTCCCTAGAGCAACTTCGCTTTAGTTTAGCTAAACGTGGTTCAGCAGGAAGTTAGTCTTGGGTAAGTAATTGTTAATTTGGTTATTTTAAAAGTTTAATTTCAAGGTTGTTATAGCTGACGCTGTCGGATAATTTATAAAAAAGTTCAGAATTAACGCAAGTGTTAATTTAGTGTTTTAGTGTACTTGGTACTTTATTGTTTTAACTATACGTTAATTAGATCAACTGAAAGTTTAAATAGGCTATATTAATATTCTGGGCTGGGAGTAAAGGACGGGGTCATAGTGAGTTAGGTAATTATGGGTCCAGCTCAGTGTTGTGTTTGCAAGATGTTTGCCCTTCTGGATGCTTGCGTCCAGTCGGACGTCGTCTGCGAGCGATGTAAGTTAGTGGACTCACTCATGGTCCAGGTTCGTGACCTCGAGGAGCAACTGGCTCTCATCCAACATAACAATGAGTTAAAGGATAGAGTTAACACGCCTTTTAGGGAGACTGTGTGTACGTCACAAGCGGGGAGGGGGGAGGATGATGAACAGGTAGGTCGAGAGAGCTGGATGAACGTAGGTCGTAGACGTAGAAAAGGGCGTACACAATTCACAGAGGCGGCATCACCTGAAGTGACGGTGTCTAACCGCTTTCAGGTGCTTCCAGCTTTAGAGCCAGAAGAGACTGGGGAGGCAGGTGGGCCCTTGGGCACCAAGGAACCACCTACCCCCAGGAGGAGGGAGGTTGTGGTAGTAGGGGATTCAATTATTAGAGGTGTAGATAGTTATGTGTGCAGCCGTGATAGAGGGTCCCGTACGGTGTCTTGCCTGCCTGGTTAATTTCATCGGACACTTACGACATTATAGGAATAACTGAAACATGGATGAGTGACAATGATGGGGAAGAATATAATATGGATTGTTATACGTTGTTCCGTAGAGACCGGATAGGCAAGAAGGGAGATGGTGTTGCAGTATACGTAAAAGAAAACTTGCAGGCAAGGGAGCTCACTGATAAAAATAAAAGTACAGAAGCTGTATGGATAAAACTGGATGCTAAAGACTCAAATGGCCTAATTGTCAGGGTTTGTTATACAGCACCTAATGTAGCTGCAGAGGAAAGCAGAATGTTATATGATGATATCAGGATTATGAGTACTAAAAATGATGTGGTGGTTATGGGTGATTTTAATTTACCTGGGATACAGTGGGACTGTATCTGGCTCTTCTGTAAATGAACTTGAGATGGTGGAATTAGTACAGGATTGTTTTTTTACCCAGTTTGTTAATACCCCTACCAGGGGAGAAGCCCTTCTTGATCTTGTTTTCTCTAATAACCAGGATAGGATTGGAAAATTAGAGGTTTTAGAACCATTGGACGGTAGTGATCATAACATGGTTAAATTCGAGGTAAATTTTAGTGTCAGAAGAGCAAAGTCGAAATTAAAAGTATACAATGTTAGGAAGGCTAACTTTAATGGTATGAGACGGAAACTAGAAACTGTAAACTGGAGTTAAATAGCAAAACAGTTGAAGAGGCATGGGAATTTTTTAAAAGAACATTGTTGTAAGTGCAAGAGGGCTTTATAGCTGTTTCCAGCAAAACTAAATCTAGGAAACGACAACCAAGGTGGTTTACTAAGGAAATTAAGAATATAGTCAGGAGGAAAAGGGCTCTGTTCCACAATTGGAAAATAACTAATGATTTCAAAATTAAGCAGGAGTATCTACATCTACAGGTACAGTTAAAAAATAACATTAGACTGTTCAAGAGGGATGTAGAAAGAAAAATTGCATTGGAGGCTAAGGATAACAATAAAAGTTTCTTCCAATACTTTAACTCCAAAAGAGCTCTAAAAGCTGAAATCACTAATTTGCAGGATAGTAAGGGCCTTATAATTGAAAATTAAATTGATATAGTAAATGAGTTTAATGATTATTTTTCACGGGTGTTCACAGTAGAGAACACAAGTAACTTACCACCAATTAGTACGAATACAGTGTCGTCTATGACAAATATATGTATAACTGAGGCTGATGTGGTACTAAGCCTAGCTAAACTCAAAATAAATAAATCCTGATGGCATCTTGCCTATAGTTTTAAAAGAGATGAGGGATATTATTAACCAACCGTTAACTTTAATATTCCAGAAATCGTTATCTGCGGGTGTGGTACCATCAGATTGGAAGCATGCTAATATAACACCCATATTCAAAAAAGGGGATAGAAGTAATCCAGCAAAATATAGGCCAATCAGTTTAACTAGCATTACTGGAAAAATAATGGAAGCTATAATCCAAGTGAAAATGGTAGATTACCTGGATGCAAAAAACATTCTGAGGGATAGCCAACATGGATTTAGGAGAGGTAGATCCTGTTTAACGAATCTACTTGAGTTCATTGAGGAAGCTGCAAGTGAAATTGATCACAAAAAGGCCTACGACGTGATCTACTAAGATTTCCAGAAGGCCTTTGATGTTGTCTCCCACAAACGGCTCTTACTTAAACTCAAAGCGACAGGTATTTTAGAAACTGTAGCGACCTGGATTGATAACAGATAGGAAGCAGCGAGTAGTTATAAGAGGCACAATGTCACAGTGGACCTGCGTTCATAGTGGGGTACCGCAGCGTTCAATTTTAGGACCACTATTGTTCCTAATTTACATAAATGATATAGACACCAATATATACAGTAAACTGGTGAAATTTGCAGATGACACCAAGGTGGGTGGTGTAGCAGATACTGAACTAGCGGCTCAGCAACTACAGCGGGATCTTGATTTAATTAGTGACTGGGCCGATACCTTGGTGTGTATGTTGATGCTTCTTTTAGCTACTTTTTGGATCCTCCTTGTCTTTGGTTTTGAGCCCTCGCGGTCCTTTCGTTTATAAATTTGTGTGTCATTTTGTGTCCCCTTCAGTGCCTCCCATGCTGTGCATGGATCGTCCATCTTTCATACTTACAGCAACAACAAACAAATTTATTTTTGTATAGCGCATTATCACAACATTACATCGTCAGGCTATACTCAGGCTCTTCCTGAGAGGCTGCTGGGATTGCTGTAGAGGCTGCTGGGGCTGCTGGGATTGCTGTACTGTTCAAGCCAGACGGGTTGTGTTGTGTGCCTGTTGAAGCGGTTGATTTGATTTGAATTATCTGTAAAGTATATTTGAGCGTTTGTGTGCCAGCACGGTTACGTGGGTGGTTGTTGTTGTTTTTATTTTTTACTCTTATTTTTACGTGTGTACTTGTCTGTCCTTGTGAGTGTTACCGACAGCCGCGGGCGCGAGTGGCGTTTCTGTTTGCGTCCTTCGCATCAAACACCCGCGGGTAATATTATCGAACATCGGTAACATTAACTCTAAAAGGTCAGTTGCTCCGGAGCTTTGCTCGGTCGCCGGTCGGGGCCGGGAGGACATTTTCCACTTTTTTTCCCGCTCCGGCAGTAGCCTGCTTTGAGAGGGTTTTTGTGGTTTTTTGGCCTCCCTAGAGCAACTTCGCTTTAGTTTAAGCTAAACGTGGTTCAGCAGGAAGTTAATCTCGGGTAAGTAATTGTAAATTTGGTTATTTTAAAAGTTAAATTTAAAGGTTGTTATCGCTGACGCTGCCGGATAATTTATAATAAAGTACCGATTTAACGCAAGTGTTAATTTAGTGTTTTAGTGTACTCGGCACTCTGTTTTAACTATACGTTAATTAGATCAACTAAAAGTTTATATATTCTCTATTAATATACTGGGCTGGGAGTAAAGGACGGGAACATAGTGAGTTAGGTAATTATGGGGCCAGCTCAGTGTTGTGTTTGCAAGATGTTTGCCCTTCTGGATGCTTGCGTCCAGTCGGACTTCGTCTGCGAGCGATGTGGGTTAGTTGACTCACTCATGGTCCAGGTTCGTGACCTAGAGGAGCGGCTGGCTCTCATCCAGCATAGCAATGAGTTAAAGGAGAGAGTTAATACGCCTTCTAGGGAGACTATGTGTACGTCACAAGCGGGGAGGGGGGAGAATGATGAACAGGTAGGTCGAGAGAGCTGGGTGAACGTAGGTCGTAGAGGTAGAAAAGGACGTACACAGTTCACAGAGGCGGCATCACCTGAAGTAACGGTTTCTAACCGCTTTCAGGTGCTTCCAGCTTTAGAGCCGGAAGAGACTGGGGAGGCAGGTGGGCCCTTGGGCACCAAGGAGCCACCTAACCCTAGTAGGAGGGAGGTTGTGGTAGTTGGGGATTCAATTATAAGAGGTGTAGATAGTTATGTGTGCACCCGTGATAGAGGGTCCCGTACGGTGTCTTGCCTGCCTGGTGCCCAGGTAGGGGACCTTCCAGATCGAGTGGACAGGCTTTTGGCCCCAGCCGGGGTGGATCCAGTGGTCGTGGTGCATGTTGGCACCAATGACATAGGAAAGGGCAGAAGGGCTGTTCTGCAAGATAAATTTATAGAAGTCGCGGATAAGCTCAGAAGCAGAACATCCACGGTGGTATTCTCTGGAATACTTCCCGTGCCACGTGCAAGTCAGGCAAAATTAGCTGAGATAAGGGGATTAAATGCGTGGCTAAAATGGTGGTGTAGGAAAGAGGGGTTCAGGTTTATGGGGCACTGGAAGACCTTCTGGAACAGGTGGGACCTGTTCAAGCCGGACGGGTTGCATCTGAACCATAGGGGAACCAGTGTATTGGGGAGGCGTATGTGCAGAATAGTTGAGGAATGTTTAAACTAGGGACTGGGGGGGCAGGGAGGTCAGTTAAGAATTTATGTGGGGAGAGACGGAAAGCCCAAATAAAAATTAAAAGTAGACACTGTAAAAGGCCTACCATTAGTGGTCTGTATTTGAATGCTAGGAGTATTAGAAACAAAATTAACGACTTAGAGGCTTTAATTTCTTCAGACAATTACGACATTATAGGAATAACTGAAACATGGATGAGTGACAATGATGGTGATGAATATAATATGGATGGTTATACGTTGTTCCGTAGAGACCGGATAGGCAAGAAGGGAGGTGGTGTTGCAGTATACGTAAAAGAAAACTTGCAGGCAAGGGATCTCACTGATAAAAATAAAAATTCAGAAGCTGTATGGATCAAACTTGATGCTAAAGATTCAAATGGCCTAATTGTCGGGGTTTGTTATAGGGCACCTAATGTGGCTGTAGAGGAAAGCAGAATATTATATGATGATATCAGGATTATGAGTAATAAAAATGATGTGGTGGTTATGGGTGATTTTAATTTACCTGGGATACAGTGGGACACAGTCTCTGGCTCTTCTGTAAATGAACTTGAGATGGTGGAATTAGTACAGGATTGTTTTTTTACTCAGTTTGTTAATACTCCTACCAGGGGAGAAGCCCTTCTTGATCTCGTTTTTTGTAATAACCAGGATAGGATTGGAAAATTAGAGGTTTTAGACCCATTGTACGGTAGTGATCATAACATGGTTAAATTCGAGGTTAATTTTAGTGTCCAAAGAGCAAAGTCTAAATTAAAAGTATACAATGTTAGGAAGGCTAACTTTAATGGTATGAGACGGAAATTAGAAACTGTAAACTGGACAGAGTTAAATAGCAAAACAGTAGAAGAGGCATGGGAATTTTTCAAAAGCACATTGTTGCAAGTGCAAGAGGACTTCATACCTGTTTCCAGCAAAACTAAATCTAGGAAACGACAACCAAGGTGGTTTACTAAGGAAATTAAGAATAAAGTCAGGAGGAAAAGGGCTCTGTTCCACAACTGGAAAATAACTAATGATTTCAAAATCAAGCAGGAGTATCTAAGTCTACAGGCAGAGTTAAAAAATGACATTAGGCTATCAAAGAGGGATGTAGAAAGAAAAATTGCATTGGAGGCTAAGCATGACAGTAAAGGTTTCTTCCAATATTTTAACTCCAAGAGAGCACTAAAAGCTGAAATCACTAATTTACAGGATAGTAAGGGCCTTATAATTGATAACGAAATTGATATGGTAAATGAGTTTAATGATTATTTTTCAAGGGTGTTCACAATAGAGAACACAAGTAACTTACCACCAATTAATACGAATACAGCATCGTCTATGACCAATATATGTATAACTGAGGTTGATGTGATACTAAGCCTAGCTAAACTCAAAATAAATAAATCACAGGGGCCTGATGGCATCTTACCTTTAGTCTTGAAAGAGATGAGGGATATTATTAGCCAACCTTTGACTTTAATATTCCAGAAATCGTTATCTGCGGGTGTGGTACCATCAGATTGGAAGCATGCTAATATAACACCCATATTCAAAAAAGGGGATAGAAGTAATCCGGCAAACTATAGGCCAATCAGTTTAACTAGCATTACTGGAAAAATAATGGAAGCTATAATTCAAGTGAAAATGGTAGATTACCTAGATGCAAATAACATTATAAAGGATAGCCAACATGGATTTAGGAGAGGTAGATCCTGCTTAACGAATCTGCTTGAGTTCTTTGAGGAAGCTACAAGTGAAATTGATCACAAAAAGGCCTATGATGTGATTTACTTAGATTTCCAGAAAGCCTTTGATGTTGTCCCCCACAAACGGCTCTTGTTAAAGCTTAAAGCTGCAGGAATTTTAGGAACTGTGGCAGCTTGGATCAAAAACTGGCTAACTGATAGGAAGCAGCGAGTAGTTATTAGAGGCACTATGTCACAGTGGGCCTCCGTTTATAGTGGGGTACCGCAGGGTTCAATTTTAGGACCACTATTGTTCCTAATTTACATTAATGATATTGACACGAATACATACAGTAAACTGGTTAAATTTGCAGACGACACTAAGGTGGGCGGGGTAGCAGATACTAATCTAGCAGCAGAGAGGCTCCAACGGGATCTGGATTTAATTAGCGAATGGGCTGATACTTGGCAGATGAAATTTAACACAGATAAATGTAAGGTAATCCATGCAGGGAGCAGAAATATACAGTACAGATATTTTATGGGTTCCACTGAAATAAAGGTAGCTGATTACGAGAAAGATCTCGGTATGTATGTTGATGCTTCCATGTCCCACTCTCGCCAATGTGGGGAAGCAATAAAAAAGGCGAACAGAATGTTGGGTTATATCTCTAGATGTGTGGAGTTTAAGTCAAGGGAGGTGATGTTACACTTATATAATTCCTTGGTAAGACCCCACCTAGAATACTGTGTGCAGGTTTGGTCACCATACCTCAAGAAGGACATTGCTGCCTTAGAAAAGGTGCAACGAAGAGCTACGAGAATGATTCCTGGTCTTAGAGGAATGTCTTACGAGGAGAGGTTAGCGGAACTGAATCTGTTCAGCCTTGAGCAAAGGAGGCTAAGGGGGGATATGATTCAGGTCTATAAGATTCTAACGGGTCTGGATGCCGTTCAGCCAAATGACTATTTCAATATTAGTCTAAATACTAGAACTCGTGGCCATAAGTGGAAATTAGCGGGAGAACATTTTAAAACAAATTTGAGGAAGCACTTCTTTACACAGCGTGTAGTCAGAGTATGGAATAGTCTTCCTGCTATTGTAGTGGAAGCTAAAACCATGGGTTCCTTTAAATCAGAGCTAGATAAGATTTTAACAACTCTGAGCTATTAGCTAAGTTCTCCCCAAACGAGCTTGATGGGCCGAATGGCCTCCTCTCGTTTGTAAATTTCTTATGTTCTTATGTTCTTATGTTCTCAAAGCGCTTTACAGCATCCCCACCCAAAGCCCCCAGTGAGTAAGCCATAGGCGACAGTGGCAAGGAAAAACTCCCGAGAAGGAAGAAACCTTGGGAGGGACCAGACTCAAAGGGGGAGCCCATCCTCCAGGGGCCAGCAGGGAGAGTCAAATACAGTAAAATTTTAGACACAAACGGGGAGCAGGGGGGAGATGACAGCCGGTGCCAACGCTCCCTCCAATCGCCAGGCAACCAGAAGGCAGGCAGCGGGTCATACATGGAAGATGACACAGGCAGAACGGTGAGCTGGATGCACGGACGTCATTGGTAGTGGCGACATCACATGTTGCAGGGTGTGCTGGACATCTTGATAGATTGGGGTCTCCAGGCAGCACCCCCCCCAGGAGGAGTAGGGGAAATAAAATATGCAATTAGTCAAAGTAGGGGAGACTATAGGCAGTGCTAAAAGTTAGATGAGTGCAATATGAAGTGCAATGTGCAAGCTCCGGCAGATATGGCTATGGCAGCATAAGTAGGAGGGAGAGGCAGGTGGGAATGTAGGCATGGGGAGTCCCTGAAATGACAGCACTCCAATCCCACAAGCGATTGTGAAGCTAGAGTGACAGCACTGTCAATTCAGTTTATCCAAAGCCAATGGCACCGATCCCCACCCAGCTCTACACCTCACACTATAGGTCTAACTGGGAATGAGGAGTTAGCTAGAGTTAGAAGTAGTGTTCCTATAAGCTAAACTAAACAGGTGTGTTTTTAGTCTAGACTTGAATATTGAGAGTGAGCCTGAAATCCGCACATCCGGTGGAAGACCATTCCACAGCTGAGGAGCTCTATAGGAGAAAGCTCTGCAGCCTGCCGTAGCTCTTTCTACCCTAGGTACTAACAGATATCCCGCGCCTTGAGAACGAAGCAAGCGCGGGGGGTTGTATGATGTCAACAGATCACTAAGGTATTCTGGTGCAAGGCCATTCAGTGCTTTATAGGTTAATTGCAGTATTTTATAGTCAATCCGAGACTTAACTGGTAACCAATGAAGGGAGGATAAGACTGGTGTAATGTGATCAAATTTTTTTGTGTTTGTGAGAACTCTGGCTGCTGCATTCTTTACCAGCTGAAGGTTATGTAAGGATCCAGACGGGCAACCAGACAGGAGGGCATTACAGTAGTCCAGTCTGGAAGTTACAACTAGTTAACAACTAGTGACTACCCTATATAGATTGTTTTTTAAAATTACAAATATACCATATGCAAAAACTGCATTGTTTAAATTACATTAACTATCATAGACAGAGCAGAGCAGGAGAGTGAATGCAGTTTCGTAATGATTAAATGTCCAATATAATAGCAAGTAATACTTGTTACGCTTAAAGTAAATTTCAGATTATTAATAATAATTAATTACAGTTATTATGCCATACCTCATTACAGGTACAACAATGTAAAATGTAATGCTGTCTGGCTTCTTTTTTTATTATGCTTTAGATTAATTTTATATTTCATATATTTTTCATAATGCAGAAATCCAGATAATTCCAATGGGTTTACAAAGTTTTTCACATAACCATAAATAAAGTGATGAGATTCCATGTTGGGTGAGATTAAACACAAACCATTAACTGGCCATGCTTGGCAGAGATAGCTGGAGCATACCCAGGGTTGTGATGCCTGTCCACATGCAGAAAACAAGTGAGAATTCAAAAAGCAGGGGTCAGTAGGAAGCACAGAAAGCAAACAGTTCCATAACAAGCAAGCTCATTATCTCACAAAGAGCCTCCTTCAGGGGAGTTCCTTATCTTCCCCCCTGGTTTAATTAAAAAATGTGAAACTGGTGTCACTGAAACTCTTGTGAGGAGGGGCTTGGTCTGAATGGACAGGGCAGTAGGGATTGTGGACTCAAAAAAGGCATTACACAATTTACACTAAAAATAAATTCTCCTTTTATTTGCACTTTTATTGACACTTCACTTAATGACACCTTAGGAGTTACACATCTTTAACAGCAGATGGCTCAATAATAAGAGAGTAATAACTACTGGTAAGGTAGACAGTATATGTAGACTGTAATTTCATTGGTTATGATGAGGTGGTTTTACCTGTCTCTTTATTCCTTTCATCTTAAAGATTTGTGTCAGTGAATCATCAAAATTCAACAGTTTGAAGTCCTTGATGCTGCTGCAGTGGCTGGGATTAGCTCAATGACAGACACCAAGAAGTAGCAGTCAAGTCTGGAAACCTAATCTTGTTTTACAGTTCTCAAAAAAAATCACAATTTGTTAAGCACATTTTTGTTTTTTACGCTATAAAATCCAGCAGCTAAAATCCATAATGTCTCATCATCATTAAAATTCCAAGACCGCTGCCCAACTGCTTTCCCAGCAATTGCAATGTCAACTGAGACATAGACAAGAGCATTTTAGGTATCTATAACGGTAATAACATAAACATGTGCAATTTTACTTTTGTGTACTTGTGTGTACATGTGTTTTTGTGTACATGTGTATTTTTTCACACTTTAGCCAAGATACGTGAATATAAATAAGCTAATAGATATAGCAAATAATAGGGTGTTTTATTTTAATTAACTCCTGTAGCATTGACTATTGTTATGTTACTCATTAGGGCTGATTCTGACTTTCTCAATTTGTACTGGATCTGTACCATATATACTCATCAACTAAGATTTTTTTTTTTGGAGGTGTTCCATAAATCTCATCTAGGATCTATTTTCTGTATCCCTTAATACTTTGTTGCTTGTTATATTATCAATAAAAATATGTTTCAATCCACATATTAAAAATTTATTTTATAGCAACATAACTGTTTACATTAGAAGGAAATCTTTTAGTTCTGCCGAACAAGTTTGGTCTCTTCCAGGTTGATGGGGAAGGTTTGAGATTAGTGGACAAGCTTTCAAAGCAGCTCCATGGCAGTGCAAATCTGTCCTGACATTCTTCTGGTGAAAATAATCACATGGACAGAACTGGCAGCAGCCTCCTGGATGTTGCCAAGGAGCACAGCTTTGCTGAATGTTGCCAGGGAAAGTTCGTTTCTCTCCTTTCGCCACTGCAAGTAGTGGGTCCCGTCACTTCCTGTCCATGCTGAGGTGAAAAAAACAGAACAATGGGTGTGAAGTCACCAAACTGTCCCAGCACAACATTGATGTTTTACAATTGTGGTACCTATTTTCTTCCCTGTTAGTTGTGAATCGTGAATATATTAAAAAATTTTACACAGAAGCTGTAACTCACTTTAAAAAGACAGAACCAGGAACATTGTTTTTGCTTTTAGAGTATTAAGTGATATTAAAACATCTATTTTGTTCATGTATTTGGCTCTGTTAATTTCTGTATGTAATGACAATATAACAAAAAAAAAAAGATTTTTTTTTTGTAAAAATCGCACACTTGTAAAATAAACTACCTCCAGTCCTATTCTTTTCACACTGAAAATGCTTCACCTTAAGTCTACTTGGCAGGACCAGGCTTTGGCTGATGTAATCTCTCTCTCTCTCGCTCTCTCTCTCTCTTTGTGAGAGGATGCCTGGAGACCGGAAGAAGCATAGTGCGTTCTTATAAGCCCTGCTCCAATACCATTATAGTGCCGTGTTGTTAATTTAAAATCAGCACCATATGAAACAGATTTCAGTTACCTTATCGTGGGACATGATCTTCATGGTTAAAGATTTTAAGATGCAATTTACTAATAAGTACATTTTATTATATATTTTGAGAAATGTTACATAATGTTCACCCTGCAATAAGGCAACTTCCAATCCAGAGGGTAGTTTTTTCCAGTGGCTGGTGTACCAATCCTGCCACTAACCCCCACATTTTCCATGGAAGTTGAAGGACCTGCTTGCATGGCTGGATGTTGATCATACCCAGGACAAAGCAATTGAAGGTCATGGACCTTGTTCAAGGGTCCAATGGAGAAGAATCACTCAACCTTCTAATTGCCGGCACAAATCCATAGCCTTGGAGCCACTACTCCACCCACCAGAGCCACCACTCCACCCACGGACACACACAGTATTCCCACAATATTGGTAGGTACATGTCCCTACTGTTCATATCCAAATTTAAGCCCTTGCTATCACATAAAGACAGCAAGCTTTAATGAAGAAGGGCATTGGGAGCTAGGAGCCTGAAGGAACAAGAAATATAGGACATGGATACAAACTGGGCACAAACAAGGTAAACAATAAGACTACAAGCAAGGGTAGACTGGAGTACATAAACATAATGAACATGAATATGATAGGATTTACAAGAAGAGTTCTGGGACACAAATACCAAAACTGTCCAAAGTTTCTGAATTCACAACAGTTTCTGATGTATTGTTCTCAGCTATACACTCAACCCATTTAGCCATGCAGCGGCCCAGGGAGCAAAAAGAACTGTGAGGATTATGATGTGACTGGGGCAAAACTTAAGAGAACACAAGGAGCAGAACAGGATGACCAGCGACACCTGCTTGCCAAACACAGAACTACAAAAGACATTGGCACGGGAAGAATATCAAGACATGGACTGGACTAAGCACACCAGGAAACACCAACATCACTGGTCAATGCTGGCCAACTGGGGAGAGCAGGGACCTTAGGGAAATGAAGGACAGACCTGTTTAACATGGGGACCTATCCTGATGCTGATAATATGTAATAAAAGAACAACGAGATGAATTACAGAAAAAGTGAAATGGAATTATACTGAAATTATGAATACTGTGTGAATAAGCAATTGTCCCCTTATCATCATCATCAATTGATTGTGCCACCAGTTATGACAGAAAATACATGCTTCCTGCAGCTGTTGGCCTTCTTTTCCATTTATGTAGTAATATTAGTTTTCAAGTATCCAACCATCTATTTTGTATACTCAAGTATACTTTTGTATACTTGTCTTACATAGGGTCACAGGGGTCTGGAGCTTATCCCAGAAGCTACAGAAACAAGGCAGTGTAGGAATTATTAGCTCAGGTAATTTTTAATTGTCACGATCGGCGAAGGAGGCGAGCAGGGAAGCAGGAGAGCAAGCCAGGACTTCAGGTAAACTGGGTTTAATGCACAAGAGACGGACAATACAATGACAGATCTGGGGTACACTGACTTAGACACGGACTAAATACAAGAGACAGGCTAAGGGTAACGAATCACAGGTGAGAACAATCAGGGAATCACACGAGGTAATGAGGTGGGCGTGGCACACATCGGGAGCGGACGGAGCAGGGCGTGACATAACCCTCCCCCAAAGGCGCGCACACCGGGCGCGCCCGAGAGGAGGCGACGGACGGGACGAGGGAACAGGACCTGAAAGACAAAAGCAAGACATCAACGGGGAACCGGAAACAAGACAGAGACACAGAACAGGAACAAGGACGAAAAGAAAGACAGGACCTGACAAAGGATGGGGAACGCGGACAGACAGACCAGGAAGGGAGACACGGGGGGAACACCCACAGGCGACATGAAGGGGCCAGGAGTGAACGAAGGAGACACAGGGGGCCGCGGGCAGGATGGGCTGTTCAGGTGCCGGCAGGACAGGTGAGACAGGCGAGACAGGCAGTTCAGGTGGGAGCACCTCGGCGGGTGCCTCTGGCGTGCGACCAGCAGGGGCTGCCTTGGCAGGCACCGCCCTCACGCAGCCAGCAGGGGGGCGCCTCGGCGGGCACCTTAGGCGTGCGGCTAGCAGGGGGCGCCTCGGCGGGCACCTTAGGCGTGCGGCCAGCAGGGGGCGCCACGGGCAGAGCGGCTTCCTCCAATGCAGGCGGAGGCAAAGCCAGGCCCTCGGGCAGAGCTGCAGCGGGCACCCTCAGTTCCTGGCCAGCAGGGGGCGCCCCGGCGGGCACCATCATCACGCGGCCAGTAGGGGGCGCTGCGGCGGGCGCTGCCATCACGCGGCCAGCAGGGGGCGCCGCGGCGGGTGCCGCCATCACGCGGTCAGCAGGGGGCGCATCCGCGGCCACCTCTGGCAGTGCCGCAGACAGAGTGGTGGCAGCTGCAGGGACTGCAGGCAGGACAGGCGGGTCAAGCAGGACAGGCGGGTCAAGCAGTGCTGCTGGCAGCGCGGCTGCAACAGCAGCAGGCTGTGCCGCAGGCAGAGCGGCGGCAACAGCGGGCGGTGCCGCGGGCAGTGCGGCGGCAGCAGCAGCAGGCGGTGCCGCGGGCAGTGCGGCGGTAGCAGCAGCAGGCGGTGCCGCGGGCAGTGCGGCGGCAGCAGCAGCAGGTGGTGCGGCGGGCAGAGAGGCGGCATCAGCAGCAGGCGTTGCCGCGGGCAGAGCGGCGGCATCGGCAGCAGGCGGTGCCGCGGGCAGAGCGGCGGCATCAGCAGCAGGCGCTGCTGGCAGGTCCGGAACATGCAGGTCCGGGACGGGCGCCAGCATGGGCGCCGGGCGAGAAGGCGCTGCCCCTTTAAGGGCTCTCGGCACCCGGGGAATAGCGTCCCTAATTGCTCGTATCCCACCTTGCCCCAGGCGCGCCGGCCGGTAGTTGTACGCCTCAAATGGAGGCTGCTTCTCCGGGTGGGCGCTGGTCAGGTGGGTAGCGACGGGGTCATCCCAGGCGGGGAGCAAGGTGCAGGCCCCCAGAAAGAGAGTCGGGGCGGCTTCTTGCAGCGTCTCAGCCCTCTTCTTTCCCCGCTTCTTCTTTCCGCGAGCGGCGGAAGGCGGAGCCGTCGCGAACACGTCGCCCAGGCTACGGGCAATGCGTTCGTCTCTCTGCAGTGTGAGACGCTCACGCAGGCGGCGTAGGCACTTGCGTGCACGCTCGAGCGGGTACTGCTGTCCGGGCGGGCGCTCCTTTGTGAGGAGGTCCGCGCCCCGGGTGGCCAGCTCCAGGGCGATAGGGTCTTCTAGTACCTCAGGCTGGGAGCGCCAGTACACAGCCTCCTGCAGCAGACCGAGCCGCTGGTGCTCGGTCTGCCGCGCTGTGTTTTCGAGGAGATCCGGCATTCTGTCATGATCGGCGAAGGAGGCGAGCAGGGAAGCAGGAGAGCAAGCCAGGACTTCAGGTAAACTGGGTTTAATGCACAAGAGACGGACATCGACGGACAATACAATGACAGATCTGGGGTACACTGACTTAGACACGGACTAAATACAAGAGACAGGCTAAGGGTAACGAATCACAGGTGAGAACAATCAGGGAATCACACGAGGTAATGAGGTGGGCGTGGCACACATCAGGAGTGGACGGAGCGGGGCGTGACATTAATATCTCCACCAATATGTTTGAAATTAATTAAAGTTTAATTAATTATTATTTAATGCTGATTATTAATCAATTGTTATGCCGAATGGTCGGCTCCTCCAAACTCGATTGCTGTATTCCTGTGAGTCTGTTAATGTGAGACTTAAATGGGATTCACTAATTACCAGTATCGCTTAGTAACCTGGGTTAGAAGGCTCGTCCAGCGAGCTGCATCACCAGGTAATGTAAACGATTGGTAGCGAAGCTCCCCTCACGGCCGATGAGAGAGAGTCTCGCGATGTTTCACGCGAGTTTGAGGTTCAGAGCGTGTAGCAAGATCACACAGAGGCAGGAACTTAGTGTGGAACACTCAATGACGGAGGCTAAAGTTGTGTAAAAGACATGCATTTATTCCTAGCTAACACTACAACTAACATAAGACAGACATTACACCTAACACAAACAACAAACACGAAATAACAGAATAAAACAAACGATGTAATTATGAAAATGCAATGACCGGATTTAAATGAGTAAACTTAAATGGAAAATACTGTTCTGCAAAGCAAGCACAGTTTGTGGAACACGACCCTAAAGTCTTATAGCAGGTTAACAGAACAGCTTAAGTTGTTAGAATGAAAGGAAGTTGGTTTACTTGGTTGAAGAGTGGGGGGGGGGGGTCTTGGCAGTTGATGGCAGAGCTGCTGAGTTGATGGCACTCAGGAAGGCAGTGGAGCAGTGGAGTGGAGCCCTTTTGGATTCTCTCTCCTGGTGAAGCTTTGTCTTGGGTGCTGTTCTCTGTTCAGCTGGGCCTTCACCGGAGGGTTTCTTGTGGGCTTCTCGTCTCCCGGGCTGATGGTCTTTTCTGCGCTTGATGATCTGTTTTCCCCGGCTGATGTTCTCCTTCGGGCTGGCGGTTATTCTCTGCGCACCTTTGTTCTGAGGTGCTAGATTTTTATGGTCTAAAGTTCATGAATAGGGATGACCAGGAATTCGACTCCTGGCCCAATGGCTGGATATCCATTTGGCGGGCTTTCGGAAGGGGGTCTGTATCAGTCCTTTCGGGATTTATGGCCCGACTGATTCTCCCTTTACTGATGATTTTCATTAAGCTGTTATAACTTTTGCTACATCCACTTTTATGGTAATCACTGACCAGATTTGGAATCAGGGGTGATTAACAATCAGTTTCACACCAAACATGCCATACCAGCTTCACAGGTACATACCTCATATCATCTGTATTAATTGATTAAACAATTAATTAAACAATTATTGATTAAACAATTAATTATTTTATCTATGTGATCTATGTGATTTTATCAGTATAGGATACAGGTGTTTTGGGTTGCACCTCAACAGATGTTACACTTTGTGCAGATATTACATCAAATATTCATATTACAAACAGCACATCTTATCCATAGATAGGCGTGGCCGTTAGTTTGTGGTAATATCAATATAAGTTGCACATCTGGAAACAACATATTTTGTTTGGTGTGGCTTATGCCAATTCATCTTCTCCAGAATGGATAAGATACACCTAAATTCAGTTCTTTTAACATAGCATGGTAGAAACAAAGAAACTTGGTAACCATCCACCAAGATCAGATAAGGTCCACAAAGGAATGTTGGAAGAGAAGGGGGGGTTTTTAACAAAGAAGTTAGGACACATTGGTTACACTCACTTTCCAGATTCTTCTGGTATACCATGAGAACATATATACAATGGTAGCTATACCTATCTATTTATTTAAATTTATATGTGTTCAAGTGCAAAAGGGTAAAATAGGTGATACTCCGTGAACATGGTTATAAGGGTGGCACACAAAACACTAAGATTGTCTAAGGACACATACAAACATAACCTATCTGTATATTGAGACTAGTAGTCGTGAGTAAATCAATATACAGGGTATACAAAAGCCAAACTTAAATGAAATTTCTTTTAGGGTGTTCGTCTGTTGGGTGAGTGATATGTAAGGCAGAATGTATGGGGAGGGGGTTGTGTGCCAAGTCGAGGGACCCCTGTCCATTAGGTCCACTCTGCTTGTCTGTAGGTCCCTAAATCTTTGGGCAATAAAAGTTGGAGTGCTGGCCTCCCTTGTTTATGATTGTAACCCCCCTTTGGTGCCTCTCGTACCAGGCTCGGCCTTGTCTCAGGCCACCTGGAATTTAGGCCCTGTGATATGTGCATGTGTGATCCTACAGCAGGATATTCAGAATATTGCAGTACTGCTACCATAATTTTCCATGCATTGGAGGTTCTTTACTGCAAAACGTTATACATATCAGAGCCATCCAAAAGGTTCTAAATTTGATTCATGAGGCCACACAACTTGACTAACCTGATCTCATTTTAAACTAGACCCCATATTTTGGTCACTCACTTTCATTATTATTGATTATGAGCAGATGTAAAATTTTCACACATGCACATACTCATGTCCTGTACATTTTCACACATACAGTGGTACCTCAGTTGTCAAACTCATTAGCACTCGAATTTCTTAAATGTCGAACCAACCAGTTTGAAAAAAAATTACCTAGAACTCGATCTGAATCTCAGAAGTCACACCGTGAACGCCAACTTAAGATAACTTGTACACGTGGGGAAATGAGTCACGCAACACATCTCTCAGCGGAAACAAAGGGTAACGCTTCAGTCTCAGCCTCACATTAGCTATGATAGCACCGTGCATGTTTACACTAGCTGAATACATATATTTAGACAATGATAGACAGTAACAGTAATTATTATTATATAATAAAATAAATTTTAAAATAAAGATTTCTTATTCATAATTTTAATATTAATAATAAACCATTAATATGTTTAATTATAATAATATTGTTGTGCCGAGCGGGGACGGAACAGAGACAAAGGCACAGACGTCAGGGTATCGGGGAATACGGGGTTTAATTACAATGTAAGGCAGGCAAAACGCAGATGGACAATACAATGACCGGACTTAGTACAGTATATGCTCTTCTTGTTTTATCCGGTTCATTTTGTGTTTAAATGCTAAAAAAACATATTTAGGTGTAATTTTTTGGGGCCGGGAACCAATTCATTGGTTTTCCATTATTTCTTATGAGGAAAATTCGATCACAACTCGAACTTTTTAGGATTCGATCCGGAGTTCTGAACGGATTAAATTTGAGTTCTGAGGTACCACTGTATCAGTAAGGCTTTGTGAGTACAGGCGACCCTTCTGCATCGCTGTATTCCCCATCATGGTCTTGGGTTATTGCAGAGTCGGCATAAGAAGTTAAACGTGAATTTGTTGGCGTTTTATGAGAGTTGCAGATGCTAAACTTCAATGTTCAGTAATGCGCAAATGCATAAAATATACAGTATATGCAGTGCTGGTTTGGAGGACGCTAATCACGGTTACTGCAGACTCTCAGCGATTGTTTCTTGTGTTTCTCATATTTTCTAGTGCTATTTTAGTGCCCTCAACTACACTAAAATCCAAAATGCCTTGCTCGCCAAGGGGAAAAACATTATTAGGCCGTTTTTCCAGATCACAGGGGATGCGCAGCCCTAACCCTAACCCCCTTGATATGGAAGAGTCGACTGTAATATTACGTTGCATTATGTATTTCAGCACATGGTATGAACACAACGATAAATGTGTCAAAGACAAGGCACTTCTTCATGGTACATACATTTTATTTAAATTTTTTTAAAGATGTTGACAATCTTTATGATAGCATTACATCATCAGATCATGCAGTGATGCCGATGGCACCAAGTACAAGGCGCACTGAAGTCAGAAGAGGTAAACAAAATGGAGTGCACAACTACGGCTAAACTTTGGCACTTACCATAGGCCTACAAATATGTCTAACCAAATTTCACATAACTTATATATTTTATAGGGAAAGGAAATTGCTAATGAGTTTCAGTAACTACTGTGGTCTTTTGTTTCCTGCCTTTTGTTGTTAATATCATGCTGTCTTATAATCATGAATGTGAGGATAAGTATGTAAAAGCAGAGGTAAATTCAGTGTTTTTTTCAACACTTTTCTTCACAGGAAAAAGGAAATTGGAGCAACAGGCGCTGTTAGAGCATTTTGAGCGGTCTCATGACAGATTTCTGGACCAGAGCAGAGCAATGACTGCCTGCCTTGCCAAAATGGACAGTGGCTGTGCTGGGGCTCATGGAGCGGATGGTGACAGCTATAGAGAAAGAATAGCAAAAAATGACTAATTTATTGGCATGTAGCACTCTGCACTTTTCAATACAGTATTTTGTTTACATCTCTGTATTCATTTATTAATTGCTTTTAGAGAACAGCTTTATTTTCACCAATCACAAATTTAGCACATTATTTAAAACATTTAAAATGCCTACATTATAAGTCATTTTCACATTTTTCACAAGTTTCGGGATGCATCTGTTTTTCTGGGCATTGACAGTCCATTAATGGAGCCTGAATTTCACTTCCTTCTTGCCAGCCATTCTCAAGTAAAATGTGCACTGGGGGCTGCATGTTGACATGACAGTCTAGAAGTTTTTCACAAAAAAGTCATAATTCTCTTCAGAAATGTTTGCACACATTTGCAATGTCTTTGCCATGTTCACTTTAGAGTCATTTTCTTTGACAGACACCTCCATCTAACTTCAAGACTCCCAAAAGTCTCCACAACAGACTGTGCACTACTTATTCTGAAATTATATCTAGGCTGCTCTGGAGTCAGTCTGTCAGAGTCAGCAAATGATAATTTCAGAAATCACAGTTTTCAGTGCTGTGTTTCTGTCAACCCTGAAAAGGTGACTCACTATCCTGTATTCACAGTTAGTAGCTAGTCTCCAAAGTGCAATGGCAAGATGCTTTCTCACAGGTACACACAGGTGGTAGCTGGTGTTTCTTTTCCTGAAGGCATGTCTAAGATGGGAACATAAGTAATCTAACGACGCTGGTGAAACTCAAAAGTTGCAATTGAACTGTGTGCCATTCAATCCAGGAACATTTGTATTATCTGCACAATAAGTCTTACTAAGAGCCACATCAACAACAGCAATAAGAAAATTATTTGTGAAAGCATTGCATAAAGTTTAATTAATGTTTAACCATGTTTAACACATTGTCGTACATAGTGTGTGTGTGTGTGTGCGTGCGTGTGTGGGGCAATGGGCACAGTGGGCACACACACACACACTATGTACAGCAATAACTATTCAACACTATATGTAACATAACATTCCATTGCACACAAACGACTACGGAGAACTATTTCTATTTCCAACCTGCTTTACTGCCCACAGGTACCTCTGCGCTACACTGCCCCCCCATCCTGGAGCCCCCACAAAATCCCGGAAGCGCTCCGGGCTCCTCTGTGGCCATGAGTCCCCTACTGTCCTGATCAGTCTCGGCTGCTGGTGTACTCACCACCAGTCCTGGCGATGGCTGCTCCGAGTGGGCCAGGGGCTGGTACGGTGCCAGGCGGTTGCAGTGCAGCACGACAGTCATGTACTGCTCCAGCATGCACACCCTGTACACCACCTCGGAGATCCATTCCAGGACCTCCCCAGGGCCCCTCCAATGACTGTTGAGCTTCAGTGGCCACCTTCTTCCTAATGGGGTGGACATCCAAACAGGGTCCCTGGGCTGGAAGGCCTGTCACTCGCAGCAGAAATCATATGACTTCTTCTCTCTGGCCATGGCTGCTCCTTGCTGGCGCAGATAGTCCAGCCCCAGTGTTGCTGGCAGGTCCAGCTCCGGGGGCGAGTGGAACACCAGCTCCAATGGTGTTTGCAGGTCACGGCCAAACACTACGGTGGTGGGAGTGCAGTTGGTGCTTTCGTGCACGTGATACGCCCACAGGACCAGGGGAAGGTGGACATCCCAGTCATGCTGGTGCTCATCCACAAGGACTGCCAGTTGTGCGGCTAGGGTACAGTGAAACCGTTCCACCAGCCCGTCATTCTGAGGGTGAAGGGGGGTGGTGCGCCAAACACCTGCACCTCAAAGTCCTCCCCTGTTTGCTGTGCAGCTCCTCGGGGGCCCCAAACCTGCAAAGAAACTCCTCAAGGAACTTAGCCATTGTGTTGGTGGTGCTCTGGTGGTGAGCCAGATATGCCTTGGGCCACTTCATAAAGTAATCCATGTTGTGATCATCTTGAGAGAAATGGTTGTCTTCAGCGACTCTCTTATTAAAGTCACATTCAAGTGCTTTAATTATGTCAGGTGAGATGACTTCCTTGATCTGCGTTCTGCAGACATAGTGAACTTCATATTTGAGACTTGATGAAGGCTGAAGAGATGGTGTCACTGACCTTGTGATAGCTTAATGACTCACTCCAATAACATCTCCACGGTCTACGTATGGGCTGCCATACCCAATAATGCTCCATCCCAAGTCTGTTCTCTGTGAAAATGGCTGATTCTCTTCACCAGACACCACTTCCCTAGGAAGAAGAGCTTGAGAACAGTTATAACCTATTAGCAAACCAACATTACAACTTTGATGAGGAACTATCTTATTGGCTATGTACTCAAGATAGGGCCATGCCATTGCTGTCTCTGATGTGGGGATATGGTCTCTGTTTGAAGGAATAAACTTTCTTGTGTACGTTGCAGGAAGAGTTATTCTTTTCTCGGAGTCAAAACCTCTAACTTGCAACCCAAAGATCCTTTGGCAAGCTACAACAGTGTCTTCAGAGGCCATAGTAGATAACGTTAGTTTGACCTCTTCACCCTTTGCATTTAGAGCATGTGCAGTCTCTTCCAGGATGAAGGTTGTATCGCTCTGTATATCAAGGAGCGTTTCTTTGTCAGGCTTTTTCGTTGTTGAAACCCACACAGTAATGATTGTGGATGTGTGAGAGTTGGCATTGTCATGCTGAGCTCTGTTGGAAGTTGCTGCATTTATTACCTTTGCTCCCCTTTCTTCTAGCCATTCCTTACTTCTCTCTGCAGCTACCTTCCTGCTTTATTCTTTCAGTCCTTCGTGACTTCTGTTTTTCTCTTCGATCCTCATGTAAGCACGTTGGATGTCTTTTCTGGCATATGTAGCAAGTACTTCTGCACTTACGGTCTTTAGAATGGTGTCCTGGCTTTAGACAGCCATAACACAGCTTATTATCTTGAATAAACCTGAGTCGTTCCAACATTGGTCTTTCCAGAAATCTCCTACACTTGTACAGACTGTGACCTGATCCTTCACAAAATACACAACTGCAGATATTAATCTTCTCCTCAACACTTGTTGTTAGAACTTTAGCTGCAGGAGTCTGTTTTCTTTGTAGTTTTACCCCTTCCCCTTCATATTGTTTCAAGGCATGGAGTGAAGTCATAGGATTGCATGCAATTCTGGCTTCCTTTATGAGAAACTGCACAAACTGGCTAAAGCTTGGAAATCTGCCAGTCTCCTCTTCTATCATTAAGACCTTTCTGTTCTAACTTGAAGTCAGCCAATAAGGAAGCTTGGAGAGGATTTTCTGATTCTCATTGCAGTCATTAAGAACCTCTAGACCAGGGGTCTCAAACTCCAGTCCTGGGGGGCCGGAGCCCTGCACAGTTTTTGGTTTACCCTCGTTTAACACACCTGATTCTCACGGTATGAGTTCTCACTGTAGCTCCCGTCAGTCACTACGCGGAAAAGTTCTTTGTCAACAGATGATTTATTCCAAGCTCACCAAAAGGATAACTCAGCGTTGTCATCATTTCTTAAACATAACAATGATGCTTCACTTTAGACTGTCTCACATATTCAATAAAGCTAAATGACTTAAACTACATACGTAGATGCACATACATAGATGCCTGTTTATCACGTTTTAACACAGAAACTCACTTAACAGAGAGACACTGTACACACTTCAATGCCTGCTGTAACCAAACAGGAGAAAGTAAGTCCAATTTCACAGCTGCACTTCGCACCTCATAATGAACTGTTCATAAAATGTATTTAACTTCACCACAATACTTGACACGGACTCCTTATAAACTTGAATCCTGCTTGAAGGTGGCGGTGAAACGCAGCAAAACCCGCGGCAAGCACATGCTTCTCTTGCTTTGTGTCACTAAAAGGAGTCCGTGAGGAACCATACTTCTGCTCTAATGAGTTCTGACTCAAATGTGCACGCTTAAAGGAAACTTACAGAAAATGTTTCTAACAGATACACGATAAAGAACAGTAAAACAATTCATTGTCAGTAATACTTTGATGTACTGAACAGCAACGATATCAGAGATGCCGAAGACCTTGTGAAGCTGCTTAATCCTTTAAAGACAGCCACCACAGTCTTATGTGAGAAGAAGAGCCCCACAGTATCTCTTATTGTGCCATAAAAGAATCTGACTGAACAGAGCATGACACCAAACGATGGCGATTCCTCCACTTTGGCCAACATGAAGAACGCAATACTTAGTTACCGCAGCTAGACCATAATGAGCGCGAGGATCTTCATGAGGATACAGAATAAGGTGAAACAGTTGCTGCAAAATCAGGTATATGTCACTTTAATTGCTTTATTCTCTTTTGTGTTTAACAATGTTTTCTACCTACCTATTTTATGTTTCTATTCCCATGCAGTCCCATGAGATCATCAGTGTGTGTGTTAAAAATCATCATCAGAATGTCAAGAGCAAGAGAAGGGTGTTTTGCTGTTTATTAAGATTAATGCCATTGATTCTGCTGTTTAAAGACCATGGATGAGGAGAGTGATGGGAGGGGAGATGAGGCAGCTGGTGGAGCTCACTGTTCCACACATAGAAGAGAAGGGGCTCTGGGCATTGATCCGGAAGTGACAAAGCCTGCTTCCAAGAAGACTGCACTTGAGGATCTGCTAGGGCAAGGTTTCTCAACCCAGTCCTCGGGGACCACCAGACGGTCCACGTTTTTGCTCTCTCCCAATTGGCAGGGAATTGGGAGAGAGCAAAAACATGGACCGTCTGGTGGTCCCCGAGGACCGGGTTGAGAAACCCTGTGCTAGGGGACTCTTTCACCTCTGGGCCAGAACACTCCAACAGATCAGAACGGATTGAGAGGGAAATTGAATGCTACAGAAAAGAGGCCCCTATCCCACTCAATAACTGCCCTCTAAGTTGGTGGAGAGAAAATTGCACTCAGTATTCTTTGTTGTCTCCACTTGCCAAAGCATACATTTCCATCCCTGCTACTTCTGTCCCAAGCGAACGCATCTTTTCAACTGCAACAGAAATAGTTACTGCCTGAAGGTCTCAACTGCTGCCAGAAAACGTAGACATGCTTGTATTTTTGGAAAAAAAAACATGACCATCTGTTTGCACTTTGATTATTGTTTACACTCAAGGTAATAATACCAAGAAAAGGTTTATGTTTATTATTTATACTTATGTTTTATTTATATTCTATTTTATGTTCAATTTCAAAGTCAAATAGGAGAGAAACCTGTTATTTGAATTTGTGGTGAAATATTTTATGGTGCTAGATATTTGTTCCGTTCTTTAATGACGGTGATTATTTAAAACATTTCACCATACATCTGCATTATGTACAGACGAATCGGAGCGGCGTCTACAGTTTTGCAGGCGCTTAACTGGTTCATTGTGGTTAAGAAAGAACTGAGCCGTTCTACTGGTCCATCTTCGTCCCTATCCTCACCTATGGTCCTGAGCCTGGCCTGGGAACGCCTCGGTATCCTCCCCGAGGAGCTGGTAGAGGTAGCTGGGGAGAGGGAGGTCTGGGTATCTCTCCTGAAGCTGCTACCCCCTCGACCCGAACAAGCGGTAGTTAATGGATGGATATTTCTATTGCTTTCCCCACACTTCCGTGTAACTTCTAAGTTACCACCGGTGCTTTTGGTCAACCAGTCAGCAGTTTACCAGTTTATTACTATAAGCCCCACCCAGTGGTTCTTGGTTGAGGAAAAAGTACCTACTCAGAAGTAAGGACTAAAAAAAATGGTTCAGGAACTACATCAGAGGAACTACAATCGGGCAGAGTTCCTGCAGTGAGAATGCAACAGAAAAGGGTTCTGGTTCCTGAAAAAGGTTCCTCAGGTGGGAAAGCACCTACAAGCACCTTGATCCTGTTCACAAGGATGAGCCTCTAATCATCTCATCCTTCTCTTTGCTGTCACCGTATGAGTTAGGATCCGTCTCTATCTGCCCTGTCTTGTTCGCGTTTGCTGCTAATCCGTTTTCTTTTTTCTTGTTTTTTGTGTTTGTTCATTATGTTCATGTATTAAATGTAGAAGTTTTGTGGTATAAAAAGAAAAAAAAAGAAATTCTTGTGTTTGTATATGTGCTGTGTTGAAATCTTTACATGTTGTATTATTGTAAAGCAGGCATGTTATAATTTATTAATGTATTCATTTCGGTGATGTGTGGTCCAATTAGCGTTTAGGGTCAAGGTTGAGCGAGGCGCGGGAAGAGAGCGGAGGAAAGAAGGTGGAATGGCAGAGAGTTGCGGCTGAAGTGGTAGTTCATGCACTTCAAGGACCTAGCGAATGTCGTCGACCAGATGATGGAATAAGCTAGTAGTAAGGAGTCTGGTTAACCCCCTGGGGTCTGAGGCTTCTTTTCCACTTTCGGGGTAGTCTGACATGCCTTGACATTTCAAAATATTTCACCTATCTAAAAAACATTTATCCCAAAGTGTTACATTTGCTTTTATTCAGCACAAACTCAGCACCAATAATCTGAGACCTCTTAGAATGTTATTATTCTATTTTTTGTTAAAATCAACTTTAAACATATACTTTTCAAAAACCTATTTTCAGACATGCTGAGAAATTGTAAAAAATCACATTATAGACATTTCTAGGTAAGACTTTTGAGCTCTGAAGCTTATAGACACAGGGGTTGGCTACACATAGGTGAAAGTGACATTCTGAAATTTTATGTGGTTTGATTACTAAAGTGTTAGAACTTCAGAGTGACACTCTTTTTCTCAAAGTCAGTGGTCTTCACAATGAATATTGATGAGATAGGTGTCCTCACACCTGTAGTAGTTTGCATACTGTCAATGGCCCATCAGTCTGGAATGTCACTGCACCCCACACCCATCACTTTGGAAAGGCAGTTTGAAATGCAAGAAAAGTAGCAACAATAAAATCCCTTTCACAGTTTATTGGTAGATGGAATGAAAAATTAAAAACTGTGATTATATTGTCACGCCCCGCTCTGTCCGCTCCCAATGTGTGCCACGCCCACCTCATTACCTCCTGTTTCGCCCTGATTGTTCTCACCTGTGGCTCGTTATCCGCACGACGGAGGTGCACGCCGAGGTGCCCCCTGCTGGCCGCACGACGGAAGTGCACGCCGAGGTGCCCCCTGCTGGCCACATGACTAAGGTGCCCGAGGTGCCTGCTGAGGCGCCCCCTGCTGGCCAAGTGATGGCGGCGCCCTGCTGACCACACGCCCGCGGCCCTGCCTGAGGCCGCCTCTCCCGTCCAGCCCGACACTCGAGTCCAGCCCAACTCTCCTGTCCTGCCCGCGGCTCTGGCTGCTCCGCCTGAGGCCACGCCCGCGGCTCTGGTTGCCCCGCCTGCGGCCACGCCCGAGGCTCCGGCTGCCCCGCCTGTTGCCTCTGTAGAGGCCCTGACAATTGTCCGCCCGGCTCTGTCCTCCCTCCTGACTCCCTCGCCCTTACCCCGGCAAAGCCGACGCCCCCCAGGACCCCGCCTTTCAGTGTCCCGTAAGGGACGGGCACATAGGC
Organism: Paramormyrops kingsleyae; assembly: GCF_048594095.1. Classification (NCBI taxonomy): domain Eukaryota; kingdom Metazoa; phylum Chordata; class Actinopteri; order Osteoglossiformes; family Mormyridae; genus Paramormyrops; species Paramormyrops kingsleyae. The sequence continues at coordinate 37,818,569 of NC_132804.1, forward strand.
GTCGGGCCCGGGTCCCGCCCGCCCTGCCCCCTGGCTCGCCCGTTCGGCCCCTGGCTCGGTGGCTGCCTGCGGGTCCACCGGCTCGGGGTCGGCGGTTTCCTCCGGGTCCCCCCCCTGGTTCCTCGGTGGCGGTTCTCGGTCCCGCCTCCGGCTCCGTGTCGGCCGCCTCCGGGCCCCCCTGCTCCGGCTTGGCGTCGGACGGCGCCTTCCCTGGCTCCGGCGGCTTCCCCCTCCTGCCTGCCTTCACTGGTGTTCCCTCCTGCTCCCTCCATGTCCCCTCCGTCACTCCCTCACCCCTATCCCTTGGCCCCTGGGTGGTCCCCTCCTGCTCCCTCCTCCCTCTCGCATGCGGCCCCTCCGGCCACTGCCCGTCGCCCGCCTGGGTTCCTTCGGGCTCCCCTGGTTCCTCCTCCCTTTCCCGTTTTGCCTCCTGTCCCTGCTCCTCCTCTCTCTGTGTCTCCTCCGTTCCCTCCTCGTCCCTTTGTCCCTCCTGTCTCTGTTCCTCATCCCCCTCTGGTTCCTTCGTTCACTCCTGGCCCCTTTGTGTCGCCTGTGGGTGTGCCTGTTGTGTCTCCCTTCTCGGTCTGTCTGTCCGCCTTCCCTGTTCTTTGTCGTGTCCTGTCTTTCGTTTCGTCCTTGTTTCTGTTTTGTGTCTCGCTCCTGTTTCCCTGGTCTCGTTGATGGTTTTGTTCTTGTTTTTCAGGTCCTGTTCCCTCGTCCCGTCCATCGCCTCCTCTTGGGCGCGCCCGGTGTGCGCGCCTTTGGGGGGGGGGGGTTATGTCACGCCCCGCTCCGTCCGCTCCCAATGTGTGCCACGCCCACCTCATTACCTCCTGTTTCGCCCTGATTGTTCTCACCTGTGGCTCGTTATCCGTGGCTTGTCTTTTGTATTTAGTCCTCGTCTGAGTCAGTCTTCCCCAGACTCGTCATTAATGTTGCCTGTTGTGATTCCCCGGTCCCGTCTTTCCCGAATAAATCCCCGTTTCAACCCGACTTCCTTGCTCCATTCCCCTGCTTCCCTGCTCGCCTCTCCGCAACCGTAACACTATATAAATATAGAAAGTGATAAATATGATGCAGTGATTATTATTAATGCTCTGGGGACGAGGGCATCGTCGACCGCATATCTTTCTCGTGTATTTCAGTTTATATCTCGCTGAAATCATTATGTAGAATCATGAAAAAAACACTGACTAAATCCGTTATCTGTCTTCTTTTCAAAACTTCCATTGTCGGAAGTATTAAAGTTTTTAAAATTAGGTTAAATAGGCAAAAAAGCAAATTGTGTCACCTTTCTTTGTTTTACTTGTATTGGGAGCGTGTAGGACCACTCTCAGCTGAAGATTGCTATTCACGTTCTAAATACGCTGCATTTGAATCGGCGACCACGTGATTGCAGGCACACAGGCTTAGCCCACTGAGCCATGAACACAGGTATGAGCTTCGCTGCTGAAAGTGGCAACACTGGCGCAAAGCTTCGGTGGCAGAGAAGTATCCGTGTGCTATATTGTAGCCGATCAGTGTAAACACTACCCAGACATGTGCTCTTGTTTATTTCGGTCACAATGGGCGTATTCACATATTTCTTCACCCAATACTAACTGTCGGATTATCATGTTATTATCATGCGAATAGCGCGATTTGCAAGTGGGTGGGCGATCAGAGCTGCTTAGTGCTTAGACACTAAGTCAGTCACTCTTGTTCTTTCTATTCGTATCATGAAGCTGTAAAAATATATTTAGTGTCTACCTATATATATTTGAAAAGTAGACCGTCCAAGGTTTCTGAGGGTATTTTTAAAATGTGTATATGACAGAAACTCACTGAGTTATTTAAATGGTTTTGCGAAATTTCTGTCAGATCCCGCCGGCGGGACGTTTTCAGGTTTTTTTTTTAAACAAGTCACAGTCTGTGGAGCCCTCAGATGAAGAGGTAGGGCATTCCATAGCTGTGGGCCAGCGCAGGAAAAGGCTCTATCTCCAGTGGTACGGGAGCGAGTCCTGGGAAGGAGAAGAAGGTGTGTGTTGGTGGAGCGGAGAGTGCGTGGGTGACAGTGGGGAGTGAGGAGTTATTTTAAGTATACAGGTACATTACCATGCAGACATTGGAAGGTAAGCAGGGAGATTTTGTAAGTGATCCGGGCAGAAACGGGAAGCCAGTGAATGGAACAGAAGTAAGAATGGAACGGAGCACTGCATCAGAAAGGGAAAGTGTAGGCCGGAGTTTAGCAATATTTCTAAGATGGAAAAAGGAGATTTTACAAATGTGCTTGATATGGCTTTCAAAAGTAAGATGAGGGTCAAAAATAACACCAAGGTTGGGGACTGTTTTAGAAAGAGAAATGTTCTGACCGGAGAAAGATATACTGAAGATTTTTTGTTGTTGAATTTGGTGTGGAGTGCCAATTTGAATCACTTCAGTTTTTGAGCTGTTAAGATAAAGGAAATTTTGCTCCATCCATGCCTTTATCTTATCCAGACAGGTGGTGAGTGTGGGGGGAGTAGATATCGAAGGGGCTGATGAAGTGAAAGGGACCTCAGATGTATTGCTACCCAGCTTCAAGTAGAGCTGGGTATCATCAGCGTAGCCGTGGAATGAGACCCCGCAGTTGCTGATGATGCGCCCAAGTGGAGCCATGTACAGATTAAAAAGAATGGGCCCCAATACTGATCCCTGAGGAACACCACAAGTGACAGGATGGCTCAATGATTTAGTGTGTCCAATGGAGACGAACTCAGATCTGTCTGTGAGGTATGACTTAAACTAATCCAGGGCAATGCCAGTGAACCCTGAAAGGTGTTGTAAACGGTGGAGGAGGATGTCATGGTCAACTGTATCGAAGGCTGCTGACAGATTCAGAAGGATGAGGAGAGAAGAGGAGCCATGGTCTGCAGTGATCAATAGGTCATTTGTGACCCGGAGCAAAGCTGTTTCGGTGCTGTGTGCAGAGCGGAAGCCAGATTGAAATTTGTCCAGAATTTTGTTGTCGTGTAGGTGTCTATGAAGATGAACTGAAACCACTTTTTTTTGAGAAGCGTCTCTCAAGCGCTCGACCAGCTGCCTTTAGTTTTCTTAGCTCTGGTGTAAACCATGGAGCTGAGCGCAAAAAGGCAAGGGAGCGTGGCGGTCCAAGATGGTGGAGAGGGTGGAGTTGTAGAAATCTACTGAATTGGTGGAGATTGGCATGGAAACAGGAATGTTGTCCTTAAGATCAGCTGAAAGAAGTTCAGGGTTAATGGCTTTTAGATTTCGAAAGGAAATCTGCTGCTTTGGCTTCATGAGAGAACTTTGGAAGGGAAACTCCATGTAAATGGCTTTGTGATCTGACACACCCAGGTCATATACGGAGAGATGATGCACAGATAGGGAGTTTGTGATGACTAAGTCCAAGGTGTGTCCTCTAGAGTGTGTTGGAGATTTGACATGTTGTTCCAAGTCCAAGCAGTTCAGCAGTTGGAGGAATTCAGCAGTTTGATAATTGGTGGGAGTACCAACATGAATGTTGAGATCACCTAGTATAAGCAGATTGGATGAAGTGGTGCAGAACGATGACAAGGTCTCTGACATCTCAGAGAGAAAGGAGGGACAGTATTTAGGGGGCCTGTAGATAAGAAGTACTGTCATTGAGTGCGGTGGTTTGGAGGAGAAGGCTAAGCATTCAAAGGAGGACAGCACAGGCAAAGGAGCAGGACAAAGGCCCAAATGACCTTTAAAGATGACGGCTAAGCCACCGGCGCAACCCGAGCTTCGTGCTCTTTGAAGATAATTATATCCAGGTGGACAGGCCTCATTGAGGACAGAGAAACTATTTGGCTGATGCCAGGTCTCTGTGAGGCACATTATATCCAAATCCTTGTCCTGGACATGCTCCTGAATGAGACAAGCTTTGTTACCCAAGGATTGAACGTTTAAGGTGAGACGCTGCCATATGTCTTTTAAAAGTCCTGAGAAGATTAAAATCCACTCCACGTTTTACTTCCCGCATCCGAAGAACCACAGGAGCCGCTGCAGTGATAACGGGACTACAAATCCCAGAAGCCGCAGTGTTCTGATGACATAATCGCCGCGCGCCAGAACATCCAGCTGACCAGATAGCCGGCATGGAGAGCCCTGTCTGATGGAGGATAAACTTTCTCCGGCAACTTCTGTGGACATACGGACGTCGGCAAAGGAGACCCAGCGGCTTGATGGTGAGGATATCCAGAGGATCCACAGAGACGTTGCTGTTGTTAAGGCTCAGGAGGTCTGCAGCCGAGAAGGTTAGCATCGCGCTAGCCGAGGACGAAGGCACGACAATTCCCAATTACAGCAGCCAAAGTCGTAAGGATGTTTCAGGGCAAAGTCCAGGGCACTAGAGCATTAAGTACTAATAAAGTTACTATACTCGATCTTTTACTCTTTTGGTGGAGAAGCGGCGAACACACAACGCCAGCGTCCTCTCTGCGAAGTATGCTAAGGGCACAATTGACAAACCCTTCATTGTATAGGTGAAAACCTCTTCAATTTTTGTGGCAAATCACACCATAACTGAAGCAATGGTGTACTGTCACCACTGGATTCGGGGAATGAGTGATGATCCAAATGCAGCTTAAGATAACCTGAAGGGGATTTTATGGGATAACTGGAACACACACTAGGTAACAAACAAAGAATTGCAAGGGGTCAAAACAAGAGTCAGGAAGGTAGGGTTGCCACCCGTCCCTTATAATACAGGATTGTCCTACATTGGAAAATAAACAGCTGTATTATATGGAATGATCTTGTATTATATGGGACGGGTGGCAATGCTACAGGGAGAATAACTCAGGATGGACCAGGACAGACTTAAACACAGCCAAGATTGGGCAAACAGTAACAGAAAACACTAACAACCCATGAGTGGAAACTAACACAGAGCATTAATAGTAACAATGACGAAGAAAGTGGCAGTGCCATAGTTCCTCACCTGTCCCTGACTGATGTGTCTGTGCTGCCTCCTTGGGATGTACATCTCCGTGGAAGGACATCTCCGTGCAGATCTGGGTCTTGGTGGCAGGTCTGATGAGCATGTCCCCATCTCCCTCTTAAGCTTCATTTCCACAAACATGGTACTTTTTCTCAATCCGGTACTGTTTCCACACATTTTCACCACAATAAAATGTCCATGGACTCCAGCACATTACCAGAAAAGCTTGTCTCAGAATGTATAATAAAATATAAATATGTTGCAGGTCGAAAAAATAAAATATTATGGCATATGAGTGACAAAGAAATGATGAGGCGGACAGCAGAGTTCAACATTACTGCACGATCCTTTAAAAGTAAAACAGCAAGTGATAAAAAACTAACACAGCCTTTACTACAAAATGTCATAAAATAGCTTAAATAGTATGGATTGTATTTGCTGAAAATAAGATATTTTACGTAAAATATTAACTTCCACTAAAACACTTGTATAATTTACATAAATGATGAAACATTATATCATGCTTTTTATTCTGTGAAAAATGAAGGATCGATCTGCAGGCCAGATTTAACAATAAAGTATAAATATGTCACAGATTGAATAATTAAAATATTGTGGGGAGAAGAGATTGTCATGACGCGTAAGCGCCCGGAGCGCAGACAAATAGGCAGGAAGCCAGGGATCGGGAACACGAGGTTTAATTAAAGGAATGGTAGGCAAAAACATAGAATGACAATACAATGACCGGACTGGGGAAACAAACGGAAACGCGGACTAAATACAATGGACTAATTGACAACGATCGGGAATCCACATGCGGTTAACACTAGAAAGACTGACTGGGTCAATTGACCCAAATCAAACAAAATCACTGCTATTTCTCTTTTTTTTTTTTTTTTTTTTCCCCCTTGTCGTGTCCGGCAGTTTAGCAAGCAGGATGTTAGTCTGGGTGCTTTATTGTGCCAACACTTTTATTTTGCCAAGTGGAGCTTCGGATTTAAGCTCCTCTTGTTACTTGAGGTATACTCTTTATTAATCGGTTGTATGTCATTGCGCCACAAAGCCGGAGCTGACAGGGGGGGTTAGTGGGAAAGAGATAGAGAGAGAAAGTGAGAAAGGAGAGAAAGGGGTGAGAGACAGAGGAAGTAGAAAAATAAATAAATGCATAATAAAAATAAAAATAAAATAAGGAGGGAGGTCAGAGAGAGAGACAGGGAAAGAGAAATAATACATAAACAGTAGAACAAAAAAGAAAGAGTAATAAGAGGACAGCTTCTGCATCTTGCTGCTTTACACCGTATCATCACACCAGCTGCTGTATCTGAAAGATAAGATCCAGGGACACACACAAACAGTATACACACAAAGAAACCAGTGGTACCATTATGACATGGGAATATGCTTGTGTCAGTATCTGCTCCTGGAATTAAATACGTTAATACCAACGAAACAAAATAAATATATATGCATAAGCAGACCACCAGGAACACTGTCTAAATATCGTCGTACCCGTATCTGCATCTGAGAGGAGGGAGTGGAAGCCACACACCAACTTTCACACACACTCTCACACACACACCCATACAAGGAGAAACAGGGGTAAAATAGGGGATGAGAGCCCTAGGCTCTACTGTGTGTATGTGTGCGTGCATGTCTATGTGTGTGTGCGTTCTAAGTGTATGTGTGTTGATATGAAAGTGTGTGTATGTGTGCGTGTGCATATGTACGTGTATGTGTGTGTGTGTACGCATACGTGTATGTGTTTGTGTACGCATTTGTGTATGTGTGTATGTTTGTGTGTTGTGAGTGTATGTATGAGTGTGCAGGTTAACATGGAATGATTCCCAGTGAGTGTGCGAGGCCACAACAACGCCGCCCCGGAGCCCCCAGACGGCCGGGAAAGCCCCGACGGGTCATGGACCCAGCCGCCCCACAGCGGCCAGGTACCCGGGCCCCCCGCTACCGGAAGGCTGCGCGTCCACCCAAGGAAGGCAGGGGGGGAGGCACTGGGCGCCCCCCACCGGCGAGCACGAGCCAGGAACCCCACGGCCCCCGGGGGCCGGCCACGCAGGCACGGATAGAGCCCGGAGCCCGGAGCACCCACACACCCCGTGGGGGCCCCGCCAGCCCCGGGGAGACCCGCCCCCCCCCAAGAACCCCCACCCGGGGGACCAGGGGGACGCCCCGAGAGCCACCAAGCACACCCGCCCCTGGCTACCCCGACCCCCCCTCCCCCAAGCCCAGATCCCAACCCTCCCTCCCCAGCCCCCGTACCCTCCCTCCCCCAAGTCCCCTCACTGCCGCCCCCACACCGCCCCATCATCCACGTGCTCCCCGTACCAGGACAAACATGCAGACACACCGATCCATGTATGCACTCATACACACACTCAGACACACACTCCCAGTCACACCTGCTCGTCTTTGATGTCCGGCAGCAGATGCCCTGGACTTGCCCAGTGGACGGCCCAGAGGATGTTCCCCACCCCCCCAGATCGCAGGCGAGCGGGCACCCCGCCAGCGCCCGCCGCCCCCGCCACACCCAGGACCCCTCACCCCGTCCGCCCCCCAACCGCCCCCCACCCACCTTGATCATTGATGGTGTACATGTGTGTGAGCTAAGGTGTCGTTGAGATATGGGGGAGCATATGGGGAAAAGACACCCACCGGCCCCCCCAAGCCCTAAGTGTCTAAAGTGGAGTTAAAATAGAGGGGAAGGGAGCTGCGCAGTCCAGCTGCGGGCTGCAGAAGCAGCCGACCCAGGACCTGCCCAGCTCCCCCCGCCCTCCAAGGCCCTATGTGGAGGAGTGGTGTGACGTGGATGTATTGTCTAAAATGCAGTTAAGATAATGAGGGGGGGATGAGTGGCTAATCGCCCCCCCTTCCCTCTGTGTGGTGCGGTGTGATGTCTATATGTGGCGTCTAATGTGTAAGATGGGGGGTGAATAGCTGATCACCCCCCATTACCTATGTGTGGTGTAGGTGGATGCGGGCCGGCAGGGGGGGCGTGGGGCGATAGTCGACAGTGCCGCAGGGCAGCGGGCGCCAGGCAAGGCACGCCCGGACGCACGGCGCCAACACCCAGGGGGGCACCCCCGCCCCCCGCCGCAGCGCCCCCCCGCCCCAACCCAAGGAGGTGTCTGGGGCCTCATCTGCGCCGGCATCGCCGACGAGCCATTCATACCCAGATACCCACATTCACCAAACACTCGCACCCCACCACACCCGCACCACCCCAACCCCAATGTGCTCCCCCATCCCAGGCCATACATGCAGACAAACAGAGCATGCATACTCACCGGATACACACATACAGACACGCACGCCCAACACGCACACCCTCACCAGATACACACACAGACACGCACGACCACACGCACACACTCACCAGATACACACACACAGACACGCACGCCCACACGCACACACTCACCAGATACACACACACACAGACACGCACGCCCACACGCACACACTCATCTCGAGGCCCAACAGCAGATGCCCTGGAATTGTCCAGTGGTCGGCTCCAGAGGCTGTTCCCCCACCCCCCAGGTCGCAGGCTAGTGGCCCCCCGCCGAAGGCCGGCAGCCCCCCACGGACGCCGCCGCCCCGCACCCGGGCCCGTCCGGCAAAAACACCCGCCACCCCCGCCATCCCCCAACTCCCCCGGTTCGCCCACCACCCCCCTTGATCAGTGGGAATGGGCGTGTGTGTGGAGCTAGGGTGCAGTTAAAATGTGGGGGGACACAAGTGGGGGATGGATACCCCAGCCAGAGCTGCGGTCCTCCCCCCCCAGCCCCCACAGGCCCTCAATGTCTAAAGTGGAGTTAAAATAGAGGGGAAGGGAGCCGCGCTGTCCAGCTGTGGGCTGCCGAAGCAGCCGACCCAGGACCTGCACAGCTCCCCCCACCCTCCAATGCCCTATGTGAAAGAGTGGTGTGACATGAATGTATGTCTAAAGTGCAAATAAAATAATACAGAGGGGGGTGAGTGGCTAGTCACTAGTACCCCCCCCGCCGAAGCACCCCCGCCCCAACCCGAGGGGGGTATCCGGAGCCTCATCTGCGAAGGCCTCGCTGACGAGCCGCTCTCACACAAACACCTACACTCACCAGACAGACTGACCTGGGACCTATACCCTCTATACCCTGCCCCGGTGCCCTCCCCCCAGAGGCCAGCATGCCCAGAGGCTCCCAGAGCGACACCCTAGTCAGTCCCACATGGGAAGGGGCGCCCAGGGGGAGACCGGCCCCCCCGGCACTGACGAGGCCCCCACCCCACTAGCGGGCCCCCCGGAACCCCGCGCTCCACCCCGCACCCACGAGGCCCTAGCCACCCGGCCAGGGCCGGCGCCCCCCGCCCAGGCCGCCAGGCCCCCCCCGCGCCCACCGGGTAGACGCCCCCAGCCCCCCCACCCCGCCAGCCCAGGGGCGACCCACAACCCCCAGCCCAGGAACCGCAGGCCCCCAGCCCCACGGAGCCACCGGCACCCACACCCCCCAGAGCCCCCCCACCATCCAAGGGACACAAGGAACAGCAAAGCCATGACCCCACACACCCACTAAGTGATGGAGTCAATTATTGGGGACCAGAGAGAGTTGAAATTGGCTAATTGATTCTTGGAGGAAGCAGACATTCCCTCCATACTAATGTGGTCCAACAAGAGACCTTTGTACTGATTAATACTCAGATTGTTTTTTGATTTCCAATTCACAAGAATAGTTTTCTTGGCGATACACAAGGCGGTGAGAACCATTTGTGTTGCACTACCCTCCAGATCCATATTACTTACATCGCCTAGCAAGCATAATCTCGGGGAGGCCGGAATATTATACCCTAAACACGTAGATAAGTCTTCGCATACCCTCTGCCAAAATAGGTGAACAGCTGTGCATTCCCACATAGCGTGCATATAGTTATCTGGTGTATTATTTGTGCAGTAAGGGCAGGTGTCGGATTCTATGAGGCCCATCTTGAACATCCTTTGTCCTGTGTAGTGTGTTCTATGGAGAGTCTTATATTGTATGAGTTGCAGATTGGGTTTTTTGGTCATTCTAAAAGTATTTAAACATATTTGTGTCCAGATGTTCTGGTCTATATTAATCGATAAATCAATTTCCCATTTTGAGGTTGGAAGAGATATTGAGTCGTTTAAATCTGACACTGATCTATATATTTTTGACATTGTTTTAGGCGCATGGATTCTCAGTAGTTGGGTTACCTTTGTAGGTAATTGTAGATTTAATTCATCATGTCCGTATTTAACCCGCATTATATATTTAAGTTGGTGGTACTCTAGAAACTTGCTTCTCTGAATATTGTATTGTGAGACAAGTTCTTCAAATGAAATAAATTGTCCATTTTGGATAATATGCTCTAGATACCGTATGCCTTTATCCCTCCATACAGTGAAATTTAACACTTTCTTTTTCAGTAGGATGTCTGGATTGTTCCAGATGGGCGTTCGTTGGCATGGGGTTAGCGAGGATTTGTTTAATTTAAGAAAGTCCCACCAGGCTGTCAGAGATGTTCTAATATTAATACTTAGGAAACATTTATGGTGTTTGATACTAGAGCTGATAAATGGCAAATCGTAGATATCTAAATTATCACAGAACTCCTGTTCTACATTTAACCATAGTCTGTCTAGCGGGCTTGGATTAATCCATTTCAAAACATATTGTAATCTATTGGCAAGAAAGTACTGTAGTAGTAAAAATTTGGCAAATCTAAACCTCCGCATTGTTTAGTCTTTTGTAAGGTTTTTAAACTAATTCTTGGTGGTTTATCCTGCCATAGAAATTTGGAAATGTGTGAATTTAATGAATTGAACCAGGCAGAAGAGGGTTTATAGGGGATCATTGAGAACAAATAGTTAATTTTGGGTAGAACCATCATTTTAATAGAGGCCACCCTCCCCATGAGTGATATGGGCTGGGTTTTCCACCGTATAACATCGTCTTCTATTGTTTTAAGAAGTGGAGTAAAGTTTAATTTTTGCAGGTCTGACAACCTGGGGGAAATATTTATACCTAAATATTTGATATTTCCTGATTGTAATGTAGTAGTTGGCGCATTTTGAAAATCGCAGTTTATAGGCAGGACTGTGGATTTTGACCAGTTGATGGAATACTCAGAGATTGATGAAAATCTTTCTATGACTGAAATTGTGTGAGATAGGGAGGATTGAGAGTTTGGAAGGAAAATTAATACATCATCTGCATAAAGACTTATCTTATGAAGCTCATTTTTAATTTGAATACCTGCAATATCTCTATTTTGTCTTATCATGGCTGCTAGAGGTTCAATAAAAATAGCGAAGAGAGAGGGGGAGAGTGGGCAGCCTTGTCTAGTACCCCTCTGGAGAAGAAAGCTTGGTGAAGTTTGGTCGTTTGTCCTGACTGATGCATTAGGAGAGCTGTATAGAATTTTAATCCAGTTAATAAAAGATGATCCAAACACAAATTTATTTAGTGCTGCTATAAGAAATTTCCAATTTACCCTGTCAAAAGCCTTTTCTGCATCTAAAGAAATAATTGTAGTTTCTAGTTTGTTGATGGTAGAGTAATCCATTAAGTTAATTAACCTGCGTGTGTTGGCTGCCGACTGTCTACCTTTGATGAAGCCTGTTTGATCAGGGTGTATTATGAAAGGGGTGACTTTCTCCAGTTTTTTTGCTAAAGCTTTACATATTAATTTAAGATCTGTGTTTATTAGTGATATGGGACGATAACTAGATGGGAGCGTGGGGTCCTTACCTGGTTTTAGGAGTAAACTAATATTGGCCGAGTTCATAGTTAAAGGTAATTTGCCGCTTTCTCTAATATGACATACCATTCTATGGAAAGTGGGCTCTAACGTAGTCCAAAATTCTTTATAGAATTCTGCTGGAAAACCATCTGGTCCCGGAGCCTTATTGTTGGCCATATGCTGAAGGGCATCATGGAGTTCTGCCACTGAAATGGGTGCCTCCAGTGCCATTACCTGATCTTCCTGTAATTTTGGAAGATTTATATTGTTAAGGAATTCATCAATATCAGCCTGTGGTGGATCAATCTGTGACTTATATAAATTTTCATAGAAATTTCTAAAGGTGTTGTTTATTTCATCTGGGTCATGTGTAATGTTACCTAATAGGTCTTTTACGGAAGAGATTGTTGTTTTTTCCTTGTTCAGCTTTAATTGGTTGGCTAAAAATCTACCTGATTTGTTGATTTGTTCGAAATTTTCCAGTCTAAGCCTTTGTACCAAGAACTGTGTTTTTTTCTCATTAATCTCGTTTAATTTAAGTTTTGTTTTCCTTAATTCATTCAGAATGCATTCCTGGGTTGCGGCTACATATTCACTTTCTAAAGTTTTAATCTTTTGCTCTAGTTCTAATATTAGTGAATTTTCTACTCTTTTCTTATGTGAGGAATAAGAAATTATCTTACCTCGCATGACTGCTTTCCCTGCCTCCCAAAGAACACAAGCTGAGATTCCTGGTGTGTCATTGTCCTCCAAGTATAGTGCCCACTCCTGGTTGAAATAATTAATAAAATTTTGATCTTTAAGTAATGATGTATTAAATCTCCAGTGTTTGATTGGCGGAGTGACCTTTGTGTTAGTCAGAGTGAGGGAGACTGGGGCGTGGTCGCTGATAGTGATAGGGTGGATCTGAACCGCTGAAGTGTCCCTCATTTTGGAGCTACTGATTAGAAAGTGGTCTAGGCGGGAGTATGATCGGTGTACAGACGAGAAAAAAGTATATTCTCTAAGAGTGGGATGATGAGAACGCCAAGCATCACATAGACCAAGGTCCCTCATATATTGTTTCAGGATTTCTGGGGATTGCCAGTTCCTATAGCTACCTGCGTTACTAAACCTATCAATTTCAGGGTTAAAAATCAGGTTGAAGTCCCCTCCTATAAGAAGTGTGGTGTCAGAATGATCAGAAAGTGAGGTGAAAAGAGTGTGAAAAAAGGAGGAGTCGTCAACATTTGGGCCATATATACTAGCGATACATATGTTCATGTTTTGGATAGATAAGTTAACTATAATGAATCTACCTTCTGGGTCTGTAATAGTGTTAATGGTAGTAAAGTGTATTTTTTTATTAATCAGTATGGCCACTCCTCTCTGTTTTGAGTTGTATCCAGCTGAATATACATGAGGGAACTGTGGTGAGGTGAGTGCATCTGCTGCTGTTTTGGACAGATGTGTCTCTTGTAGGAGGACAATGTCTGCTTGTAAATCTTTCAGGTGATTAAAAACTTTTAGCCTCTTTACTCTGGAGCCGACACCACGTACATTCCATGTGACAAACCTTATTGTGCTCATGTTTAAACTAACTCACCGGGTGTGAGGAGCTTGCTAGGTGTGTGTGTCTGTGCGTGCCTATGCTCACCTGTGCTTATATGTGCGCATAAGTGCCTATGTACCTCTATGTGCGTGTGAAGTACATATGTGTGTGATGTGTCTATGTGTATGGTCTGTTTATGTGCTGCTTGTGTGCGTACGTTATGTGTGATGCATTTATGCATAATCATGGTGTTATACGTTATATATAGGAGAAGAGAGAAGAAGAAAAGAGGAGAGAAAATAACAGCTAAATTAAAGAACAGAAAGAGAAAAAGCGGGGTGCAGTCACTAGTAAGACGTGGGCACATCTTACCTCAGGCTATACTATGAGACCAGCAGTTATTATATTAACGGAGACATACCTTGGAAAAGTTAGCGGTTTTTTTTTTTTTTGTCCCCAGGATTATTTTACTCTAGTATAGCCAGGGGGTAGTATCCCGATCGCGATAAAGTTGTCCGTTGACATACAACCTGTCCACGGTGATGACCGCTCGGGAACCTCCGTCTATGAGACGCTTCCTTACGGGAAACAGGACCCGGCGTCGCTCCAGGATCTCCTTAGGGAACTGGTCGTTGACACTGAAGTTCGTCCCCTTCAGTTCCCTGCCTCGGCTTTTAACCAGCTCCTTTTGCTTGAAGTGCTCGAATTTTGCCACGATGGGTCGTGGTCTATGGCCGTCGGGTCTTTTACCTCCAAGGCGGTGCACACGATGGAAGGTGATGTTACTTGTGGTCTCCGCTGGAAGTTTGAGCTGATTATGGATGAAGTTCTTCACCGTGGTTTCGGGATTTTCGTCCGCTGCTTCTGGGATGCCTGCAAAAACGAGGTTGTCCCTCATGCTTCTCGCCTGGAGATCCAAAACCGCTTCTTTGATTTTCTTGTTTTCTAACGAGAGCTGGCCCAGGCCCTCTGTGAGGGATTTCACGGACTCTCTGAGAGCCGCGTTCTCCTTAGCGAGCGTCTCCACCTGTTTCTGGCTGAACTCCAGAGACTCACGCATCGCCTGGAATTCCCTATGGAGAATTTCTAATAGGGACATACGTGCGTCGAAGCTCGATCACTGCTATTTCTCATTGAAGTTCTTGCTACAAAAATCTGAAAAAAGTTAGCTTCAGTTAGCTTTCGTTTGACAGCTCATGCATATTTTGGCCAAGCATTTGCCGCAAACAGGATGCTTGCACGTGTCACAGGTAGTGACAGTTTTGTTGCGTTTACAAGCGACCGTGACTTGACAGCTGACTCTTCTCTCAAGTTGCCCTGTCGGTGATGGTGTTATGACTATTATGTTATTGTTATTATGACTTGGTTATCTAATTCATTTGCATGACACTACGTCAATTGACCCAGTCAGTCTTTCTAGGTATATACTGCTGTAAAATACTAATTTCACCAGCAACTTCATTTGTGTTACCATGTTCTGTTCAAGAATGATAAAAAAATAAAAGTCAGATTTTTTCAGATTTTTGTAGCAAGAACTTCAATGAGAAATAGCAGTGATTTTGTTTGATTTGGGTCAATTGACCCAGTCAGTCTTTCTAGTGTTAACGAGGGGGCGTGGCACACAAGAGGAGCGGACGATCGGGGCATGACAGAACCCCCCCCCCCCCAAAGGAGGTGACGGACGCGACAAGACCGGGAACACGGGACCTGGAGAGACAAAAAAAAAGAATATCCTCAACGGGGCACAGGGAACAGTATGGACACACAGAACTGGCACAAGGTGGACAACTCAAACAATAAGCCACAAACCACAGGGAACGCAGACAAACACAAAGACACCAACGACGGAAACATGGGACCCGGGGACGCTAAAGGGGACAATGGAGGGACCACACCAGGGGGCACACAGGGACGAACAGGGGGCATGGGCACAAATGGACCAAAAGGACACTCAGGAGACACAAAGGAACCGAAAGGGGACAAAGGCACAGAAGGACGAGGAGAACATGTGGGGGCCACAAAGGGACTAGAGGACACCGAGGGACGAGGGGGAACCACAGGGGGCACAAAGGGACCAACCAAAGACGAAGGCACTGAGGGATGAAGGGGAAACATGGAGGGCCCGAAGGGACCAGAGGAGAGCAATGACATGGAAGGACGAGGAGCAAACATGGAGGGCACAAAGGAACCAGAAGAGAATGACGGTGACAAAGGACGGGGAGTGAACACAGGAGTCAAGGGATCTAAGGGCAAGGGGCAACAGGAAGCAGAGGGGACTTTCGGGGCTTGGGCAGTAGGGCACTCTGGGGCAGCAGGCCTCTGCGGGACTGGAACAGGGGCTGAGGGTAGTGAGGATGCAGGTGATGGGGTTGGTGGACGTGGCAAGGAGGGAGCTGAGGGGAGAGCCACGGGCAAGGGACCCTAAGGCTGTGGAGGGGACGCCAGCAAGCGGGCCGTGGCCGACTGAGCAGGTGCCCCAGATGAAGCCGGGGCCAACCGCCTAGCTGGAGTTTGGGGAAGGAAGGGGGCAGAGACGGTGCCGCGGGCAGAGCAGCGGCCTCAGGCAGGACCGCGGGCACCTCGGGCGTGTGGCCAGCAGGGGGCGCCGCCGACACACGGCCAGCAGGGGCCAGTACGGGGACCTCTGGGGGCTGAGCAGGGGCTGCGGGCGCCGTAGCAGCAGCAGCAGGGGACTGAGCTGGGAGCTCAGGCATTGGAGTCACGGGGAGCACTGCAGTCACCGGGAGCTGAGGGGGCTGCACAGGGGACTGGGCAGGGGGCGCCCACTCCAGGGCAGCAGGGGGTGGTGCAACTGGAGCAGGAGGCACAGGAACCTTGGGGGCGCCGCCGGCACCACAGGAACCTCGGGGGCCGCCGCCAGCACCATCGACTCCGGGCCAACAGGGGGCGCTACAGCAACCGAAACCACCGGCACCTCGGGAGGCGCAGCAGGCGCCTCAGGAGCCTTAGGGGGCGCAGCAGGCGCCTCAGGCTCCGGGCCAACAGGGGGCACTGCCGCAGCCAGAGACACAGGGGGCAGAGCCGCCGAAACAGGAGGCACAGGAACAACGGGGGTGAAAGCAGGAACCTGGGGGGGCGCTGCAGGCACCACGGGAACCACCGACTCTGGGCCAACAGGGGGCACTGCAGAAGCCGCACACAGAGGCATCTCTGGCACTGCAGCAGCAACTGAAGCCATAGGAACCAGGGGGGCCTGAGCAGGGGGGTGTGCCTCAGGTGTGGGCGTCGTATCCTCTGCTGGGGTGGTCTGCTTTGTTCTCAAGCAGAGCAGCCTCTTCAAGATCTCCTCTGCCCTTTCTAGCTGCTGGGAAGGGGACGCTGGGGTGACCGCAGCGAACTCCTCCCGCAGCTGCTCCAGGAGCATGGCAGCCCCTGGGGAGTCTTGCACTGCTGGTTTCCCCATGACCCGTCAGTACAGACCCTGGAGGGTGAAAAACCGTCTGGCCAGGGTCTCAGGTGTGGACGACGGTGAAGCTGCAGGCGGGCGAGCATCAGGCGCGGGGACCACGGGGGTTGGAGCTGGTACCCTCGTCTTAGGGTACTTGGGGACCCGGGGAATCCCCTCCTCTATAGCCCTGGCACCCTTCCGGGTCAGACGTGTGCCCACAAAGGCATGGGCTGTGGGAACTGGGGCGAGGGAAATAGAGCCTACCTGGAACTCTGCCTCTGGAGCAGGTTGGAGGAGGGGCTTCTCTGGAGCCAGTGCAGCAGGATCAGGTGCCTTGGTAGCCAGCCCGCTGGGACTGGAGGTTGGGGACTCAGGCGCGACAAAAACAGCGGGGTTTAGCACCGTCCCTTTAAGGGCCCTGGGGAAGCAAGTGGGATCTGCCGGCAGAGGGGAATTCCTCAAGGGATCTGTTCCTCTGCATTTCTTCCGCTTTTTTTTGCGCCAGCCGCTTTTGTTGGAGTCGGGGCTGAGTCAGCTGGTAGGGCGGGAGGTAAGCCGGAGTCCAAGGCGATCTGTCCCAGCAGTACCTCGCCCACTCCACTCCGTAGCTTGCGCAGCGTGTGCCGCACCTCCTCCGCGAAGTGCAGATCTGTAGACGGGGTGATCGCCTCCAGGGTCTCCCGTGCGTTAGCAGCCAAGGCATAAGCACCGGGGTCCTCCCGGACCTCGGGCTGTTTTAACCAATACAGTACCTTGTCCGCAAGGTCGAGGTATTCCGCTTCGTTGAATCGAGGCGTCTTGTTTGGGAGTCCGGTCATTCTGTCATGACGCATAAGTGCCCGGAGCGCAGACAAATAGGCAGGAAGCCAGGGATCGGGAACACGAGGTTTAATTAAAGGAATGGTAGGCAAAAACACAGAATGACAATACAATGACCGGACTGGGGAAACAAACGGAAACGCGGACTAAATACAATGGACTAATTGACAACGATCAGGAACAGCTGGTAAACACGGGGAATCCACATGCAGTTAACGAGGGGGCGTGGCACACAAGAGGAGCGGACGATCGGGGCATGACAGAGATCATGAGGCAGACTGCAAAGTTTAGTTTTTAGCACTCTTATTGTGTGATTCCTAAAACGACAGAGGTAAAACAGCTAGCAAGATTAAACTCACTTACACACATACGGCCTTTATGGAGACAAAAGTGGATACAGGCAAGAGACAGGTCGCAACAAGTCATACTCTGGAAACTTTTTTTTCGGTTCGGCAAAATAAATCCAAAAAACTAAATACCGATTAACCTTTACTTTCACTTACGCCTACATAACATCTCTGTTACCTTCTTTTTTGAAACCGATGGACACGCTGACTGGTTTTCAAAATGCAGCAAGTGATAACCAGTCCAGCAACAGCTCCATTTTGGTGAAAACTAACTAGTAGAGACAAAGACACCAACCTGAAAAACCTGTTCAACTGGTTCCTATCACCAGTCCCTCCTCTGTTGCCAGACGCTACTGGAAAATACTGGTTTTCCATTTACAGCCATGCCCCCTTACAGCTGTGATTGAGTTCCCAATCAGTCAGTATATTTTAGTGTGCCTTAGACTTCTGTGTGGTGCATGATCTTCCAAGTGTGAGCATTCAAGTGTTTAGTCTGAGTTCTGTATTCTGGTTCCTGATACCATTCTGTAGCCTTGCCCCGTTCTGATTGTTGTTTGTGCTTTGCCTTACCCCTGCCTGTCTCATTGATCTCTGACTTGCCTTTTGACTTGGATTCTGTGTGCCTGGGCTGGTTTTAGATCTGGTCGATATGACCCTGATTTTTGCTTGCTCCAATTAAAGCTTCAGTCTCCTATCACCGTATTTGAATCCTCATTTCCCTACCGTCCATCACAAATAGGGCAAGCACAGGAATATTATATATAGGTGTAGCGCCCCTTTGTGCACTAATAGCAACATGGGAGCTACCCTGAATTCTTTTCTCCTCAGTACTTTTTTATAATTAGGGTTACCTATCAATGCTTCTCCTCACCCAGTTAATTCTAAAGCTGTTGGCTATTAAAGTAATTCTTCCAAATTAACTTACCATGTATACACATTTACCGTACCAGACATGTACTTGACACATCATACACTTATCCCGTCGGTTCTCCTTAAAGAACATATACAACACAGCAATGCAATGAGAAGTAAATGCAACTATTTACTCATTTTTACCATTTTGTACAAAACATTTCATCCCAGGAGCAAATATTAGTCTCATCCATCCTTTTAACCCGAAAGGGAGAAAGTCCTTAAAAGTTTAAAAAAACTAAAATAAACACAAGAAGGCAGATTTGAATAAATTAAATCAATGCTCCTATAAGTTGCAGGCCTGTACTGAAGCGTGGGCTCAGTGTAGCCAAAAAATAAAAACGGCTGCTTCGCGCTTGTCTGCTACAAGCGCACAGGAAAATCAACTACCACCACACTCACGATTTCCCTGGGGTGTGTTGTCTCCACTCCTACTCTCAGCCGGTACTGGGGTCAAGGAATCCCACTGTCGCCCAGTGCAGTGCCGGGTTGATCCAGAGGCCAGGTGCACCCTTCTATGCTCAGTCTCTCCACTGAGTGTTCTTTTCCGAGGACTTTCCACAAATACTCTAGCCGCTTCTCACAGGCAGACAATAGTCACTTTCAGAGACTAGTTTCTAGTTGATTAAACTTCGCGTGGAAATTCACTTTTAACCAATGTTTTTAATAATTGCTTAACTATTTAAATGTTTTATTCCTCTTTTTAATGCTGTTTTTAACGTAATGTTCTCTCATTGTCTGTATGTACTTTGAGATTTTCTCTGTAAAATGTAAAGTGCATTATAAATTAAATTTATTATTATTATTATTATTATTATTATTATTATACAATGTGCTTGCACAGTTTGGAAAATATCAGCCAAATAATTTTTTTAGCTATTATACTGACAAGATCAAGTGTCTGAACTGGCATTAACTTTTCTATCATAAAGAAATACTGTTATGCCGCGGGTAATGACAAGGCAGATAGCTGAAGATCCAAGAAACAGGTTTTATTAAGGGCGGACAGGAAAACATGTAGACTAACGTTAATGACGGATCTAGGGATACTGACACAGACGCGGACTAAATACACAAGAAAAGCCAGGATTCACAGGAAACAGGTGCACACAATCAGGAATTAACACAAGGTAACGAGGGGGGCGTGGCACACATGAGGATCGTACGAGCAGGTCATGACAGAACCCCCCCCCCCCAAAAAGCGCGCACTCCGGGGGCGCCTCAGGGGAGGCGACGGACGAGACGAGAACGGGGACACGGGACCTGGAAGACAAAAGCAAAAACATTAACGAGGGACCGGGAACAGAACAGAAACACAGAACAAGCACAAGGACAGGAAGTAAGACATAACCTGACAAAGAACAGGAAACGCAGACAGACCAGGAAAGGAGACACAGGGGGAACAGAGAACCGAGGAACAGAAGGACAAGGAGAGAACACGGGAGGCACAGACGGACAAGGAGCAGAGACCGGAGGCAGAAAGGGAAATGGAGGAGGAACCAGGGAAGCCCGAGGGAAGCCCAGGGGGCGAAAGGCGGTAGCAGGAGGAGCCGCAGGTGACCGAGCGGCCGAAGCCGGAGGGCCCCCGGGCGACCGCGAGGCAGGAGCCGGAGGGGGCACCAGTGAAGGCGAGGATGGAGCAGAAGGGGAACACGGTGATGGCAAGGAGGGAGGGGAAGCCCCAGCAGGCAACGGCGCAGCCATCTAGGACTGGGACAGGTAGAGACTGGGTAGGGATTTCTGGCGAGGGCGGAGCTGGGACAGCAGGCGTAGCTGCGGGACGGAGCTGGGACGGCAGGCGTAGCTGCGGGCAGAGCTGGGACAGCTGCAGGCAGGTGGGCTGCGGACGAGACAGGCAAGACAGGCGGAGCCGAGGGCTGGACAGGCAGGACAGGCGGGCAGGACAGGAGGGGCCACGGGCAGAGCGGCTGCGTCAGGCGGGGCCGCGGGCAGAGCGGCAGGCGTAGCCAGCAAAACAAGCAGGACAGGCAGGACAAGCGTAGCCGGCGAGACAGGCAGGACAGGCGGAGCCGCAGGCAGGGCCTCAGCAGGGACTGCTGCTGGCGTAGCGGCAGCAGCAGAGAAGTGGGTCACGGGTGCCGCAGCCGGCGGAGCCGTAGCAGGAGCCTCAGGCGCAGCCGGCGGTGGAGCGTCAACCACCGCGACAGGCAGGACGGGCAGAGTGGAGGCAGGCACAGCTACTTTGGATGTGGCAGGGGTCACTGCAGCAAGCGGCGCCGGGACCTTGGGCGCCGCGGCTGCAGCAGGCGTAGCGGCAACAGCGGGCACTGTCACCTCATGGCCAGCAGGGGGCGCCGGTAAGACAGGCGGGACAGGCAAGGTAGGCTGGATTGGCGTGGCGGCAACAGCCAACTTGGATCCAGCAGGGGGCGCCTCAGCGAGCGCCGCCAACACGTGACCAGCAGGGTGCGCCACAGCAGCAACTGCTCCAGCAGGAGCCTCGTTCATGGCAGCAGGAGGCGCGGCAGCAGGCACAGGCAGGTCAGGAACGACGGGCAGGTCAGGAACGACGGGCAGGTCAGGAACGACGGGCAGGTCAGGAACGACGGGCAGGTCAGAAATTGGTGCCAGGGTTGGCACCGGTGTGGGGGTGGGGGGCAGGAGAACTGACAGAGTGCGCGACAGGAAAATATATCTGCAAAACATTGAGCGGCTGCAAGAAGCATAGAACAGTCTCACACATATAACCACGAATGTTCTGCTTGCACCATATATGGAATCTTGTTCCGAGAAGTACTTCTGCACCTCTGAACAACAAAGATTCCGAGAACCCAGTAGATATGAGAAACTGCGTGATGGAAATATACCAGCTCGGCTTTTCTGCTCTTGCTTGTGTGCGGCAACATAACAAGGAAGTAACTAAGAATAATGCAGGTATATAAGACGGTGTGAAGCTTTACCACACGGAACATGCTGAGCGGACACACTGGGTTGTGTAGGCAGTCTGTTCCCGAACCGGTTCGCATAAAGTCAAATAAAAGGCATTAAACAATAGAAGGCTTTACTGAATAAAAAGCATCATTCAGAATTAAACTGAGAGTCTCCCTGTGTGATCCCTTTTCATCCGGACCCGGTGGAGCGGCATACTCCAACAATTTGGGGGCTCGTCCGGGATGAGAAGGACACCAGTATTCGGCTAAACAGGACGAGATTTGACTAGACACGGAAGGATATAAGAGCCCAAATAAAAAGGTAAGCAGAGCCTGTTTATCAAAATCTGTATATTGAACACACTAAACAAAGTATTCTGATGTGTCCATTCAGTCTGTCCGTCAGAATTCACAGAGACTTAAAGTGTTCGAGACGCGGTTATAGACAGTCTCAGGAATAAAAACGGTGATATCCTTGGTGTGGCAACCCCCCTACTAGTCAACGGGCGGTAGTAACATTGGACGGGGTCCAGTGAGCTGGGTTAAAGTCCCGGGGGTAGGATCCCCGAAAGGCATAGGGTTGGAGACCCTGGGTTAAAGTCCCAAAAGTACCAAGTGGGTTGGAGTCCCGAGGCTAAAATCCCAAAAGAACCGGGTGGAAGAATTCCCGAAAGGTATATCTATGAGTAGAGAAAAAGTGGTAAGTCCGGACAGATTGCGGTGTCGGAATATAGGACATGGTTGACCGGAAAACAGAGTAAGAAGTACAGGTGGAAAAACGTAAGGGAGAAAATACAGAATTATCGGAGGGGTCAGAAAAAGTCAAATGGACGGTGAATTCGACAGAGAATTGGATCATGGAGGCTGGGGGAATAGTCCCAAACGTCCATGGAAAACTCTGTCAGATCAAATGAAACTAATGGAGGCGACAATATCGAAAGAAGTAGATAAAAAGGGAAGACAGAAGGCGGTGACAGATGTCAGAGAAAGAATGTTCAGAGTAATTAAATGTGCAGGGTACAAGCCGGAGGACAGACGATCTTTAGGAGAGTTGTTCTGGCGAAAAGAGAAAGAACACGGATGTCAGGCAAAGGAGGCAGCACGTCAGAAAAATGAAGTGGGGAGACTTAAGAAAGGGAAATGGGAAAAACAGGAGAAAATGGAGGAGGAAGACAGGAGAATATGGTGGAAATTGGCAATGTTGTGGCAGGGGATAGATCATTTACACAGGGAGCCGATGGAACAGAAGGGGTCATCAGAAAAGGAAACTAAAACGTGTCTGGACGCCCCTCCCGCTTACTCTTCTGGAGGGACGGTGCCCTCCGCCCCAGTGGCACCGGTCACACATATGTGTCCTCAATTTACCATAACGTCGGGAACAGTCTTAATAGAATCAGAGAGGCGGGGACAGGGACAAATGTAGGACGTCTCCCGAACCGGAGGATCAGGAGGAAAGGAAAGAGGCGACTCTGCGAGGTCAGATTTGGGGGAAACAAAGGTAGTGAGCGACGGTCAGGTAACGGACTCTGAGGGGGAGGACGAATGTCCAGCATCCAAGCCGATCGGAACACGAGTGAAAAGGGCTCAGTTAGAGAGACGAAGGGCCCGGACGTCAGGGGAACAGACACTGTACCCACGAGCAAACGGACAGGAAAGCACCAGGGTTGAATTAGTGGGGGCATTAAAAGGGGTTTGGGAAACAGACCCTTCTGTAGACTGCAGCGAAGGTCAGGAAGGTAACAGAGTCGAGATAGCAGGAACGCTGTCAGGGGTTTTGGAGGAGGACCCTCCTTTAGGATATTGCGAAAGTCAACTGAGAGCATGTAAGGAAGAAATCCAGAAACTGCAGGAACAGATTGAGCAAGAACAACAGGTCCGTGCAGGCATGAGAACGCGGGATCAGGAAGGAGGGGGGAAACACCATATGACAACTAGATCTCAGACTCTGAAGGCCACGCAGCTCCCCCTCCTGCGGGAAGCAGGTCAGGTGTGCGATAGATACAAGCCATTCTCCATAGGGGATGTCCAGGCGCTTACGGATAAATTACCTCCACCCGCAGAGGGGGGAGGACAATGGTTAGAGAAACTGGACCAGCTGACAACTCAAATTGGCCCTAGGAGATTTTCATGCCATGGCTGCCAGGTCCATGGGCAAGCACACTTTGTTAGAGATAGAGGCAAGAGCAGGAATTCTTAGGCGAGAGGATAACGTAGAACTAACTAGAGTGATAATGAAATTGGGTGACGCCCTGCGAGAGATGTTCCCCGCACCAAGTAGAGCGGTGGTCCCAAAGTTTTTCTGGGACCCCAAATTGCACCCGAGAGAGAATTTGGATAAGTGTAAGGAGGACTGGACCCGGCGGATGTGGTGCCATCCGGGACGAGAGGGATATCAGCGAGAGTGGTTCAGGCGCGCAGTTCTGGAAGGAGTTCCTGAGGGAGTGAGGACCATAATGTTAGATAGTCCCGACCTCCCAGGGGCCGAGTCCCAGGTGTGGGATAGACACCTGGTCCATCACTTACAGAGAGCAAAGGAGGAAGTACATAAGGAGGAGAGTGAACTAAAACAGTTACAGTCGCAGTTATTGAAACTGCAGGTGGGCGAGGCTTGGAAAAAGGTGAATGACGAGAAAAAGAAGGGACAGAGTAAACAAATGGTGGCGGGGGTACAACCAGAGGGACCCCAATCCCAACCACCCGGCCCGTGGTATGGGCCCCCCACCTACCAACAAGGCGGGTGGGGCCAACAATGGGGTCGAGGCCAAGGGGGTTGGAGCCAGGGATACAGGGGCCGGGAGAAGGGGTGCGTTGCAAGGTGGACAGCGGCCAGGGGCCTGTTACAAGTGTGGGGGAACAGGACACTGGGCCCACGATTGTCTTGCTCCTGCGGTGACTGCAGGTCAGAACGGAGGTGCCCGTCCCGGAGGTCAGGGGCCGGCCGTGGCCTCACAGGCGATAGCACCACATGCGCAGGCAGCGCCTACAGCACAGGGCGTGATCACTGCGGGGCAATTCCCGTTCCTGGCCAGCGACGACTGGGACTGGGGGCCCAATCAGGACTGACGGTACCCACGGGCGGCCCAGGGAGCCGGGAGGGCAGACCCCATGCTCCCTCTCTTGGTCATGGACAAAGAACTGCCGTTCCTAGTGGACACCGGAGCCACGTATTCCACCCTCATCGTGGCCCCAGGACAACAGTTCCTGTCTACATCTACAGTGACCATTGTGGGCTTCTCGGGGGAGGAACAGAGACTGCCAGTGACTAAGAAAGTCAAGGTGGTCGTGGGGAAACACGTTACTCCACCCCTTTCTCGTGTCTCCCTCTGTACCTCTGAATTTGTTGGGGAGAGACATGTTGGTGAAGCTGGGAGCATCAATCCTGTGCAGTGCTGATGGACTGGTTGTCACCTTGCCTGGGGGCACACACATCCGCTGCAGCTCGCGGACATGGGGCATGGGACAGTGTCTGATGTGGCCCGTCCGAGGCCAGGCACTGGCTGACATTTACTGGGCCCTGATAGGACCCAGCCTGGCGGGCATATTGGCGGCTTACTCTGCGTGGCGGCCCTGGATCTCGCTCCTAGAGCCCTATGTGCCCCCTCCCGACCCCCCCCATGTGACCCTTTTCTATGACAGGGATGACACAGAGTGGTACGGAGACCTCTTTGCAGAGCAACTGGAAGGCCGCCAGTGGCAAGTTGCCTCTGAAAATATATACGTGGGTCCTGAAGGGGTCGCCTCTGCCACCAATCTAACTGCAGAACAGCTTTCCTGGTACCGAATGGGCCAGGAAGCCGTCCATCATTTGTCCCTGGCCCTTCACCCTAAGCATCAGGATAAAGACTTAGGACCGATGGTGAAAAGAGCCGGGGGCTGGGTTCCGACCCAGGTCCCACACGTTTCCTTCTCGCCCTCCTGCAGCACGTACTGCATTCAGGTTACTGCCCAAGACACTGCTCTCCTGCAACACGAACAAATAACTAGGGATCACGGGCGTGAAAAGATGGACCATCCAGAGGCAGCGGCCCTGCTAGCTGCACTGCCCGATTCCCTATGGTCCACCAGTCCCACGGATGTCGGCCTGATCGCCTGTACCCCGGTGCAGTTTCAACTGCGCCCTGGGGAAGGCCCCCTGTGGATTACACAATACCCTCACAAACCAGCGGCAGAGGAGGGGATAGCCGAAACAATAGAAGGCCTGCTGAGGGGAGGGGTGTTGGAGGCGTCCACGTCGCAATGGAACACGCCCATCCTCCCGGTACAAAAAGCAGGTACAGGGAAGTACCGTATGGCACACGATCTGCGCGCCGTGAACGACCTCCTGCTCACTCCCACCGTCCCGGTCCCAAATCCTTATGTGGCCCTTACTAACCTGACCCCGCACCAGACATGGTTTACGTGCATTGATCTAGCTAACGCTTTTTTCTGTCTGCCGCTCACTGAAGAGTGCAGAGACATTTTATCCTTTACATTCAGGGGAAGGCAACTGCGCTACACTCGCCTGCCACAGGGGTTTGCTCTCTCTCCCGGTGTCTTCAATCAGGTTTTGAGACGGGCCCTGGAGGGCTGCCCCCTCCCGGACGGCGTCACCCTGGTACGTAGATGACCTTCTCATCGCGGCGCCGTCCGCGGAGGCGGCCCTGCAGGGGACGAGAGCTGTGTTGCTCCAGTTGTCAGACAGAGGATTTAAGGTCAGTAAGGACAAGCTGCAAGTCGCACGGACAATTGTCTCACTCCTAGGTCAAGTGCTGTCTAGCACAGGGACAGGTCTCTCTCCAGCCCATCGGTCCAGTATCCTACAGCACCCGAAGCCCACCACAATGAAGGACATGCTGTCCTTCCTAGGACTTACAGGGTACAGCCACACATACGTACCTGACTACACGGGGCTTACTCAGCCCCTCCGACGCCTGGTCCGGGAACACGGCCTCTGCCGTCTTGGGGCCCTCCTCACCTGGGACCAGGCTGCGGAAGAGGCTTTCATCACCCTGAAACAATGCCCAGGCAACGGACCTAGCCCTGCCAGACTACTCCCTCCCCTTCTACCTTGATGTTTCTGAAACAGGAGAGCTCGTCAACGGCATCCTGTTTCAGAAAAAAGGGGGAGAGAGGAGAGTACTGATGTACCTGAGCATAAAACTCGACACCACAGAAAAAAGACACCCCGCATGCACTAGACACGCAGCAGGAATTGCGAAAATCATTCAAAAAACAGCACACATAGTGATGGGACACGCACTACATGTCCTAACCTCACATAGCGTGGTGGCATACGTGAACTCACAGACCTTCACCATGACATCACTCAGACAGCAGAGGCTCAGCAGACTATTGGAAGCACCAAATTTACACTTCTCCCATGAAGGAATTAATATGGCAGACCGAATGGGAGGGGGAGAACCTCATGTGTGCGAACGAAGGGTACAGAAGGAGGAAAAAGTCCGAGGAGATTTGGAAGCAGAAAAGATAGAGGGAACAGAGGAGTGGTTCACAGACGGTTGTTGTTTCAGGACAGAAACAGGAAGTTTGCAAGCAGGATATGCGGTAGTAGCAAGGCAAGATCAGACATACGTCACTTTAAAGGCCAAAAAGCTAACAGGGGCGCAGTCTGCCCAGAGAGCAGAGGTGGTGGCAGTATTGAAGCTTTGAAGGGAAAGGAAGTTACCATTTACTCAGACTCAGCCTACGCAGTAGGAGCTGTGCACGTAGAGCTGAGAGCGGGGTTTTTGACAGCAGGAAACAAACCGATCAAGCATGAAACGGAAATGAGCGAACTTGCAGAAGCGTTGTTGCTGCCTGCTCGAGTGGCAGTGGTGAAATGCAAGGGTCATGAGGGCACGGGGACAGCGATCGCCCGAGGCAATCAAGTAGCAGATGCGGAAGCAAAGCCAGTTACAGGATACACAGTGGCCAAACAACTGGTCACGGTGGAGGAAGAGGTTCAGCCGAGGCTCCGACTGAACTTGGAGATAGTTCTCGTAGCTCTTCGTTGCACCTTTTCTAAGGCAGCAATGTCCTTCTTGAGGTATGGTGACCAAACCTGCACACAGTATTCTAGGTGGGGTCTTACCAAGGAATTATATAAGTGTAACATCACCTCCCTTGACTTAAACTCCACACATCTAGAGATATAACCCAACATTCTGTTCGCCTTTTTTATTGCTTCCCCACATTGGCGAGAGTGGGACATGGAAGCATCAACATACATACCGAGATCTTTCTCGTAATCAGCTACCTTTATTTCAGTGGAACCCATAAAATATCTGTACTGTATATTTCTGCTCCCTGCATGGATTACCTTACATTTATCTGTGTTAAATTTCATCTGCCAAGTATCAGCCCATTCGCTAATTAAATCCAGATCCCGTTGGAGCCTCTCTGCTGCTAGATTAGTATCTGCTACCCGTAAGCGAACAAAAGAAAGCTTCCCCAGAGGAACTGACAATGTGGAAGGAAAGAGGGGGACAGCAGGAGGACGGTGTGTGGCAGAACAAAGAGGGAAAGCTAGCTCTCCCAAGCAACCTCTGCCAGGCAGTGTTGGAGGAGGCCCACGGGATGGGGCATGCGGGAGTGAGACAGATGTTGAGTAACTTGGCAGGGTGGTGGCACCCATTCATGAAAGACATGGTAAGAGAGTATGTGAAAAATTGTACCATTTGCGTAATGTACAACCCGCATCCCACGGTCAAACCGGGACAGGGACAATTCCCCAGGTGTGTCAAATCAGGGGAAGAGATAGTCATAGACTACACAGACATGGTGATGTCAGTGAGAGGATTCAAGTACGTGCTAATGTGCGTGGACACGTTCTCTGGGTGACCAGAAGCATGGCCCACCAAAAAGGAGGATGGAGCCTCCGTGGTGAAATTTCTGATCAACCAGTACATACCACGGCACGGATTCCCCAACAGAATCCGGTCGGACAACGGGTCACACTTTAAAAATGAGGACCTGAGGCGGGTAGAGAAGGCCCTGGGGTTAAAACATGCGTTCCGAATGGTTTATCACCCACAGTCCTAGGGGAAGGTGGAGCGAATGAACCAAACTATCAAACAGAAATTGGCTAAAATCTGTGCACAGACCAAAATTAATTGGGTCGACGCTTTGCCACTGGCATTGATGTCTGCAAGGTGTTCCGTGAACCGGGGGACTGGGTTCACACCATTTGAGCTGCAGACAGGCAGACAGTTTCCGGGCCCGCCGAGAGAGCTGGCCTGGACCCCTGATGAGAAAGGGGGGCAGGGATACAGGGCATACTATGATGGGTTGCAAGTTCTCGTTTCAGATTTCTCCCGACAAGTCCAGGGAGCCGCACCAGAGACAGCCGCGGTCACCCCACACACTGGCGAGTGGGTCCTGCTGAAAGTCATCAAACGAAAGTGGTCAGAGCCCAGGTGTACCGGTCCCTTCCAAGTCACCGAGAGGACGTCCCACGCAGTGCGGTTGAAAGGAAAAGGAGACACGTGGTTCCATTGGAGCCAGTGCGCCGCGGCTCAGGAGCCAGGACGGACCGTGGGGGAGATCCAGGAGAACCTCACGAAAGGAGAAGAACCGCCTGATTCGGATGAGCCAGGACCAACTCAGGTCACAACAGGGGCAGAATACTCCCCGACCTGAAAAACTGTCAGGGTAGTCTACCCCTGGCCGGTTGAAGAATCAGCAGTCCACAGCAGCGCAGATCACGATGAGAAAATGGCAGATGAAAAGGGGGAACGAGTGGGGTATACGCAATGGTTAGAATGCTTACAGTTATGTGTGTATTGCTTTCCACTGTCCAGGTAGGGGGCGCCGCATCCCTCGGCGCCGCTATCCCATGTGAAAAAAGGTGGGGGGTTCTGAAGCTGCGATACACCAAAGACACCAGTACCACATTTCTGTTCGACCTATGTGACGCGATTGACTGCGGAGGTCGTAACGCCTCCTACCGAGGATATGACGTCTGGCTCTGCATCCAAGCCGGGTTCAACGAAGCCTGTAATGCGGGCCGAGTCCCCTCCAGCGTACCGGTGTGCGGTTGGGATCAGGTTGCTAAGTACACTGGACCATGGGAGCCGTGGGGTCCAATACAATTCACGGGGCAGAGAGGAAAGGTGTGGAAGGAGTGGTGGCACAACGTCACTCTCTCCCGAGAAGGGTACACGGGGACATCAGGCCTGAACCCACTGGCCCTGTCGTTGGCGCAGAACTTCTCAGGCCCCGATGGGAAGCCGTTCCTATATTTAGAATTGGGAGCTGAGATTTCTGGGAGAGATCCAACGGGAGTGATCAGGATCGATTTTGTGGATCCTCCCAGAACGACCGACAAACCTTCTGAGTCTCCTGTAAAGGGCCCAGGCCGAACCACAAACGACACCCGAGTAGTGCAGGTGGACTACACCACGCTAAATCCCCTAGACATTTTAGAACTAGCCACAGGGTATAAAGACAGTAACCTCTGGTTGAACTGGATGGCCGAGACGGCCCGCGAACAGAATATGGAAGGGTGTGTGGCCTGCGCTTCGGCTCGTCCTCAACTTCTCACAGAGCCAGCCCCACTGTTCCCTTTAGACAAGTGGGGGTACCGCTGCATGCTCGGTCTCATCCGGGAGGCCAGCCCTCCTAACTGTACCACTCTGGCGTCTATTTACCCTTCCATAGACAATAGGACTAAACCAGGACCCTTCACCCCTCATAAGGGGGAAGGCAACCACACCTACTACAACTTCACTGGCAACATTGAGGTGGGGAACATACCGGTGGACTGGTGTGGGTCCGTCTTCATTAATGGGACGGCGGGTCATATAATCGGCCACTGGGCCAGAGCAGGGCTCTACTTGTACTGCGGTCAGCAAAGCCTTCGGACAAGGCTCCCACGGAAGGCCAGGGGCCTCTGTGCCCTGGTGCGCCTGGGGGCACCGTTAATGTTAATAGGAGAAAGGGCGGTTCGACCCAGTACCACCTCACCGGGCTCTCTGGCCAGGAGACGTAGGAGACATGTACCGCGGAGGCGGGACCTTCCGTCTTTCGATCCCACAGTGAACTCCCCCACTTACATAGACGCCATAGGGGTGCCAAGGGGCGTCCCCGATGAATTCAAATTGGCAGACCAGGTGGCAGGAGGGTTTGAGAATATTCCTATACTGTCAGCCCTCTTTCCGGTCACCCCCAATAAAAACATTGATCGAATCAATTACGTCCACTATAACGTATTACGATTATCTAACCTTACCAGAGACGCTATAGAGGGCCTTGCAGAACAGTTAGGACCTACCTCCCTGATGGCCGTTCAAAATCGATTGGCACTAGATATGTTGCTGGCCGAGAAAGGAGGTGTCTGCGCTATGTTTGGAGACGTTTGTTGTACTTACATTCCCAACAATACTGCCCCCGACAGGTCAGTCACCAAAGCCTTAGACCTGTTGAGAACACTCTCAAAGACCATGCACGAGCATTCCGGGATTCACAACGTCTGGGACGACTGGGTAACCTCCATGTTTGGACACAACAATGTTTGGTAACCTCCATGTTTGGACAGTAGTGGCTTCGCTTCTCATCTCTATGGCTACATTTGCTGCAATATTAGTCACTTGCGGGTGTTGCTGCATCCCCTGCCTCTGTGCTCTGTCGGTCCGCCTGATCTCCTCCACCATAGAGAAGCGTGAACCCCCAGGACTTCACATGATGCCCCTCCTCAGCGTAGGGCCCGACAAGGACCAGGATGAGACAGTGTTCCAAAAGTGATCTCCTAGCGGAGATCAAAAGGGGATACCCAAAATTTCCGTAGTCCTTCGGTGATCTCTGGTCAGAGATCAAAAGGGGGAATTTGTGGGGGTGGGGGGCAGGAGAACTGACAGAGTGCGTGACAGGAAAATATATCTGCAAAACATTGAGCAGCTGCAAGAAGCATAGAACAGTCTCACACATATAACCACGAATGTTCTGCTTGCACCATATATGGAATCTTGTTCCGAGAAGTACTCCTGCACCTCTGAACAACAAAGATTCCGAGAACCCAGTAGATACGAGAAACTGCGTGATGGAAATATACCAGCTCGGCTTTTCTGCTCTTGCTTGTGTGCGGCAACATAACAAGGAAGTAACTAAGAATAATGCAGGTATATAAGACGGTGTAAAGCTTTACCACACGGAACATGCTGAGCAGACACACTGGGTTGTGTAGGCAGTCTGTTCCCGAACCGGTTCGCATAAAGTCAAATAACAGGCATTAAACAATAGAAGGCATTACTGAATAAAAAGCATCATTCAGAATTAAACTGAGAGTCTCTCTGTGTGATCCCTTCTCATCCGGACCCGGTGGAGCGGCGTACTCCAACACCGGGCAAGCAGGCGCTGCCCCTTTAAAAGTCCCCACGACTCGCGGGATAGCATCCCACACTGCCCTGGCCCCCTTATTAGCCAGGTGTGCCACCCGAAAGCGGTACGCAGCTAGCGGTGGTTGCTCCGTGGCGATGAGGCGGGGTTTCAATACCTGCGGGGCGCAAGCGGCTCTGATGTCCGAGGTGATCGGGGATTCCCTCGGATCACTGGCCAGGAGAGAAGCGGGGCAGAGAGAGGTGGCTCCCAGGCGGATAGTTGGGGCTTCCTCTGGTGCCCACTCCTTCTGGCTCTTCTTTTTTCTCTGACCTGGGGTTGACTGCGATGGAGAAGCCCCAGAGAGAGCGAGCGGTTGGAGCCGCTTCTCTGTCTCCCCTTCCACCAGCCGTCAGAGATTTACATGCGCGCCCGTGAGCGAGGTCATCTCCTGAAGGAGGGTCCCGCTCTTGCTGGCTAGGTCCCGTAGTCCAGGGTCCTCATGGACCTCTGGCAGGTTCAGCCAGTAAAGCACCTCGCTGAGCAGATTGAGGCGTTGGTCCTCGATCTGCGGAGGTGCGCTGTGGAGATCCGTCATTCTGTTATGCCGCGCTGTCCGGCAAGCAGGCAGGGTACGGGGAATGACAAGGCAGATAGCTGAAGATCCAAGAAACGGGTTTTATTAAGGGCAGACAGGACAACATGGAGACTAATGTTAATGACGGATCTAGGGATACTGACAGAGACGCGAACTAAATATACAAGAAAAGCCAGGATTCACAGGAAACAGGTGCACACAATCAGGAATTAACACGAGGTAACGAGGGGGGCGTGGCACACACGAGGATCGTACGAGCAGGTCATGGCAAATACTTCTTATGTTTTAGTGTAATGAGATCAGTGGCCTGTACTACGAAGGGGGTTTAACCAAATCAGACTTAACCCCGAGGTAATTTGCGAACGCGAGGTTAACAAAATCATGTTGACTCCATCGGGGCTAATCAGTACTACGACGCCAGTTAAGAAGTTGATTTGTTAAATCGGTGTTAACTGCATTGGAGTTTGTGCGCGTTCACATATATGGAGCACGTTCGGCAACGCAAGGCACCGTTTGAGTCATAGCGCGATCTCCATATGTTTCACGGAGGAAGACTGCATGCTAATTATGCAGCGTTATGAGGAGTTTAAATCAACCCTTTAAAGAAAGTCCAATACCACTGCAGGTAACAAAAGCAGGCAGGCTTGTTGGCAATGTATTGACGATGAAGAAAATGCATACGTACATTTTCACGGTCATAAAACGTGGTCTAAAATATCCCACAACCGAGTATTAGACAATGTAGTGTTTTCTGAAAAGAATTGAAATACTGTTAATAAATACAGAGGCTAACAGATGCGACACAATTCAGAAGTCACCTATTATATGCTGCTAAGTAATATAATGCTCCCTGAAGTTCCATTACTATATGTTACTCATAATGAAACCTAATGTTAACAATAACTGATCCGATTTCAAATGCAATAGTAGTGGAAAGCATTCGTCGCAGCAATATAGAAACATCATGTCAAGTGGTAGGGCTATGTATTTATATTTCTACTCATTATGAAAGATTTGTTGTGTCTAGCCTTCACTAATAGCGTGTTTCTATGTTTTACAGCTAATAATAAAAGGTGTCTGTTAATATGACACTTAATAGAAGGTGAGCCACTGTTTAACAAACAATTAAATGATTTACAACAGGACAAAACGAAAAAAAGAAGCATATGTGTAGTGAGAAAACGACTTGGAACCTGTCACCACGGTTAAGTTAGCCTCATATTCGATATTCAGTTTTCTGGCTTTAATATCTTTACGGAATTAAGTAAGGTGGCCGTTTTTAATGACAGAATTGTGATGTCCAGTACACAGACATCGATGCACACCGATTATTTTTCTGCTTCAAAACATTTTGTGATTTGTGCCAAATCATGTTAATCGCTAATATAATATAGGTCCTTTCAGCTGTAATGATATATGGTGGTTTAGTATTTTGGGCTCATGGCGACTGTTGCACACCCCTTTGTTTCCCAGATTGCTTTACATGCAAATTTTAATTAATTTTTGTATCCGTATACTGTGCAGTCGACAATACATGAATGGGTTAATAACTTTAAAACTAGACAAGACAGGCACATATAGTGAAGTGAAGTGAAGTGAAGTGTGCTTTGATCAGTGGACAACAGGGAACAATGCACACCCCTTGGGTTTTCAGAATAACTTTCTCTGTAACAGTTATTAATGAATACATTGAATGCATATTATATGCCATTGCTCCATTTCATACATATTAACAGAGAGAGCCCCTCACGATTCGCACGCCAATGTGGTACGGATCATCCAGGTACGCCGGCATTGTTTTCGGAGAAATTGTAGTGGGAGGGGCAGTGCTCATATAGGGCTGGCTTATGCAGAAACCTTGACTTAAACAAGAACAAAAACTGCTCCGAGCAGTTTTGAGACTTAGGGTAAATTGCCATAGCAACATGTCTCGACTAAAACCTACCCACCTTTCGTAGTACGGGTTAATCGCGAAGTTACACCACACGTCATCAAGTTACTCGCAAAGATACCCCGATAAGCCAGTAACCCCGCTTCGTAGTACAGGCCACAGGTAAAGATCTTCAACATGTCTAGAAACTTTAAAAAAGATGTCAAATACTTTTTGAGTTATTGCACTAATGTGGTTAAATGTCTGCCTTTGCTGCCACTAAGTGATACTGCTTCAAGGTTTGGGGCAATATGTCTCAATATTTTCTCATTAATTCCTCACCCAAGCAATGCCTGTACAAAGTTTGAAAAAGATCCATCAAACAGGTTCTGAGTTAATGGCTCACATACCAAAAGTGTCTGTGGTGACAGACTGGTACTAAAGGTCGGTGAATACAAATAAGGGATGTGCATTATTTTGGTGCTTCAGACAAAATATTTTCTATATATAATAATATAGGATTAATAATAAGCTGCAGAAGGGACATCTTAGTGCATAGAACTGTACCATAAAAAACATAATACATATAGTCATTCAGGATGACAGATGTATACAGTGGATTAAGTTTCAGTCAATTACTCAAGCATGCCACAAATGGTAATACTACTAGAAGGCATCCTAGAGTTGTGACACCATGTATACTATATGGAAAAAAGTACAGGGACATGGTTATTGTTATATTACTTATGGGGCATGCTGGGACATGCACACTTCAAAGGTCGACTGTCACCACCCCCAGTCCCCACCTCAGGTCTGAAGTATATCCAAGTGGTCTGGTGGCAGCCGTCGGTGCATCACCTCCAATGACAAGGGGGCAGGGATAAGCCATCAGCTCCCAAGTGCTGTCGAGGCTGAGCTGCTGGTGGGCGCTGGTGTGACAGGTCCCCCCCACAATGGTCATCTGTCCCAGGGAACACCACACCCAGCGACTTCCACAGCCAATCTCTCCTCCTCGGAGACAGCCAATGCACGGAGCAGCTATGGAGTGCTGGTGGAGCTGGGCTGCTAGCTGGCACTGCGCTGCCAGCAGACTCTGACAGTGCAGGTTCCCCCGGCCTTGGCTCATCTTATTCTGTAACTTTGGGGGGTCCTATTGATTACAAGGCTGGTTCTCCCGGAGAGCCTCTTACTCCACGCCTTGAGTGGCCTCGCCCAAGTGCTCGCACTCTGGGAGCCGCTCTCGCAGCTTCTCCATGATGCACCGCCCCCGCTCCAAGGACTCACGCAGCCACTCACCCTGCTCCCATTGTGCCGCCAGCTCGCTGCACTCCTGGGCCAGCTGGGTCTCCAGAGCGTAGTATGCCTCCTCCCTGCCGAACAGCGCTGTCTCGCAGCCAAGTAGTGCCACCTCCACTGCCTTGGCCTCCTGCTTCTGGCAGCCACACTCACATTCCCAGCTGTCCCACTCTTTGGGCAGCTGTTCACAGTCCTGCTGGCTCTACCACCACTGCTCTTCTAACTCCCGCCACTCCTGAGCCAGCCATGCCTCCAGCATGCGGCATGCCTCCTTGTGACTAAGGAGAGCAGCCTCAGCCTACTGCCTGGGGCGTGCTCACAGCTGGGATTGCATTGCTCCTCTCAGTTAGCAAGCAGAGAGTCTTTGCTGACTGGTCAGCTAATGAGCCTTGGTTGAAATAATTCTTGTGAACATGCTGCATCCATAAAATTCATTTGCAGCATACGGGAAGTTGCTGCACATGCAAGCATATACTACACCAGTAGATTATGTAACCAACTCATTCTTTCCCAAAGACCCTAAGGAGTGACCGAAAGACTCTCTCCTTCACCCACTCACTCAGTAATTCTTTCATTCCTTCATGTGTCTTATTCAGTACACCCGAAGACCTGAAGGAGTGACTGAGAGACTCTATCATTCATACACTCACTCACCAACTCATTCAGTCCTTTGGGTCTCTTGCTCAGTTATGACCAAGAGCCTATCAGAGTCTCTTCTTCACCCACTCATTCATTATGTCAGCAAAAGTGGGGCCCAATCCCAACGTCCACACCCACAACCTCAGATTTTAAGCCATGTTCCCCCTAAGTCATTGGGGTCTTAGGCTGTCCCACTGTCAAATAATTGTCACATACTGTAAGGTTGTGTGTATGTGCTGTAAGGTTTTGGGTTACATGCTGTAAGGTTCAGTGATTTGTCAGCTCTGCCCCAATGATCTGCCCCTGTGTCTCCTTCGGCGGAAGTTGTTACTCTGAGCTGCTACACAGGAAAGGATTGACGACGCCAATACTACCAGCGCTTGCTTACTTTCTCTCTTGCATTTGCTGTCTGATTATTGTGATTTCTGCCAATCTGTGTATGACCCTAGTTTGTTTACTGGTTTTCTCGAATTTTGTCTTGCCCCTGATTCTGACACTATTTCCCATTGGAAGCCTCTCTGACCCCTTCGCTTGAGTCCTTGAGTGCTTAAATGATGCTGTTTTGACAAAAAGGAGTAAATTGATTATTTGACAATTACCTCTCATCCAATTACCTCTCTGTAATGCAAGATCCAGGAACATGTTGAACTAGAGCAGCTGGTCTCGTAAGTGACTTGGCCATGAAGTGCACATTTTAAAATAAAAAAAATCACAAACTCACAATAGTAAGGAACATGTTTTGGCCCTTGCAGCCTCTCACACTCAGTCATTTACCATGTGATGTCAGTTAAGTCTCTGAGGGTTTGGGGCTTAGGTCTTAGGAGGGACTTGGGATTGGGCGAGGGAGTCTCTCATTCACAGTTCTCGTTTGTTCTTTTGGGGCATATACTGTACATTCAGTCTCACTTTTAATTTCCAGCCAATCATATGCTTGCTGACAGCATGCCTTTACATTCCTCACTGGTTCTCACTGTCCATAGCCTAGGAGGGAAGCAGCTTTCAAATCACATTTCTAAGAACTAAAACAACAAATCTGTGCAGGGGAGTGAACCTGAGTGTACGCTGTAAAAAAAACCAGAAATATTCTGGAAGCAGGGGTGGCAATAAAATACTGTAAAATAACAGAAATTAACTGACTGATAAAAATACAATATTTTTCCATAATTAAAATAGTATTCCCAGTAATTTTACATTAAATTGTGCCAATTTTATGTCTCTTAAAGGTATGCTTAAATGCTTAAAGGTATTTCCTAAAATACAGTACATAAAATTGCACTAATACTGCAATAATACAATAATCTTACTTAAAATGACCTTGCATATTACTAGAAAATTTAATTAACTAATAATTTAATGAGAACCTTCTATATTTAATGAATACTTAATGCAGTAAAATTGTATGCTATCATAAGGCATTTGATTTACCTTTAAAAAAAAAAGTCAAAATACTGTTATAATGAGGTAGGTTTATAAATATAAAGTACAATTTAACATAGAATGTTGTGTATTTAATATTCTGGTTGAAAAAGATTAAACCTATAATAAAAACAGATTTATCTGTAAAGAGATGTCCAAATGGTGCTATAAAAAGGTAAGTATAATTACAATATACTGCCAATGAGACGATCAAAGAAAAACTTTATTTATGCAATCACTGTCATGACCCGATCGTCTGCTCCTTCCGTGTGCCACACCCCCTCGTTAACCCTGTGCGCAATCCCCGTGTTTATCGGCTGTTGTTTGTTGCTATTGTATTTAGTCCACTTTTCAGTTTGTTTCCCCAGTTCGTCTCCCTGCTCTTGCTTCCCCGGTTCCGACGTGAAAGAATGACCAGACTCCTAGAGAAGATGCCTCGTTTGTTGGAGGAAGAATACCTCAGCATTACAGACGAGGTCATCCACTGGCTTAATGATCCCGAAGTCCTGTCCTTAGGGCTATAGCCAACTGGAGCAGGGACATCCTGGAGGAGAAAACATGCTGCGGCATTCGAAGGGGCGTGGCGGAGTCAATGATGCGGCGGGTAGCTTTGGACAGCGGATGGCCTTTTGG
The DNA here is from genome assembly GCF_048594095.1 of Paramormyrops kingsleyae. Lineage (NCBI taxonomy): Eukaryota > Metazoa > Chordata > Actinopteri > Osteoglossiformes > Mormyridae > Paramormyrops > Paramormyrops kingsleyae. Next base: position 37,856,915 of record NC_132804.1, read on the forward strand.
CCAGCTGTCTGAGGTGCCCCTGCCTCCGCCAAAAGCGGAAAGAAAAAAGAAGCAGAAGAGCCAATGACAGGAGGAAGCGCCAGATGTCCTCTAGAGGGCTGTCACGATCTCTGCTGCTTCCCCTGCAGGGAATCAGGAAGAACCCCTCCCAAATCATAATCCGGTGGTGTTCACGCCTGGCGCCGCTACTGCCGCCGCTTCACCCCAGTGAGCTCCCAACGTCCACATTGCTGCCGCTTGACTGCTGGGATCAGCAGCTTGCCTTTTTACCGAGATGCACCTTGCTCTGAAAGGGGCCAGGTCTGTTGGGGATGCTATCCCGCGGGTCCCCAAGTTCCTTAAACGGGCAGCACTTGCTGCCAAGGCACAAACCCCAGCTGCAACCCCCGTGGTTCCTGCGCCGGCGGTTCCTGCTCCGCCTGTCCCTGAGGCTCCTGCTCCACCTGTCCCTGAGGCTCCTGCTCCACCTGTCCGTCTGAGGTTCCTGCGTCGCCGCTGCCGAGGTTCCTGTGCCTGTGGTTCCTGCTCCGCCCCCTGTGGTTCCTGACCCTCCTGCTTGGGCCCCCGTGGTTCCAGATCCTCTGGCTTCAGTTCCTCTGGCTCATGACCCTGCTCCCATAACTCCTGTCCCTGAGGAGGTCCATGACTATCAGACAATCGCTCCTCCTCCCCTAGTGGAGAGGATCACCCTAATTTCACCAGTGACTCCTCCTCCAACACCCCCACATGGCAGATCCTGGCCGGGTCTCCGCCTCTCTGTGTCCCACAAAGGGAGGGGACACGTACGCAGAGGTCAGGTCCCACCCACCCAGCCCCCTGGCTTGCCTTCGTCTCCCCTGGCTCTGGCTCTGCGGATGCCTGCAGGTCCTCCACCTCCTACGCCTCGTCGGTCTTCTGTGGGTCCCCCCGCTACGACTCGTCGGTTGCCTGTGGGTCCCCCTGCTCCGGTTCCTCGATCGCCAGCACCTTGGCCGGCTGTGGCTATGACTTCGCCTGCCGTGGCTTCACCTCCCTCCTCGCCTCCTGTAGTGTCCCCTCCATCTTCCTCCTAGCCCACTCCGTCTGTCCCTCTGCCTTCCTCGTCGCCCCCTTCGGCATACCTGCCGGCTCCGCTCTCGCGGTCGCCTGTCGCCCCTACGGCTTCCGCGTTTCACCAGCCGGGGTTCTGTCTGTCCCCTGTGTTTCCTCCTCGTCCCTCTGTTTTCTCATGTGTTCATGCCTGGTCCCTTCATTCCTCCAGTTGGTGTTCCCCCTGTGTGTCCTTTTTTGGTGCCCCTGTGTTTGTCAGCGTTCCCCGCGGTTTGTCAGTTGTTGTCCTTGTGCATGTTCTGTGTGTCGGTTCTGTTCCCAGTGCCCCATTAATGTTTTTGTTTTTGTCTTCCCAGGTCCCGTGGAGTCCCCGGTCATATCCCCGGTCTTGTCGCTTCGCTCCCCGGAATGCGCACCTTAGGGGGGGAGTTCTGTCATGACCCAATCGTCTGGTCCTTCCATGTACCACGCCCCCTCTTTAACCCCATGTGGAATCCCCGTGTTTATCAGCTGTTTCTTGTTGCTGTCATTAGTTCAATGTATTTAGTCTGTGTTTCAGTTTGTTTCCCCAGTCCGGTTGTTGTAATGTTATCTCATTGAACTAATGTGGTCTGTGTTGTGGTTTCGACGTGACAATCACACGTGAATTAAATTGACATGAAAAGAAAACATCCTTAACATTCTCCATTTTTTTACCTATACCTATTTTTGCATACAATATATAGGCCTATGTCAAAATATTAAAGTGAAATATCAACATGAAATTGTCATAAATAAAAATAACAAAAATTAAGCCACAACCATGATGAAAATGGCAAAGGCCAGCTGGTGCCACTGACATCAGATGAATTTGAACTACACAGCCATTACAAATATTGCCACAAAACGGACGTGAAGCACAGCCATGAGGTGTGCGTGTGTGTATATATATGAAGGAGAGAGGGGTGAAGAATTATAAAGACCCACTCATGAACAAGTAGTTCATGACAATAGCACTACTTTCTGTACAGAGAAATGTGCCCCATCAAGCTTTTAGTATATTTGCAGGTTCTAGAAAAGCAGAAAAAAAACTTTGGCCAACCCTGGCTAGCAAGTATATTTTCCAATATGCCAAATTCAGTCTTAAAATTAAACAAGCCTCTCTCTCAATGTATTGTGTGACTTTAAGGATGTATACATACAAAATGAATGAATATGGGAAAGAAATTTTTTTTTCCATATCCCTCGAGTTACAACCACAATTATCACAGAAAGGCCTGATGCCAGAGACCTTGAACAACTGACCACTTGTGGACTGATAAACTGCATAGTAAACAACTTAAAACAGACATCAGACCTGCTTCAGTTATTTTTTTTTTCTCTTACAAAACATTTCTTTTTACTCCCTCCATTCATAATCTGCATTTTATGTAATCAGGAAAAGGACCTTTGGACTGATGGCTAGTTGCTTTTTGATAGTCTTCTTCTCCACTTCTTCCATCTCTTATCTGGTTTTAACTTAAAAATGCATCCGGTGAATAAAAAAAAACAATTTCAACAATAATATGAAATATCCTGTAATATACTCTCTTCATATTACCAATAAAAGCAGAACAGGATAAATTTGTAATATTAAAAAGAAACATTACAATTAAACACCAGCACAGGATGGATCACCGGTGACCTCCTATGCTGTGGTGCTGCAATATGGATCACTTGTGGACGGAGGGCATCTGCCCAGACATTGGTCCACACAGTCAGCTGAGCTGTTTGCACTGCAACAGGCCTGCAAACTGGCTGAAAGACACTATCTACACAGACTCAAGATACACCTTTGGGGTGTGTCACGATCATGGTGCGTTGTGGAAGCAAAGAGGTTTTTGCACCAGCACTGGAAAACGCATCATCAGTTAGTGGAACAATTGCTGGATGCTCTCATGCTACCCGAACAGGTGGCAATAGTGAAGTGCCAGGCCCACACAAAGCAGACTGATGAAATCAGTCAGGGGAATGACCTCGCAGACCAGTGGGCTAAACTGGACTGGGTTTGGGAATAAGGTTTTGCTGGCAAAGGATGTTGATAAACTATGTGCTGAAAATGACCTTATTTTGATTCAAACAGGTGCAACGGAGGGGTGAGCTCTGCGGATGGAAAAGGAATGGAGCACGGTGTGATGGGGAAGGTGTGTGGCGACATTCTGGGACTAACCGAACTTGTCTCCCTAGATCTGCGTATCCAGGGATGGCCAAAGCCGTTCATAGCCTGGATCATGTGTCTCGTGATGGGATGATGGCAGCTGTGACTCGGGTGTGGCATGCCCCTGGGTTTGGCGCAGCTGCAGCCCTATTCTGCGGGAAGTGTATGGTGTGCATGAAATTCAATATGGGAAAGGGCATTCCAACCAACCCTGCAGTGACCCAGAGTCCCCAAAGCCCATTCAATCACCTGCAGATGGATTTCATTGAGCTAACGCCATGCAGGGGATACAAGTATTGTTTGGTGATTGTAGATATGTTTTTCAGATGGGTGGAGGCATTCCCTTGCCACCACCCTGATGCTCTGAGTGTGGCTAAATGTCTGCTAAAGGAGGTGATTCCTCGATGGGGCATTCCATCTAAAATCACCACAGACAATGGTCCTGCGTTTGTTGCAGAGACCCTGGCTAAATTGTCCCAGTGGATGCAAATTGATTTGAAGCATTATTGCGCCTATCACCCCTCGAGTGGAGGGATGGTGGAGAGGACTGATACTGAAATTGGCAAAAATTTCAGAGACGACTGGCCTGCCTTGGGTTGATGCACTGACCCTGGCTTTGTTATTCATATGGGTCAGGACACATCACCAAACAGGGTTGGCTCCTTTTGAAGTGTTGACAGGAAGGCTGATGCGTGTTTTGTCTCCTTTATGATATGTTACACTGGAGAATGTGGATGGGGATTAGCTGAATTATCTTACAGGTTTGCGGCAAGCCATAGTTGCAGCCTGGGACCAGGTTCGTGCCAATAGGAGGAATCCAGAGGGAGAACCACTACAAGCTGTGACACCGCTCGACCTAGGGAGCTGGGTGTTGGTTCATGACTTGAGGAGGAAGAGATGGAACACGCCGAGATGGAGGGGACCACATCAGGTCCTGATGGTGACCCCTCAAGCAGTGAAAGTGGAGGGGATCGATGCCTGGGTCCATCGAATCCACTGCGGACGCGTGTCCGACCCTGGTGGCTCTTTTGAGACTGGCCCCCGAAGAGGGTCACAACTGTGTTGCCTTTTTATAATAACCATTTTTATTGTGACAGTTATATTTGGGATCAATGCTATATTGTGGTGGAGAACTGCTTTTTCCAGCTGTGTCACCAGCTGTACTCCAACAGTGCCAAACCCACAACAGGTTCTGGATCCAATACTGTGGAGCTTTTGGCCCGAGCAGTGACTGCTGAGCTGAATGTTTCAGACTGCTGGGTTTGTCATTATATGCCCCACACTTCTGCGGCATGGCCCTTCTACGGGATTCCGTACACCTATCATGATATGGCAGTCCTAAATCAAACATGCTCTAGACCCTTGTCTATTATGGCTGGGCTGCTGACAAGAATTTGCTGAGAACAATCCAATCCTCTATCTAACTCAGGCAGATGAGTCCAATCACTGGGGTTTCACTACAATTCATTTGCTAGTAGGCATGAATAGTACAGGAGAGGGATGGATTAGCTCAGCCCTTTTTTTTCGTCCACATACTGCACAAATGGTTTTCTATAGTCAGGCACCCCCAAAGCTGGGGCTGACATTAACACCTGTTTTAAATCAATCAGGGTGTCTTCAGCTTCAGGCATCCACGTCAGTCTGTCTGTCAGACCTAACACAATTGTCAAATCAATCAAGCATAGTCCTGAATCCAAGGCCTGCAATAGCCAATCATGCCTTGGACTGAAAGCAATTGCTGTTTAGTCTATGGTTTGAGCATCTCCTGTATGGAGGCCTCTTGGTCTGGTCCTAATAAGAACATAAGAACATAAGAAATTTACAAACGAGAGGAGGCCATTCGGCCCATCAAGCTCGTTTGGGGAGAACTTAACTAATAGCTCAGAGTTGTTAAAATCTTATCTAGCTCTGATTTAAAGGAACCCAGGGTTTTAGCTTCCACTACACTAGCAGGAAGACTATTCCATACTCTAACTACACGCTGTGTAAAGAAGTGCTTCCTCAAATTTGTTTTAAAATGTTCTCCCGCTAATTTCCACTTATGGCCACGAGTTCTAGTATTTAGACTAATATTGAAATAGTCATTTGGCTGAACAGCATCCAGACCCGTTAGAATCTTATAGACCTGAATCATATCCCCCCTTAGTCTCCCTTGCTCAAGGCTAAACAGATTCAGTTCCGCTAACCTCTCCTCATAAGACATTCCTCTAAGACCAGGAATCATTTTCGTAGCTCTTCGTTGCACCTTTTCTAAGGCAGCAATGTCCTTCTTGAGGTATGGTGACCAAACCTGCACACAGTATTCTAGGTGGGGTCTTACCAAGGAATTATATAAGTGTAACATCACCTCCCTTGACTTAAACTCCACACATCTAGAGATATAACCCAACATTCTGTTCGCCTTTTTTATTGCTTCCCCACACTGGCGGAATGACTTTCCCTCGCTTGTCAACACATGTCCAAGGTATTTAACCCTTTGTGACACCAGCTGCAACTTTTCTTTGGAGGCTTTGTGCCCATTTTTTGCCAGGAAGTCTAACATAGCTATGGTGTCCTGTTTACAGGACTCACAAATGTGAGAGCAAAGCAGCAAATCACCAACATACTGTACCATATCCAAGCCAATGACATAGAACCATTTACCCTCCGCTGGTATGGAAGCCAGAATCATAATTGGATTGGGTACAATAGGAGCTCTGGGGTGTATGGCTGCAGTGACACCCCTCCAATCTTGTACAAACCTCCATTTGCCTTTTTCACAGTGTAAGACAGGAGAATTCACTGGAGAATAGGCTATTTCCTTAATAGCCCTCCTTTTCACCAGATCTGCATGAACTTCTCTCGCTTCCTCCTCTGCTTCTCTAAATGAGGGATACTGGGCCTTGTAAGGCCGAAAGTCAGACTAACTAAAGGATTTGCTGACACCATTCTGCCAAAATCATTTTTTTCCTTCTGCCCACAAGCAATTTGGTACTTCCTCTAACCAGTCTGGGAGTGGATCAACACCTTTCTCCTTATGTCCTTCTACATCCCCCTTTCTCTTTACCTCTACACACTGATCTATTTTGTACTGTACCTTTGCACCTGTCCATCCCCACTCATCCACCTTTTGCCTTCCATGCATACCCTATCACATACACCTTTATACTCCCATGGGACCGAGAGTATGCCAAACCACGAACAGTCCCTCAGCCCAGTGCCAGGGGTCTACGACAGTGCCTGTCTTAGGTTTTTCCTGTCCTCACACAGGAATCTTACCTGTCATTGGCCTGTTATGCAGTGCTGTGCTACCGCATGCAATGCATTCACTGTTCAGCCTTCACCATACCATGCCGCGCCACACAGTGCACACACCACCCTGCCCTCTGCCCCTGATGCGCCAAGCCTTCACCATCGTGTCTGGCCCCCCTGTGGTTGACAGCTTGCCTGCCGCCTGGTGCCCCGTCGTACAACATACAATGGCGCCACCAAAATCACAGACTTTCCCAAGGTCCTGTGCATCCACCTATCATGTAATAGGTCACTCAAGTCTCCACTTGTACCACACCCTTTCCCTATCACAGGTGGATGAGCGCTCTCCCAACAGCCTTCCTAACCGTGGTCAGCGCTTCCCCATGCTTGGATTCCCACAGTCACAGCAGACTCTCACATATCACACTCAAACGCTACCAAAAACATAACCTTCAGCAACAAGCAAAGCAGCAGAAAAAATGAATAAACAGAGAAGCCTTTACCTCACCAAAACATGTCTGGCTAAATCAGTCTCAGGAATGTTCAGGTCTGGGACAGCCTGATCTCCATTGTTCCTCAATAAGGGACTGGGCCAGTCCTCAATCTCAGCTGGATCTGGTCCCGTCTGGCTCTAAGCTATGCTACGCCGTACCCACTTCTCTTGCAGGATCCCTCCATCTGGAACAAGCAGAGAACTCAGCTGCCCCACGTTGGGTGCCAAACTGTGGTAGAAAAATTATAAATCAACCTCACAGAGAGTCACTTAGAATGAAAGTCTGGACCTGAGTAAAGAAAATCTCTAATTTCAGCAAAGCGCTCCAATTACACTCTGGCACTCGGTACCAAGTCACACCCAGCACACAGAGCAACCAGTTGATAAATCATAACTCCCAATTACCAATAAGGACTTATAAGTCCTGATTGGTCACAAAACACCAACAAACCTAGCTGAAACATATAACAAACTCAATTCTCCTGCCCCATTGGTTCTCATTGGTAGCAAGGTAAAGTTCACCCATTTTGCTCAATTTACCGGAATCTGGCTCGGCTTCTAGACTCTACTTGAGATATGTATATAGATATTGATTATATGGCATTGAATCACTGTTAATGTTTGGGTGTTCCATTGATTAATGATTAACACACTGATGTATTGTTACTGAATCACTGCAAATACATGATTAACATATGATTAGTATGATTAACATGATTACTTATACTTTTGCACTACCGCGTAACATATTATATATTGTCTACTGCAACTATTTTATAAAGCTATAACTCTTTGTGCACCAGTTGGGGCAGCTTCGAATCTCTTCCTGCAGGTGGTTTCTCCCCCACTTTGCTCCGCTGTCTGCCTCTCCAAGGTCCGATCTCTCTTCAGGGTCTGCAGAACTAACCACAGGCAGCTATCACGAAGCCAGGTCACACAGTATTCAAAACACTCTCTTCTTGCCTAAGGCCTAAGAAATAACAGACCCAATATTCCTCCCCTCCCGGGCCTACCAATGTCCAATTTTACTTCCACAATCACAGCTTAAAACTGCCAAAGAATTAATCAACATCTCTCTTATATAATCTGATAACTATGGTTTATTGCAGGGCAGTTTTCATTACATTGTACAGGAGTCACGATTTTTCTGTTATTTCTATATAAGGTTAAAATGTTATCAAATTGACTTCTGCTTTCTTACCTCTGCAAGAACTCCAACATTGTTCCATGGACTGCTGGGCAAGAGATGTTTAGACAGTAGCAGGAGGCAAACATCAAAACAACAGCATCACTGAAGACAGGGATTTGGCCATTCACAAATAGCATGAAGTCCTCTGCTTTGCCATGAGACATTCCTGTAGTAAATACAAGATGGTATCACCACCTTCTGAGTCAAGCTGAGACCAGTTGTCCAGTTACTAAAATAATTTTACTTTATAAATCAGATTATAGCATGAGATGATGTCCATACATGCCTGAAAATTACCAGTACTCTACAATGATAGTAATATAATAACATAAGAAAAAAAGAAACTTCATCAAACCAACTTACCACACAGGATAATGCATGGTGTACTCGGAAGGTACACTCCACTTCAGACAATGTCAGATTATTTCAAGTTTCTCTCTCTTGGCTGGTTGCTTCCCTTTTTCTAGCTTTTTCATGAATGCAGATGGCAGCTTGTCCCAAAGAATTCCAAATCTGAAATGGCAGTTGTCAGACAGTCAGCAATGTCTGAAACCAGTACTTGAACTTGAAATTTGAGCTCGCTATGCTGAAAGGTTAGTATCCTAGGTTACTATTCTTAATTTAGAATTCAATTTACAGAGCATTATTACTCTGTGATAGGTAAGAGGGCCATGAATGCCTCTGGTAGCTTAATAGCTTAGTTATAACTAATATACGTAATGTGATGTAATCAGGCGATTAGTAACGTTGTCACTACTAAAACAAAGTAACATCAAAGTCATTGTGCTCAGCTGTACCTTAAACAATTGACATTAGCAAAATAACGCTACCAAGTTCCAATTTGCAACCATATTTGACCCCACGCCTGTAGATGGGCTTTTTCCTAGTTCAGAAATCAATGATGATGTCGGCTTTTAATTTTCTTGTGTTTTGGATGCTCCAGAAATGTCAGTTTGTTCCCTTAAATGTTTGGGTCTAGATAGGTCCCTAAATATTAGTCGTGCTCGCTTAAGCCTAGCTTGTTTGCGGGCTGAACTATCTAAGGTTAGCCTAATATTAATAGAACTTTTTTTTAAGGGATTCGGGAACGAAGAGGTTAACAGCCTGAAATGTTAGTTTAAAAATGTAGATCCAATAGGAGTAAAAGGTCATTTTAAGTTCTCTATACATGGAACAAACAAACATGTACCACGACAAGTTCCCTTCAAACCTGCCCATAAGCCTAACGGTATAACCGCCATAGCTTTAGAATCGCCTTCATCTGTCTCTTGACCAATCACAACCTCTGACTTGCGCAGAGAAAGCCATGAAATGACGGACTGATTTTCAAGACTTGACTGACATGTCCATGTCTACAGCTCACTGATTCTTATATACTTATAACTGTTCTGATGACTAAAACCACCTTTTCACTAACAGATAAATTAACCAATAGCATGATATGAATGCAGTTTGTGTTCAAACTACATCCCTTTAAACAGTAAACTCACAAAACCTTTGACTGATTTTCAACTTTTACTTTTGTTCAAACAGCGTGGACGCAAACGGAGAAACGATACCTTACCATCTGTTATGACTGTATTCATCCTACGGAGCACCTGTGCTTGTTCAACCGCCGGTCTGGTACTGATGTGCAGTACTGAACTTGGTCATGCTGGGGTCAAACGAAGCAAGGGTGTTTGTGGGTAATGTTGTGCACATTATGAAGGCTTCAGAAACTAAATACTGCTTTTAATTTTCACTTTTGTTTCTGATGTTAAAGAGTAATAAAAAAGTACTTTCAGATTACTTCAACAACCATAAGGATGCAAAATAAAAGATATTCTACCCTCACCATTTCTAAAATTATGTCTGTGGAGCCATTACTTTTTTATATTAGATAATACAGGTGAATGTGAGTTTTTCCTCATAAAGTATGTAAGTAAGCAAATAAGTAAACTTTATTTCTTAAGCACCTTTTGCAGACAAAGCAGTCACAAAGCACTGTATGTCACGGCGATCGTGCGGGCAAACGGGGAAGCAGGCAAGATGAGCCGTGAATAGGGGAACACTGGGTTTAATTCAATGAACAACAGTGTTGGAGTACGCCGCTCCACCGGGTCCGGATGAGAAGGGAACACGCAAAGGAGACTCTCAGTTTGATTATAAATGATGCTTTTATTTAGTAAGGCATTCTATTGTTAATGCCTCTTATTGCTTTAATGCGAGCCGGCTCGGGAACAGACTGCCTACACACCCCCAGTGTGTCAGCTCAGCGTGTTCTGGGTGGTAAAGCTTTACGCAGTCTTATATACTTACATTATTCTGGGTTACTTCCTTGTTACATTGTAGCACACAAGCAAAAGAATAAAAGTCAAGCTGGTATATTTCCATTACGCAGTCTCTCATATCTACTGGGTTCTCAGAATCTTTGTTGTTCACAGGTGCAGACATACTTCTCGGAACAAGATTCCATATAAGGGGCAAGCAGAACATTCGTGGTTATAGGTGTGAGACTGTTCTATGCTTTTTGCAGCAGCTCAATGTTTTGCAGACATATTTCCTGTCGCGCACTCTGTCAGCTCTCCTGCCTGCCGCCCCCACAATTCCCCCTTTTGATCTCTGACCAGAGATCACCCTAGGACTACGGGATTTTTGGGTATCCCCCTTTTGATCTCCGCTAGGAGATCACTTTTGGAACACCGTCTCATCCTGGTCCTCGTCGGGCCCGAAGCCGAGGAGGGGCATCATGTGAAATCCTGGGGGTTCAAGCTTCTCTATGGCGGAGGAGATCAGGCGGACTGACAGAGCACGTAGGCAGGGGATGCAGCAGCACCCGCAAGTGACTAATATTGCAGCAAATGTAGCCATAGATATGAGAAGCGAAGCCACCACATCTTTCCACTGTCCAAACATGGAGGTCAGCCAATCATCCCAGACATTGTGAATCCCAGACTGCTCGTGCATGGTTTTTGAGAGTGTTCGCAACCCCTCTAAAGCTTTGGTGACGGACCCGTCAGGGGCAGTATTGTTGGGAATGTAGGTACAACAAACATCTCCAAACATAGCGCAAACACCTCCTTTCTCGGCCAGTAACATATCTAGTGCCAATCGGTTTTGAACGGCCATCAAGGAGGTAGGCCCCAGCTGTTCTGCCAGGCCCTCTATCGCGTCTCTGGTAAGGTTAGATAAACTTAACACGTTACAGTGGACGTAATTGATTCGGTCCACGTTTTTATTGGGGGTGATCGGAAAAAGTGCTGACAGTATGGGAATATTCTCAAACCCCCCTGCTACCTGGTTTGCCAATTTGAATTCATCGGGAACACCCCTGGGCACTCCTATGGCGTCTATGTAGGTGGGGGAATTCACTGTGGGATCAAAAGACGGAAGGTCTCGCTTCCGCAGGACGTGTCTCCTACGCCGCCTGGTCAGAGCGCTTGGTGAGGTGGTACTGGCCCTGGGTCGGACCACCCATTCTCCTATTAACATCAGCGGCGCCCCCAGGCGCACCAGGGCACAGAGACCCCTTGCCTCCCGTGGGAGCCTTGTTCGAAGGCTTTGCTGGCCGCAGTAATAATAGAGCCCTGCTCTGGCCCAGTGGCCGATTACGTGACCAGCCGTCCCATTACTGAAGACGGAACCACACCAGTCCACCGGTATGTCCCCCACCTCAATACCGCCAGTGAAGTTGTAACAGGTGTAGTTGCCTTCCCCTTTGTGAGGGGTGAATGGTCCTGGTTTTGTCCTATTTTCTATGGGAGGGTAAATAGACGCCAGAGTGGTACAGTTAGGAGGACTGGCCTCCCGGGTGAGACCGAGCATGCAGCCGTACCCCCACTTGTCTAAAGGGAATATTGGGGCTGGCTCTGTGAGAAGTTGAGGACGAGCTGAAGCGCAGGCTACACACCCTTCCATATTCTGTTCGCGGGCTGTCTCGGCCATCCAATTCAACCAGAGATTACTGTCCTTATATCCTGTGGCTAGTTCTAAAATGTCTAGGGGATTTAACGTGGTGTAGTCTACCTGCACTACTCGGGTGTCGTTTGTGGTTTGACCTGGGCCCTTTACGGAATACCCAGAAGATCTGTCGGCCGTTCTGGGAGGATCCACAAAATCAATCCTGATCACTCCCCATGGATCTTTCCCGGAAACCTCCGCTCCCAGTCTTAAGTAGAGGGAAGGCATCCTATCAGGGCCTGAGAGGTACCGCCCCAAAGACAGGGCCAGTGGATTCCAACCTAATGCCCCTGTGTGGCCTTCTCGGGAGAAGGTGACGTTGCGCCACCACTCCTTCCAGGGCCTCCCCCACTCATTATCCCCCCAGACTGGGCCGTGCGGCTGCCATGCCCCGGTATACTTAGCCACCATGTGCCAACCACACGTCGGTGTTCCGGGGTATTGGCGCCCGTTACAGGCTTTGTTGAATTCAGCCTCAACGCAGAGCCAGACGTTGTACCCTTGATACGAGGCGTTGTGGCCTCCGCAATCAATCACGTCACAGAGATCAAACAGAAATGTGGCACTGGTGCCTTTGATATACCGCAACGTCAGAATTCCCCACCTTTCTTCACATGATTTACGGGGGCCCCATGTTTGGACCATGGAAAGCCATACACATATAACTACAAGCGTTCTAAATATGCTATATAACATTCCCCCCAGAGTCCCCCTTTTCATCTGCCGTCTTCCCATCGTGATCTGCACTGCTGGGGACTGCTGATTTTTCAACCGGCCAGGGGTAGACTACCCTGCCGGTTTTTCAGGTCGGGGAGTATTCTGCCCCTTGTGTGACCTGAGTTGAGCCTGGTTCGTCCGAATCAGGCGGTTCTTCTCCTTTCGTGAGGTTCTCCTGGATCTCCCCCACGGTTCGTCCTGGCTCCTGAGCCGCGGCGCACTGGCTCCAATGGAACCACGTGTCTCCTTTTCCTTTCAGCCGCACGGCGTGGGACGTCCTCTCGATGACCTGGAAGGGGCCGGTCCACCTGGGCTCGGACCACTTCCGTTTGATGACTTTCAGTAGAACCCACTCGCCAGTGTGTGGTTTGGCCGCGGCTGTCTCTGGTGCAGCTGCCTGGACTTGTCGGGAGAAATCTGAAACGATAACTTGCAACCCATCATAGTATGCTCTGTATCCCGGCCCCCTTTTCTCATCAGGGTTCCAGGCCAGCTCTCTCGGCGGGCCCGGAAACTGTCTGCCTGTCTGCAGCTCATATGGTGTGAAACCAGTCCCCCGATTCACAGAACACCTTGCAGACATCAATGCCAGTAGCAAAGCGTCGACCCAATTCATTTTGGTCTGTGCACAGATTTTAGCCAATTTCTGTTTGATAGTTTGGTTCATTCGCTCCACCTTCCCCTGGGACTGTGGGTGATATACCGTTCCGAACGCGTGTTTTAACCCCAGTGCCTTCTCTACCCGCCTCAGGTCCTCATTTTTAAAGTGCGACCCGTTATCCGACCGGATTCTGTTGGGGAATCCGTGCCGTGGTATGTACTGATTGATCAGAAATTTCACCACGGAGGCCCCATCCTCCTTTCTGGTGGGCCATGCTTCCGGCCACCCAGAGAACGCGTCCACGCACATTAGCACGTACTTCAACCCTCTCACTGCCATCACCATGTCTGTGTAGTCTATGACTATCTCATCCCCTGATTTGACACACCTGGGAAATTGTCCCTGTCCCGGTTTGACTGTGGGATGCGGGTTGTACATCACGCAAATGGCACAATTTTTCACATACTCTCTTACCATGTCTTTCATGAATGGGTGCCACCAGCCTGCCAAATTACTCAACATCTGTCTCACTCCAGCATGCCCCATCCCATGGGCCTCCTCCAACACTGCCTGGCGGAGGTTGCTTGGGAGCGCTAGCTTTCCCTCTTTGTTCTGCCACACACCGTCTGTCTGCTGTCCCCCTTTTTCCTTCCACATTGTCAGTTCCTCTGGGGAAGCTTTCTTTTGTTCACCTTTCACTATCTCCAAGTTCAGTCGGAGTCCCGGCTGAACCTCTTCTTCCACCGTAACCAGTTGTTTGGCCACTGTATATCCTGTAACTCGCTTTGCTTCCGCATCTGCTACTTGATTACCTCGGGCGATCGCTGTCCCCGTACCCTCGTGACCCTTGCACTTCACCACTGCCACTCGAGCAGGCAGCAGCAGTGCTTCTGCAAGTTCTCTCATTTCCGTTTCATGCTTGATCGGTTTGTTTCCTGCTGTCAAAAACCCTGCTCTCAGCCACTGGCTCAGTTCTACGTGCACCGCTCCTACTGCGTAGGCTGAGTCTGAGTAAATAGTAACTTCCTTTCCCTCTGCTAGTTTCAAAGCTTCAATTACTGTCACCACCTCTGCTCTCTGAGCAGACTGCGCCCCTGTTAGCTTTTCGGCTTTTAAGGTGACATATGTCTGATCTTGTCTTGCTACTACCGCATATCCTGCTTGCAAACTTCCTGTCTCTGTCCTGAAACAACAACCGTCTGTGAACCATTCCTCTGTTCCCTCTATCTTTTCTGCTTCCAAATCTCCTCTGACTTTTTCCTCCTTCTGTACCCTCCGTTCGCACTCGTGAGGTTCTCCCCCTCCCATTCGGTCTGCCATGTTAATTCCTTCATGGGAGAAGTGTAAATTTGGTGCTTCCAATAGTCTACTGAGCCTCTGCTGTCTGAGCGATTTCATGGTGAAGGTCTGTGAGTTCACGTAAGCCACCACACTGTGCAAGGTTAGGACATGAAGTGCATGTCCCATCACTATGTGTGCTGTTTTTTGAATGATTTTCGCAATTCCTGCTGCGTGTCTTGTGCATGCGGGGTGTCTCTTTTCTGTGGTGTCGAGTTTTATGCTCAGGTACATCAGTACTCTCCTCTCTCCCCCTTTTTTCTGAAACAGGATGGCGTTGACGAGCTCTCCTGTTTCAGAAACATCAAGGTAGAATGGGAGGGAATAGTCTGGCAAGGCTAGGTCCGTTGCCTGGGCGAGGCGTTGTTTCAGGGTAATGAAAGCTTCTTCCGCAGCCTGGTCCCAGTTGAGGAGAGCCCCAAGACGGCGAAGGCCGTGTTCCCGGACCAGGCGTCGGAGGGGCTGTGTGAGCCCCGTGTAGTCAGGTATATATGTGCGGCTGTACCCTGTAAGTCCTAGGAAGGACAGCATGTCCTTCACTGTGGTGGGCTGTGGGTGCTGTAGGATACTGGACCGATGGGCTGGAGAGAGACCTGTCCCTGTGCTGGACAACACTCGACCTAGAAATGAGACAATTGTCCGTGCGACCTGCAACTTGTCCTTACTGACCTTAAATCCTCTGTCTGACAACTGGAGCAACACAGCTCTCGTCCGCGATGAGGAGGTCATCTACGTACTGTACCAGGGTGACGCCTTCTGGGAGGGGGCAGCCCTCCAGTGCTCGTCTCAACACCTGATTGAAGACACCCGGAGAGAGAGCAAACCCCTGCGGCAGACGAGTGTAGCGCAGTTGCCTACCCCTGTACGTAAAGGAGAAAATGTCTCTGCACTCTTCAGCGAGCGGCAGACAGAAAAAAGCGTTAGCCAGATCAATGCATGTAAACCATGTCTGCCGCGGGGTCAGGTTAGTAAGGGCCACATAAGGATTTGGGACCGGAACTGTGGGAGTGAGCAAGAGGTCGTTCACGGCGCGCAGGTCATGTGCCATACGGTACTTCCCTGTGCCTGCTTTCTGTACCGGGAGGATGGGCGTGTTCCACTGCGATGTGGACGCCTCCAGCACCCCTCCTCTCAGCAGGCCTTCTATTGTCTCGGCTATCCCCTCCTCTGCCGCTGGTTTGTGAGGGTATTGTCTAATCCACAGGGGACCTTCCCCAGGGCGCAGCTGAAACTGCACCGGGGTACAGGCAATGAGGCCAACGTCCGTGGGACTAGTGGACCATAGGGACTCGGGCAGTGCAGCTAGCAGGGCCGCTGCCTCTGGATGGTCCATCTTTTCACGCCCGTGATCCCTAGTTATTTGTTCGTGTTGGAGGAGAGCAGTGTCTTGTGCAGTAACCTGAATGCAGTACGTGCTGCAGGAGGGTGAGAAGGAAACGTGTGGGACCTGGGTTGGAACCCAGTCCCCGGCGCCCCTGGCTCTCTTCACCATCGGTCCTAAGTCTTTAGCCTGATGTTTAGGGTGAAGGGCCAGGGAGACATGAGGGACGGCCTCCTGGTCCATTCGGTACCAGGAAAGCTGTTCTGCAGTTAACCTGGTGGCTGAGGCGACCCCTTCAGGACCCACATATATATTTTCAGAGACAACTTGCCACTGATGGCCTTCCAGCTGCTCTGCGAAGAGGTCTCCATACCACTCCGTGTCCTCCCTGTCATAGAAAAGGGTCACATGGAGGGGGTCGGGAGGGGGCACATAGGGCTCTAGGAGCGAGATCCAGGGCCGCCACGCGGAGTAAGCTGCCACTATGCCCGCCAGGCTGGGTTCTATCAGTGCCCAGTAAATGTCAGCTAGTGCCTGGTCCTGGACGGGCCGCATCAGACACTGTCCCTTGCCCCATGTCCATGAACTGCAGCGGATGTGTGTGCCCCCAGGCAAGGTGACAACCAGTCCATCAGCACTGCACAGGATTGATGCTCCCAACTTCACCAGCATGTCTCTCCCCAACAAATTCACAGGTACAGAGGGAGACACGAGAAAAGGATGGAGTAATGTCTGTTTCCCCACAACCACTTTGACTGGCTTAGTCACTGGCAGGTTCTGTTTCTCCCCCGAGAAGCCCACAACGGTCACCGTAGATGTAGACAGGAACTGTTGTCCTGGGGCCACGATCAGGGTGGAATACGTGGCTCCGGTGTCCACTAGGAACAGCAGTTCTTTGTCCATGACCAAGAGAGGGAGCATGGGGTCTGCCTCCCCCGCTCCCTGGGCCACCCGTGGGCACCGTCAGGCCTGATTAGGCCCATCCCAGTCATCACTGGCCAGGAAAGGGAATTGCCCCGCAGTGATCACGCCCTGTGCTGTAGGGGCTGCCTGTGCGTGTGGTGCTATCACCTGTGGAGCCACGGCCGGCCCCTGACCTCCGGGAAGGACACTTCCGTTCTGACCTGCAGTCCCCGCCGGAACCAGACAATCACGGGACCAGTGTCCTGTTCCCCCACACCTGTAACAGGCTCCGGGCCGCTGTCCACCTTGCAACGCACCCCTTCTCCCGCCCCGGCCCCTGTATCCCCGGCCCCAAGCCCCTCGGCCTCGACCCCATTGTTGGCCCCACCCGCCTTGTTGGTAGGTGGGGGGCCCATACCACGGGCCGGGAGGTTGTAATGGGGGTCCCTCTGGTTGTACCCCCGCCACCATTTGTTTACTCTGTCCCTTCTTTTTCTCCTCCGTCGCCTTTTTCCTAGCCTCACCCACCTGCAGTTTTAATAACTGCGACTGTAACTGTTTCACTTCACTCTCCTCCTTATGTACTTCCTCCTTTGCTCTCTGTAAGTGGTGGACCAGGTGTCTGTCCCACACCTGGGACTCGGCCCCTGGGAGGTCGGGACTATCTAACATTGCATTCCTCACTCCCTCGGGAACTCCCTCCAGAACTGCATGCCTGAACCACTCTCGCTGATATCCCTTTTGTCCCGGATGGCACCCCGTCCGCCGGGTCCAGTCCTCCTTACAGTCATCCAAATACTCTCTCGGGTGCAATTTGGAGTCCCAGAAGAATTTTGGGACCACCGCTCCACTTGGAGCGGGGAACATCTCGCGCAGGACGTCACCCAATTTCATTATCACTCTGGTTAGTTCTATGTTATCCTCTCGCCTAAGAACTCCTGCTCTTGCCTCTATTTCTAACAGAGTGTGTTTGCCCATGGACCTGGCAGCCACAGCACGAAAGTCTCCTAAGGCTAAGTTCTGTCCTGTTGTTAACTGGTCCAATTTCTCTAACCATTGTCGTCCCCCCTCTGCGGGTGGAGGTAATTTATCCGTAAGCGCCTGGACATCCCCTATGGAGAATGGCTTGTATCTATCGTGCATCTGACCTGCTTCCCGCAGGAGAGGGAGCTGCATGGCCTCCAGAGTCTTAGATCTAGTTGTCATATGGTGTTTCCTCCCTCCTTCCTGACGCGTGTCTCTCCTACCTATACTGGCCCGTTCTTTTTGTTCGATCTGATCCTGCAGTCTCTGGAGTTCTGCCTCACATGCTCTCACTAGGTCATCGTCTCTGAAAGGAGGGTCTTCCTCCAGTATCCCTGACAACGTGCCTGTTATGTCGACTCTGGCCCTCTCTAGCCCTTCGCGGCAGTCTGCTGAGGGGTCTGTTTCCCAGACCCCCGTCAATGCCCCCGCTACTTCCACTCTGGAACTTTCTTGTCTGTTTAATAGCGGGTATAGTCTCTCTCTCCCTGACATCCGGGCCCCACGTTTCTTTAACTGAGCCCTCTTCACTCGCGCCCCGAACGGCGTGGATGCTGGACACTCCTCCTCTCCCTCAGAGTCCGTTTCCTGACCTTCGCTCATTATCTCTTCCTCCCCCGAATGTGACCTTGTAACATCATCTCTTTCCTTTGCTACTGATTCTCCATTCCGGGAGACATCATGCATTTGCCCCTGTCCCCGTCTGTCTGACTCTATCAAGACAGTTCCCGGTAAATTGGGGACACATATGTGTGACCGGTGCCACCGGGGCGGTGGGCACCGTTCCCCCAGAAGAGTAAGCGGGAGGTGCGTCCAGACACGTTTTAGTTTCGTTCTCTGACGACCCTTTCTTTTTGATCGGTTCCCTGTGTAAATGATCTATTCCCTGCCACAACACTGCCAATTTCCACCATATTCTCCTGTCTTCTTCCTGTTTTTTCTCCTGTTTTTCCCATTTACCTTTCTTAAGTCTCCCTGCTTCATTTTTCTGACGCGCTGCCTCTTTTGCCTGACTTCCGTGTTCTTTCTCTTTTCGCCAGAACAATTCTCCTAAAGATCGCCTGTCTTCCAAATTGTAACCTGCACATTTAATTAGTCCGAACATTCTTTCTCTAGCCTCTGTCACCGCCTTCTCTCTTCCCTTCTTATCTACCTCTTTCGATATTGTCATCTCCATGACTTTTATTTGATCTGACAGAGTTTTCCATGGACGTTTGGGGCTATTTCCCCAGCCTCCATCATCTAATTCTCTGTCGAATTCACCGTCCATTTTACTCTTTCTGACCCTTCTGGTAATCCTGTATTTTCCTTCCTTACGTATTGTACCTGTAAGTCTTACACCGTTTTTCAGTCGACTATGTTCTATACTGTAGTCCGACAACACAATCTGTCTGGACTTACCAAGTCTCTTTGCTCATAAAGTTCGACAGCCCAACCCGGTTGGTACTTTTGAGACTTTAAAGTAGGGCCTCAAACCCTAAACTTTTCGGGGATCCTTCCCCCGAGTACTTTTGAGACTTTAAACCAGGGCCTCAAACCCTAAACTTTTCGGGGATCCTACCCCCGGGACTTCTGACCCAGCTCACTGGACCTCGTCCAGTGTTCCTACCGCCCGTCGACTAATAGGGGGGTTGCCACACCAAGGATATCAACACTTTTATTTCTGAGACTGTCTATGACCGCGTCTCCAATACTTCCCTTTACGTCTCCGTAAATTCTGACGGACAGACTGAATGGACACTTCGGAATACTTTGTTTAGTATGTTCAATATACAGATTTCGATAAACAGGCTCTGCTTACCTTTATATTTGGGCCCATATATCCTTCCGTGTCCAGTCAAATCTCGTCCAGTTTAACCGAATAATGGTGTCCTTCTCATCCCGGACGAGCCCCCAAATTGTTGGAGTACGCCGCTCCACCGGGTCCGGATGAGAAGGGAACACGCAAAGGAGACTCTCAGTTTGATTATAAATGATGCTTTTATTTAGTAAGGCATTCTATTGTTAATGCCTCTTATTGCTTTAATGCGAGCCGGCTCGGGAACAGACTGCCTACACACCCCCAGTGTGTCAGCTCAGCGTGTTCTGGGTGGTAAAGCTTTACGCAGTCTTATATACTTACATTATTCTGGGTTACTTCCTTGTTACATTGTAGCACACAAGCAAAAGAATAAAAGTCAAGCTGGTATATTTCCATTACGCAGTCTCTCATATCTACTGGGTTCTCAGAATCTTTGTTGTTCACAGGTGCAGACATACTTCTCGGAACAAGATTCCATATAAGGGGCAAGCAGAACATTCGTGGTTATAGGTGTGAGACTGTTCTATGCTTTTTGCAGCAGCTCAATGTTTTGCAGACATATTTCCTGTCGCGCACTCTGTCAGCTCTCCTGCCTGCCGCCCCCACAACAGGCAATAAAACATAATGACAATACAATGACCGGACTGGGGAAACAAACAGAAACGCGGACTAAATACAATGGACTAATTGACAACGATCAGGAACAGCTGGTAAACACGGGGAGTCCACATGCGGTTAACGAGGGGGCGTGGCACACAAGAGGAGCGGACGATCGGGGTGGATTAAGTAGTGGCATCAGTAACAAAAGAAAACTGATGGAGTGGCACAGCGTTGTGGAGACACTTAAAAATGTAAGTTTGGAAAGTCGCACAGCTCCTGAAATTAAAAAGAAATGGTCGGATATTAAAGTCGACGTTAAAAAGCGAGTAGCGGCTCACCGTAAGAGTCTGAACACCACTGGAGGAGGTAGCGGAATTCCGGGGCTCACACCTTTTGAGCAGCGTGTTGCTGCTATTATTGGGGACACAGTTTTAACGGGAATCTTGCCAGCGGGTGAAGGGGACTCCGACATCAGCGCGGGTGAGTTTTTATTTATCTATCTATCGTACTATACTTGTTTGATTTATTTGCATGGTTAAGTTGAACAAGCAGGCATCACATGCGTCAGTACTCATGTTTATTCTGTTTCAGAGAATAGTACAAGAAGTGACCCCTGTGCTGTGGATGACACTTCTGGCGCGGAAGGCGCTGCTGTGCCGAGCACATCGTCGGGCACTGGCCACACACACCCCCGTGCCTCAGAAACCGAGGGGCGACCATCCAGCCGTGTGCTCACAGAAGCTGTGCTGCAGTCACAAAATGCAATGGTAAACTCTGTAACAGATGTTGCAAATGAACTAAAAAACATTCATGCTGTGCTATGTGACATTAACCACACGTTAAAAGAATTAGTGAAAAAATAAATTCTGCGTTTGATTACCTGTTGTTACATTCTTTCTATTACATTAAAACGAAGTTGTAATGCTGCCCCATTTGCCGGATCATTTGGTGGGTCGAGGTCAGGTTCATCATTTCTCAGCTCTTCTGGTACAGGCAAGCCACGATGTTGTGCCACATTATGCAGCACGCTACATGCGTGCACAATGCGGCATACTTTCTGTGGACTATAGAGCAGCACCCCGCCGGTCTTGTCCAGGCAGCGCCAACGACCTTTAAGCTGCCCTATAGTGCGCTCCACCACCGCTCGAGCCCGAGAATGAACGTCGTTGTAACGTCGCTATTGTTCACTCTGTGGGTGTGCGAGCGGAGTGAGAAGCCACGTCTTTAGTGGGTACCCACTGTCCCCTAAGGAATTGTCATATAGTTAAAACGTACAGACAACCTACAATTTTGGTCCCAGAATATGAAATGTCTTCTTACCAAGAAGCCAGCCATCACGCACCACAGCATTGTCAAGTTTGATTCCAACACTACTATTTCTGAGAATGAAGGAATCATGGGTTGAGCCAGGCCATCTTGCCACAACATTAATGAGACACATTTTCACGTTGCATATGATCTGCACATTGATGGAGTGGAAGTTCTTTCTATTCACATATGCAACTTCATTCTCTGAAGGCGCTTTTATAGCAATGTGCGTGCAGTCGATCGCTCCGATTACATTTGGAAAACCGGACATCGCTGCGAATTGCGCTTTAATGTTTGCCTGTTCACCCACAGTGTAGGGAAAATTTATATATCTCGATGACAAGCGGATTATGCCATCCCATACAGCTGGCATGGCACGACTCAGTGATGACTGAGAAATGCCTGATCGGTCCGCAAGTTCACGCTGAAAAGCACCTGTGGCTAAAAATCCGAGGGTGGAGAGAACTTGTACAGGTACCGGTAAGGCGCAATTTCTTGCAGTCTTCCTCCGTAAAGCTGGCTCCAGTCCGCACACAGCTCCAAGAGGATAGCTCTCGGAAATCTGAATCGACTTAGTAGCCAGTCATCATCATGAGCCAAGAAATCACTGTGATCCCTGAATACGCGCTCTCTTCTGACTCTTCCATTTGCAATGTCCTCTAACAATGCAAGAGCAGCCATGGTTGGAATATTTTTTGTCTTTCCCTGCACCGTTTTATTGTCACAGATTGATTACGATCAGGTGACCGATGGCCAATTAATTTTGGTGTATTTAATGCAGACCGCGTCATGAATGCGAGTCTGACACAGTGAAACTGCAGTAGCACTCTTTTGCCAGTAGGTGCCTCCATTTTGCCAAATCGAGCAGAAACTTGCGTACGCCTTGTCTGGGGTTGCCGTGAGAATGTGCGTGGCGGTACGCCAAGTTTAGTTTTTATACATCTCGACGTGAGCATGGAAACGGGCGTGCGCAACATTTTTGTGCGTAAGCACCGTTTATACATGAGGCCCCAGGTGCCCCAGATGAAGCCGGGGCCAACCGCCTAGCCGGAGTTTGGGGAAGGAAGGGGGACTCCGGGAGCCTACACCGGCATTGGTGCCCCCTCCCTTTCCGGGAGCCCGAAAGGCGGCAGCCTGGCCGCGAAACACCGCGCTGATGTGAAGGGGTCCTGAAGGGGTCCACAGGGGGAGTTGCCGGGGACGTCAAGGAGATCCCCGAGGGGTCCCACTCAAGCTCCTCCTCCAACTCCACTACGGAGGGAGGAGCAGTAGTCTGGAATTCGGGAACCTCCTCGGGGATTGGGGTCATGGGAACTGGAGGCACGGGGACTGAGGCCGAGGGAGCCGGGACCTGTGGACGGCGCAAAAGGCACAAGAGTCACGGGGGCCAGAGCGGGGAGCACAGGAGTCACGGGAATGGTCTCGAGCGGCGCGCCAGCAGGGGGCACCACAGGAGCCTCGGGGGGCGGACCAACAGGGGGCACTGCAGGCGCCACAGGCTCCAGACCAACAGGGGGTTCTGCAGGCGCCGTCAGCACAGGTGCCTCTGGGGGCGCCGCAGGACCTGGAGGCACAGGCGCCTCTAGGGGCGCCGCTGGGTGCGCAGTCACAGGCACCGGGACCACAGGGGGCAACCCTGCCGCAGCAGGAGGCCCGGGAACCAGAGGGGGCACAGCTGCCAGCATAGGCGACTCAGCACCAGCAGGGGGTGGTGCGGGGGCCTCTGGGGCCAACGAAATTGGAGGCAGCGCTGCCGGGTCCTCGGGCGACGAATTGAGACCTTCAGGGTGGTGCTACTGGTACCACCACCACAGGTACCTCGGAGAATGCTGCAGCCACGGGCAGGATGGGCTGGACTGATGAGCATAGCAGAGCGGCGGCGTCAGGCAGGGCCGCGGCATCGGCAGGGGGCACCTCAGCAGGCACCTCGGGCGTGCGGCCAGCAGGGGGCGCCTCAGCAGGCACCTCGGGCGTGCGGCCAGCAGGGGCGCAGGCACTTCTGGGGGCACCGCAGGAACAGGAGGTGACACTACTGGGACCACTGGCTCAGCACCAGCAGGGGGAGCCTTTGGGGAGGCAGCTGCAGCTCCAGGAACCGCGGGGGGCGCTGCCCGGGTCGGGAACTTGGAAACCCGTGGAATGGAGTCCCAAACGGCCCTGGCCCCTTTAAGGACCAGGCGCGTCCCGGAAAAGGGGCAAGCTGCGGACGTGGGCAATGAAGCGGCGGGCGGACAGTCAGGACAGCCAGTAACAGGCGCAAACACTGCAGGGTTCAGAACAGGGAGGGGATCCTCCCGATACCCAGCCAAGGCAGCAACGGAGACAGAAACCGCCCCCAGACGTACCTCCTGCGCCTCTTCCTGTCCGCGTTTCTTCCGCGTTTCTTCCGAGCGGACCAGAAGGCAGTCCGTTGGTGAGGGCTACCTTCCGCATGTTCGCTTCAGCCACCCCACGTCTTAACTGCCTCAAGTCATTCCGTACTTCGTCTGCTAGGTGCGCGTCGCTGGATAGAGACATCATCTCTAACACGTCCCTGCTCCGGCTAGCTATAGTCCGAAGCAGGGGATCTTCCTGTACTTCGGGCTGGGCGATCCAATGGGTGATTTCACCCACCAGACCAGGGTAAGCGTCCTCGGTCAAGGGGGGTTACCTGTTTTGCGAGTCCGGTCATTCTGTCACGCCGATCGTGCGGGCGAACGGGGAAGCAGGCAAGATGAGCCATGAATAGGGGAACACTGGGTTTAATTCAACGAACAACAGGCAATAAAACAGAATGACAATACAATGACCGGACTGGGGAAACAAACAGAAACGCGGACTAAATACAATGGACTAATTGACAACGATCAGGAACAGCTGGTAAACACGGGGAATCCACATGCGGTTAACGAGGGGGCGTGGCACACAAGAGGAGCGGACGATCGGGGCATGACACTGTACATAACTAAAATGCAGAAAAAACATAAAAAAAACTTATAAAACCTATTAACAACAGCCAACACATAACAAAACACGATTTCACAGGATCTGCTCACATTTTACCAAAAGCCCAAAAAAAAAAGGAAGTTTTAAGCTGCCCTTTAAAACCTTCAACAGAATCTGCAAGACACAATAATGGAGGAAGATCATTCCATAACCTTGGGGTGAGAATTTGAAATGCCTGATCAGCACGTTTTTTAAATCTTGTCCGTGTTATGTACTGCGAGGCCTGACCATGCAAGGCTTTGAATGTAAGGACTAATATCTTAAACTTTATTCTGAACTGGACTGGAAGCCATTGAAGAGATATAATATTGGTGTAATATGAGATGAGATAATGTTCTTGTTAAAAGCCTATTGGCTGCATTTTGAACAGTCTGAAGACGAGAAACAGCCGACTTGCTGAGACAAGTAAAAAGAAAATTACAATAATCTAACTGTGAAAAAATAAAAGCATGAACCAATATTTCCGACAGAGCTCGCAAATGAAAAAAGCATGTGTGACTGAGGGACCTTATATGAGAATCAAAACTCAAAAATGACACCCAAATTTCGAAGAGAGGATTTGGGTGAATGTGAGGTGGATGTAGTCCTACTGGAAATCAAAGAATGTAAATCTGAAAGAGCATAAATTAAAACCTCAGTTTTTTTCTGAATTTAAACATAACTGATTAGCGGCTAACCACTTCTTAACTTACACCAGTGAAACAACCAGAATAGAAACTGATTTGACTTAAATCAACAATAAATCTGAATATCATCAGCTTACAAATGATACGAAACACCCTTAAAAGAACTAATAATCTGAGCTAACGGAAGAATATATAGTGAAAATAAGAGAGGCCCCAAGACAGATCCTTGGAGAACTCCACAGACAAAAGGGGCTCTGGTAGAAGAACCCCCCCCCCCATAGACACAGTGATGGTCCTATCAAATGATCATATGATGAAAACCAGTCAAGAACTAACACTGAGCATTCCCCAGCATCCACAGCAATTAATAAATCATCAGTCACTTTAATTAATGCTGTTTCAGTAGAAAGGTTTACACATCAATTTATGACAGATCTGAGATCCAGAATGTCCTGAGAAAAACATAAAGCATGTATACAGTATATTGTAATGTAATAATGTAATGTACTGTCACATTGCCCTTTGCCTTATGCTGGTGACCAGTGTAGAGCGGGAGATGCATTACATTATTGTACAGTGCCTATATTGACAATAGGCTGTTTTATTGCTAATGCTAATAACATGTGAACTGTGAACCCAATCTTTCCAGTCTACTTGTGATTCCTGTGACAGTAGCAGGATTAGGCCTACATGTACAGTAGGCTTATTAAACTTTAATTTAACACTTTCATTAATTCATTTTTTAAAAGGAAGTATTTGTGAAACTACATTAAAACTTAAATTGTATTTTACATTACATTAAAATATGGATATGTTAATTCACACTTACAACATATTCATGATATTTCCCTGTTCCCTGTGAATGAATCATTCACAGACGTCACACCATTAATATTAAAGTTCTTACTGTGTGACACGGAGAGAACATGCAAACTCAGAGCAGCGGTGGAATTCCAACCCCTACATCTAGGGGCGATAGTGCCTAAAAATCATTACAATTTTTGTTTAGATTTTTAACAACAGTTGCTCATTTAAAAAAAAAAAATCTGTTTATTGGTATTTTAGTTAACAAGCAGTGCATACAGTATACAATTCCTGTTATATAAAATTACAAAATACAGGATATGCACATACAAACACACAATAACAACAGAACACACAGTATACAGTGCAAGTATCAGCCATGGCTCTTTTTAAGAAGCAAATTCAAAAATGACTGTCCTGGGGTGCAATCACCGATAATAACCAATATTAGTGGTTAAGGAAGATAAACAATGTACATAAAGTGGGAGTGAGATTTGCAAGCTAAAACCCTTTGTTGTTCCAGTTAGCTTGATGGTTATTTGGAAACACACACAAGTTTGTAAAAGGTTAACTAACCTTGGGGGTGTGTGGCTCAGCAGACTATGTGTCTGTGCCTCTGATTGCAAGGTCCCTAGTTCAAGCCCACCTTAAACAGAATGATCACATGTCCACAGGCCCTTGAGCAACACTTATCTACATGTGTGTTATAGAGAGCAAGGTAAGTTTTTTGGGGTAAGCAAAAAAAAAAAATCTCTTCACAGAAATCAACAAAAGTGTGTTGTTACTATTAAGAACTGCATATTCATTCATCTTCCATATCTGCTTATCTGGTTACATTTGATTATTATTATTTATTCATAATATTCCTTTTATGTTGAATAAACTGTCCAAAGATACACATTTTACAAATATGGAACTGTTAAAAATGAAAAGTAACTGCCAAAAAAAGACATGGCAACAGAAGTATCCCACTAGTACATTGCAAATTTAAAAGGCAAGGGTTCAGTTATCTATATTATCTTTAAAATCACCTTTTCCAAAAAGGCATAGGGTCATGCAAAGCACCTAAGCAACTATTGGTACTCCTGCAGAAAAATCTGGAGAAATCAAGTTTTGGATCCTCTTAAAAATACTTTTACGAAGTGTTTCTTGGTCATCTTGTTATGTTGATATGAGTAAGTGGGTACAAAAGACTTAAATTATCTTTGGCATAATTTAGATTACGTTCCTGTAACCTCTGTACCAGACCCATAGCCAAAAATGAATTTCGAGGGGGTTCCATCCCGTAATTTTATCACGTGGCTACATGTTTGCTCTGAACCTCTTGGTACTTGTCATCCAAACTCTTCACAGTTACTGCAAAGGCTTATTACTGATAGCCTACTGATTACCTAGTCCACAGAATCATCCCATTTTTCCATTTTTATTGCTTCTTCTTTAACATTTATCTCACCATCAAGCACCACAAATGCTTAAACTTACTGTTTATTTTCCACTGAATGCGGTGGTAGAGATGAGCCTGATAATCAGGCATGGTCCTATGAGAAGTAGCTAACCTTTGGGTTAATCAGTAAATACATTTCCTGTGACCATGCTGTTTTCAATAATTTCCACTTCTTTGACTACCTATTCTGGATGCAAACTGAAGATACAGTACAGGCACCTTCCTAGCACAAGTGGAATTATAATGCCGTTTAATGATCCCAGCAGAAGGTTGTGTAGACTTTGAGGAAAAATATTTGACAAATAATGAATAAATTAGTAAGGAGTACATATACACACACTAAATAATTGCACAGTGATTATGCAATTAATCCTATTATACAAGTTTGTCATGAGTACGTTCAATATTGTATTTTTGACACATTAACTAAGATTTGTAACTAATACGTTATTTCCTCTACTACTTCTCTAATATGCATTACTGCAGGCAGATCTGTCATAACTTTTTACGAAAAATAACTTTTAAACAAATTGTCGGACATGAAACGGGCTTTACAAGCAGGTTTGCGGCCAATCGGTGACAGTGGGGAGGCTACAGAGCTATTGGTGGCTTTAGGGCTTGCTGAAGCGTTTCCCCGCCTTTTCACTTCCTGTTAACAGAATTAATATAGATGCGTAGGACTTTGGGGATAATGTAAGGGAATCGCTACAGAAGGCTATCCTGGAGCGCACTTACCAATCCGTGGCCTTGCCAATTACACTGCACAAAAACTACTACTCCGGGTAAGCGGAGATCGCGATATAAAGAATAATACCTCTTTGCTGTTATAATATTTTATTCGGGTTGTCTCTCTCTCACCGACTAGAACGTTCATTACGGAATCTGTCTATATACCTGCCTTGTAGTCTACAAGCATGTCATGTACGTTTATTAC
Source organism: Paramormyrops kingsleyae (assembly GCF_048594095.1). Taxonomy (NCBI): domain Eukaryota; kingdom Metazoa; phylum Chordata; class Actinopteri; order Osteoglossiformes; family Mormyridae; genus Paramormyrops; species Paramormyrops kingsleyae. The sequence goes on from NC_132804.1 coordinate 37,885,377, forward strand.
ACCGTCCCCATGGTGTGTATTCCGGTAACAGATTATTATTGTCATTATTATTAGGCCTATTGCTGTTATAATATTTTTATGGATGCCTGGCACATGTGTCAAAAATTTATTATTTAATGTGTTTTCCGATTAAAACTGACTTATTTTAAAAGAACAAAACAAAGAACACCATTCTTCTCACCGAACAGTCAAAATGATCTATCTATATATACATTCAAATTCATTCTTGTTATAGGCAGAAAAATAGATGTTTTTATTTAGCGAGTTTAATTATATTTGTTGTCGAAGTAAATGAATTTTCAGTTACGTGATTTCACTGCATTTTTTTTCTTTTTTGTTCGATCGTGTAGCGAGACTCCGCTGCAATGCATCTTTAAACCCAGGGTCGATTCGATGAATTTCTCCATATTTATAGATTTGTATACTGTTTATTATGCAGAGCTAGATTTACTTCAGTTGCTCTTCAGAGGAGTTCATTGAAATGACGTAATCTGAACACTTGTTCGGCTACAAACTACTTGTGTAGTGTTTTTTTTCTGAACAGACTTGAACCTACTTTATAGTAATAACAATAAACACTACAACTGTATTAAATGATTATGATGTTATGTGTAAAAGGAAGGATGATCAACTGTATAAACCGCTAAAGATCTAGCCTTACTTGTGTGTTAGACTGGTTGATTTATTTCATTAGGAAGGTGTAACATTATTTATGTCGTGCGTTTTTTGTTACACGAAATTAATGCAACATAAGAGATATTGCTTACGCAGTCATTAATTTTTTTTCTTATTTTATATATATAATTTATTATTTTTTTCTTTGCAGACTACCAAGGGCCATGCAGATTCATTGGTGACACCATAGTTCCCAGGCTGTAACATTACCCAGGCACCCAAGACCTTTAAATACATTTTAAAATGCCACGTGGTGAAAGGTGAGACGTGTCAACTTCACGGACACTAGTGAGCTAATTTGAAAGACACAGGGTTATCTCGGGAGGTGGACAAAAGGGCAAGAAGATCAGCAGTTTCGTGCTGGAGTTCTGCACTTTAAATCCATGGACCTAGTTTCTTCAGTGCTTTTAAGCAGTTTCGATACGTGACATATATTGCCTGATATTTACAATGTAACTAATAGGGTTTTGGAAATATTTCCGGGCAAAGGAAAGTTTTACCGTAGTATTTTCATATTTTTGTTTAAAATCTATTACCGTGGATGGCGAGGGTAACCTTCAATTTAACAACGTACTTTTGGGAGAAGTCGGTGCAACAGCAGGCACCTGCCTTTGTCAGCAGCTGGAGAGTAGAACAAATATCAAGTGCTTTATTGAATGATAAATTAGATCTTTTTGACAGTGATTCGGGCATACGTCATTAATGGGATAATTCACTGAAATACAGCAACAAGGCAAAAACAGACAGTCATCCCCCACCCCCTAAGAATTAAAATCTCTCTGTGGGTATTTCAGTGAAGCATCTGCATGGTACTTTGGTCAAATGAGCAAGACAAACTAACTGAAATGTCTACAAGTCCAGTAGACGCGAAAAAAGAAGGGGTGTCACCGGCGTACCACCACACTAATGGATCGGTGCATCCAGTAATACAGAAGGATGGTCCAAATGGGCCGGTGCATCAATTAATACAAAAGGATGGTCCGGAAGAACTGCGGCCAAGTGAGGGCTATGAGCTCAAAGAAGTTTCATTCTCGGAAAGAGCTGAACAAGAAAGCGAAATGGTAGCGATCGACTGCCGTGCTAACGCCAAGGGCCAACGCGAAGAGGACGCCCTGTTGGAAAATGCTAGCCAAAGCAATGAGAGCGATGACACGAGTACGGACCAAATCCCGGTGCCCCCGGCTCCGCTGAAGGAAACGTCCTTCTCCATTGGACTTCAGGTCGTCTTTCCATTCCTGCTGGCAGGTTTTGGAACAGTCGCTGCTGGCATGGTTTTGGATATAGTTCAGGTGAGTGTTTTGAAATAAAACTAATCTGCTAGCATATTTGTACTGAAAATGAGTTAATATATGCTTTAAACACACAAACACATGGGATACTTGAATTTTACTCATATGAGCCTTAGTTATAACGAGAAAAATATATCATTACAACAAGAAACTGGGCAAAATTTATTTTGTTATGGTGGCAGCAATACGCTACTGTAGTATGTCAATGCATTCTAATGCATACAAATTCAGGAAATCTTCCATGCATTAAACATGTCATTTTGCTTTGTCTTGCTGAAAGACTCACCAGGAGAAACAGTCTGATGTTGGATGGATAATGTTATACTATAACATTATAGTGTAACATATATATAATAGTTGTAATTAACAGTTCTTAAACTCTGTGGGGTGGTTGGTATGGAATTAAATGAATTCAGGCAAAATTGGCTATATAAGCTTTGTGATACTGAACAATGTAAACATCAGTGATCTATCTCTAATATTGTTCTTGAATCATTGCTATGCATTTTGTAAAATTTGCTTTATTTAATTTCATTCGCCAAAAACAGCTTTTCGGCACTAACATAATATTGGGAAAAGTGAAATGATAAAAAACTAAAATTGATTTTGTTTACTAAAACAATTTAATACACTGAGTCACCATCTTACTACATGACTGTGTAACCTAGTCCCTCTGTGTGTTTTATTAAATGGCACATCCTTTCATGCTTAATTACTGAATTTGTGAGTAATTAAAACAAGAATTGTTGACCTGATGAATCATAAAACCTAAAGTATGCATATTATTATTACAGTGTTTTGAGATTAACACATGCATGCCTTATATCCCATATCAAATTCCGAAACCATTCTCTTTCATACTGGCCATTCTTGGAAGTCACAGAATATTCAGCCATTAGGTGAATCACAACTCTGCAATATAAATAATTATACTACAGGACCGTTGAATGCTTGAATCTGATTGGCTGACGAATGTTCTGAGGTGTGCAATTATTTTCAGGGAAACGCACGGCGAACGTACTTTCAGGCAGCTCTCTTGACCGCATTACAGTTCCATATCACTTCGCATAGTTAACTGTAATAACGGAAATTAGCATACAGTACCTATACAGCACACAGGACAAACAAAAACAACAACATGACAGACGATTTTCCGAAAGTAAATTTTAATATTTACGGTGAATATGAAACTTTAAACAACTGGGCTGCAATTTTATCAGTTAGCCTAGTGTAGCAACTTAAAGGCTACACATGACATTTCTCACTAGCGAGGTAATAACAGCGCTGCATCTTAAAGCAGACTTACAGTTTAGAGACGGTGCTTCAGAACACTGTTGAGGGACACACAGAGGTAGCCTAATTCATACAAGCTCTCTCTCTCTCTCTGTTTCTCTTTCTCTGTGTCTCTGTCTCTCTCGCTCTCTTTCTAATAACTTCATTATTAACTGCATTAGTCTGCTATCAACAGCTCAAGCCTCCATTGCCAGCTTTAAAATGACGTTTTGGAACTAGCAAAAGAGTCGTTGGATGAGATACGGAAGAAATAATCCTACTCACAATAGCGATTTAAGTAGAAAAACCGGACAAACTCCGCTTCGCGTCGTGGCCGCATCACCACCTCGGGTGTGCATTATTTTTCTAATAATTTAACGGCCCGTCGTCAATTATTCCTTACTTCATTTATTGACTAAAGTAATGTTAAATTTTATAACAAATCATTGACAGGAGTCATATCAGGAGTATACTTGGATTATTGTATTCAGGTTGCTCAAATTTAGAAATTTTTCTGCTATTTAGTCAGTGTTTGAAGTAGAAGGGCTTTACTTCATGTAAATGTAAATATCCCATACCATTACTGTTAACTGCCACCATGGATGTGATTGCAGCCTGTCTGGTCATTAGTTTTTACTTTTATCTTTTGCATGCTGCAGACACATTTATTTATAGCCAAACCTGTTAAAGTGACCTGCCACATATAGAGATTGGTTTATGTTTGGTAAGTAATATGTTATGTTGTAGTGACTATTGCTTTACTTAGTTTTTCCAATCTGTAAAATACTTGCAGTGGTTAGGGGGGGCAGAGGATGTTTGTCTACGTTGATGTTATGATCTGTATAAATGCAGTGAAAACAGATTAACAAGCATGAATGTTTCAGTTTGTAGGACATATGCAGTTCAAAAATTGTGGTTAGTTCACACTATGTTGTTTTAGTCCTACCTAAATGATGAAGCCCTTTATCAGTGTTTCAAATATGTTCATACAGTGGTACCTCGGTTCTCGAACTTAATCCATTCCGGACTCCGGATCGAATCCTAAAAAGTTCGAGTTCTGATCGAATTTTTCCCATAAGAAATAGAAAACCAATTAATTGGTTCCCGGCCCACCAAAATTACACCTAAATATGTTTTTTTTTTTAGCATTTAAACACAAAATGAACAGGATAAAACAAGAAGACCATTTTTTTCTTAATGGCTTCCAAAACTATAAAGATCTTATCCCAACATTACCCCTATCCTGCCCCGATCATTCGCTCCTTCCGTGTGCCACGCCCCTCGTTAACCTCGTGTGGGATCCCCATGTGATCAGCTGTTTCTGGTTGTTGTCATTAGTCCTCTGTATTAAGTCCGCGTTTCAGTTTGTTTCCCCAGTCCGGTCATTGGGTGCGTTCGTCTTGCTTACAGCGCTGGCTTAAAGCAACGCATTCTGATCCTGACGTAATGCATTACGGGGAGATGCATTGCGACCTCTCACCCGGCTGCACAAACTGGAACCGCCTCCGTGACGACACACCTTTGCCCTTATTGGCTGAAGAGTTTAGTTACACGCATGACGTTTGTATCCCAGGCAGTTCCGATGCGTAATCTGCTATTTCTCCCGAATATCACGTAAAGCAGTGAGAACTGGTTTTCAGTTAATTTACCTGGTAAAATAAAGTTTAAATAAATGACATAAAAGCTCTAATAGTACACATAAGTTAGTGGTTTATTTATTGTTAGTTACTGTAATGTTGCGCTGCTTTATTTGGTTAATGGTCCAGTCTGTGAAGAAGGCATTTAAGTAAGAATTGCATTGTAGTATGACTCATTTCCTGGCGCGTAAAATTTATATTAGGTCAGCATTCACGGTTCGACTTCTGATATTGAGATCGACTTTCAAGAAATTCGAGTTCTAGTGAGTTCGAGAACGGAGGTACCACTGTATATTTATTTTTGAATATACTGCTGTATGCAGGATTTTTTTTCAATTGGTAAATAATTCAATGAAAAAATCTCAATATAAAATTTTACTTTACAGTACACTAGACATGTGAAGGTGTGTTAAGTCAAATTTTTGTGAAATTAGTAGCCAAAGATAATGAATCAGTGTCATGTCCAATTTTACCTATAAGTTTTGTGAAGCTTAAGCAGAATAAAGGACTCTTTAAGTTATTTTAGAGTCATATGTCAGATATTTGGAAACGTAGTAAGTAAATGTCTCCTCAGATTTTGAGTAGAGCCCTTTTTGCCCTCCATTGCCCAGCAAAGTTAGCAAGGCGCTCTCAAATAAGAGCCCAGTTGGAACAACAAGACACTCTGGACAGCATACTGTTATAAACCAGTAGCTGGCGGACTCTGGTCCACATCTGGTTGAAACACGATTGAATTTTGACCACGCTATTGATCGGTCCTCCCCCCGATCTCCCCATTGTGGATCATGTGTTGCTGATGGAATTTGTTTCTTGGGGTAAAAATAGCTGGGTACCCCTGGTCTAGACACAGATTATGAAATCCAGCAATAAAACAATTAAGGATGGTAGCAAGAAAAAACTGACAACTTGCTGTCTGTGGCGAAGGAACCTGTAAACCTCAAGTTTACATTTAAGTATAATACTTGAAATGAACTTTATGTTCTCTGATGCAAGTTCAACTGTTAGGCCTACTTCTACTTCTGCTCTTCAGAATCTCTTCCATAATCTTCAATGGATCGCTTACAGGTTACCCTGGCATTTTTGTAAATAAAAGTACTATCCAAGTTGCTAAAAATGACAGCTAATTTTATCTAATTATTAATGATACTACCAATTATTGTGTACACAAATAGGCTTCTGTGACATTCTAGCAACTGTTATTTGAAATGAAATAATCCTTCATTTTTCATTTGCACAAATTCATTGGAATGCTTCTTTTTCATATTTCTTCTTGCTCTCCTTTGAGAGATGCACATTGACACACACATTATAGGTAGTTTATGTCACTATCAGTATTATAAAGAGGAAATACTTCATCATTGTTCACCAGGTAGCTAGTCCTCTCACTATTATATTTAACTGTGTATTAACAATAACTTGCTAATGCTCATAACAATGCCAGTAAAGCTACATAGAGATTGTTCCGGACGATAAATCTCAACATTGCTGATGAAATGGTAACTTTATTATGATTCTCACAAGTTGCAAGTTAAGAATCAGAAATTGACTCAACTACAGTAAATATGCCTTGAATATAAATATTTTATAAAAGATAATTATAAAGTTATTATTAATAATTTCCTTTTGCTATTACTCATGTCAAAATCAAGTCATTTTTCTAACCAGAAAAAAAACTGAGCACAGAACTGACCACAGCTTACAGTTTTATTTGCAAGAACATGGTAGAGGGTAGAGTCCCAATCACAAATGAAGCTGTAATGGGAATGATAATGTCCTTACAAAGAAACAGTTGCAAAGCTGAGAAAACAAACTGATTTGAACAGGTGCAGATTTTTCAAGACCAGTTACACAATCAGTCTACAGAGACATTATATAATGAAACTTCCTTTTAGGTGTAAGAGAAGGAGGCAGAGCGCCTTTACCATGATTAGATGAAACATCTGTGATTTTTTGCTTGCCTTTAGCAATATGTGTTCACAGCTTCACTGTGAATTACTTGCATTATCAGGTAATTTCCTAAATAAGCCCACTAAATAAAATAAAATAAATTCTAAATCAAGTCAATTACTAACCATAATTATAGGGTTGGTTTGGTGGTGTGAGTGTTTACCAATTCAGGAGTACTACTTTTTGTATTTATCAATTGGGATATGACCTTGCATAAATTTCAATATACAAAAAAGGTTATATATGCCCTTAGTTGACCTCATAGATATGCTGTAAAACCTGTCTGGTAAGTACTCCTGTGAATTTAACCTTGCATAATATGTTCTCTTATAAGGAGAAAGACATCTTAAAATAAGTTTAAAAACACAAGTCCAAATATAATAGCCCACCCAGAGTTTAATATTTGAAAGTTTCTGTATGCTTAGTAAATATTAATGGATTTACAGTATATCCACCGCACTGATTTGTGACTTGTTTTTTGGGACTTTTCTGTATGTTCGTAATATCTTCAAATGGTGCTCACTGGGTTCTAAAATCTCTGCGTGACCATATATTTTTGAGTTTGGCGTTGGCTGCACAGCTGTGCATTGTACATTATTCAACCCAGCAACCCAGCTAGCCAATCTGCGTGCTTGTGCCTCAGTCAGCAAGCTTCTCAACACTAAAGCATATAGAGTTGTTGGCAGACGGCCACCATTCCATGGAGACGACATCGTATGTCTCCTTGGGGGCTCTGATGGAGTATGCCAAAGCACAGTGGCTTGGAGCCAGTGCTCTGGCTTATAAAGACATGTTCCCTACCAGAAAGTAAAGAACCTTAGTTAAACACATGTATTTCACTACTTTCAGGCAAAGCTTTACTCCAGCAGCCTTCATTTTCTGGATTGTAGTTTTGAAGTAAGGATATGTATCTATATTTGCAAATTTTAACGTGATAATATGAAGGTATTCCCAGCATCTGCATTTGGATTTACAGCCTAAATTGCTGCATCAGCAGCAGAATATGCTGCCAGATCAGACTTAAAAAATAAGCACTACTTTTACTGGTAATGCTTACATTGTGCAGTATTACCTCAATGTGCTGTTGTGCTCCTCACTATCCATAAGATGTGGAGGAATTTTCAGTAACATTTTTCTTAAAGCAGTTAACGTAACACAATATAGACACCTTCAAATGCATTATAATGGTCAGTGTAAGCCATTATCAGGCATTATGAAGGTAATTCTAGTGCATTATGATGAGAGCTTCATAGAGCATTCATAATACATAATAAACATGGCTATAATGTGTTACATCTTTTTTTATAAATAGTTGCAGCCACATCTATGCAGTAGAGTGGAAGCCTAATTGTTGAATAAATATATTTTATCTGTAAATGTGTTAAAGTGTATGCCGGTTCTTTCTCTGGTTCAGAGTACTGCAGCATTTATTTACTTCAGCATACTTTACGGCTACTTTTGAAATCCATCCGTCCATTTTCTGCAAACACTTGTCCTATTCAGGGTTATAGGGGGTCCATAGTGTATCCCAGAGGCTATGTGCACAAGGTAGGGAACAACCCAGAATGGGGTGCCAACCCATGACATTGCAAACTCACACTTTTTTGAAACCACATCATTTACATTCTTCCATGTAACAAAATAATGCATTCCTTTGCTTTGTTCCCTTTCCTCAGATAGGCATGAGGTTTATCACGATCCTGTACCAGACAGATGGTATGGATTTGGTTTTTGGCTGCCTTATGTTCTTGTAAATGCATTATGCTCATAAATATTTGTTTTTTTCAACAGCACTGGATTGTTTTCACTGAGGTGACAGAAGTGTTCATCCTGGTTCCAGCTCTTCTGGGTTTAAAGGGAAACCTAGAAATGACACTGGCATCTAGGTTGTCCACTGCAGTGAGTAATTCAATCCCTTGCAAATACATGGCATGAATGCTTACCCTTGGAATTTAATCTCTGTAAACATCTTGTAAAATTCTAGCTGTTTTTTTTAATGATGTAGGTAATAGCTTCTTTATATTGGTTCTGATTTATTTACTTTTGATATTAGAAAGTGATCCATTTGCGAAATGTATTTATAAGCACTTTTTTACATTTAAGAAGAGCAGTACTTTGCAAATGAAAAAAATATACATAATATTTGTTGCAAAAGCAGTCTTGTAGTATAGGTGTCCCCAACATCAGAAGCATATAAGTCATATCTCTTGTCAATTTATCAGCAGATTACAGGGTTTCAGCTTGTATCCATCCATCATTGGTAACTCCTTATCCAACAGAGAATCATAGTGTAGAGAGGAAACATACTAGTTGGGATGTTATTTTACTGCAGGGCATAAATTCACCCAGTCCACATACTCTGCGTTAATTAGAAGTACCAGCTCACCTAATTGCATATTATTGGACTACACAATGAAATTGCATCACAATAAGGCTGAAGTATTTGTTGAGGGAGGTGAATGCATATCTTCACCCATTCAGGAGTACTGTTCTTTGTATAAGTTTCATTTAACAAAAAAAAATACATCAGTTGTTAAGGAAGTAGCTTTGTAATGAAAAGTAATTTTATATTCAACTTAAACTATTTTACAGTGTATGATCTTGCATACATTTCACAATACAAAAAATGGTGTACACCCTAAGACTAACTCCTTAGCATATGAGAAATAGCTATGCTGTACAACTTGTTTGGTAAAGGCTATATATACACACATATATTATACACATACACACAGTGTCCTCCATAATGTTTGGGACAAAGACACATTTTTCTTTTTTTTTGATTTACCCTTCTTCTCAACAGTTTTAATTTTCAAATCAAACAATTCAGACATGAATAAAGTACACATCTGAGACTTTTCCAGAATTTAATTTGAAGTTATATGCATACATTTTGGTTTCACCACGTAGAAATTACAGCACATTTTATACATAGTCCCCCTCATTTCAGGGCACCATAATGTTTGGGATGTTTGGCTTCACAGCTGTTTGCGATTGCTCTGGTGTGTTTCATTGCTTTATTAATGCATGGATAAGATACCTAGGCTTGCTTCTACCATTTGATGTCTATAGTTGCCATTGTTAAACATGAGAAGAGTTGTGCCAATGAAAGTCATAGAAGCTTTTATGAGTCTGAAAAATAAGACTAAAACCATTACAGACATTGGTCAAACCTTAGGATTACAAAATTAACTGTCTGGAATATCATTAAGAAGAAAGAATGCACTGGTGAGCTCAGTAATCACAAAGGGACTGGCAGGCCAATTAAGACCTCCACTAGCGTGCCAGTCAAAAATGAACTTCAGAATTTCTTCTGTGGTACCCTCTCAATTTAGATGATAAAAGCTCACAGTAATTTTTTTAGAATTTTTAATACACATTTAAAGGTTGCTCGACATGTCTAAAGTGTCTAAACAGATTTATTGTCATACAGATAGATTATTTAATTATTTTGTCATCTGTTTAACTATTTCCAGTTGAGTATAATTACTACAGAGACAAATGTTAATAACAAACTGAAGCAACAATACTTTGAACAAGTTTGATAGCAAGATTCAAAACTATAATGCATCATCTCCAGCACCAACAAGCAGCGACTTCCTGGCTTTTGGATATTTGGCCCTGTGGCATAATACAACCTGCAGCAGATACTGTTTCTGCTCTTCGTTTGTTGTAATGGAACAGTTGAAATCCTGCATTAGTTTCACTGCTCTTTCACTGCTTTTATGGTCTTAAAAAAATATAGCAAGCGTCTGACGGTAAGTTGGAAGTTTTCGTGTATTTTCTCTTCTACTGGACCAATCAACCAAATGTTGGTGGTACTTTGTGTTACAGTGCTTGAATCGTAATAAGAACATAAGAACATAAGAAATTTACAAACGAGAGGAGGCCATTCGGCCCATCAAGCTCGTTTGGGGAGAACTTAGCTAATATCTCAGAGTTGTTAAAATCTTATCTAGCTCTGATTTAAAGGAACCCATGGTTTTAGCTTCCACTACAATAGCAGGAAGACTATTCCATACTCTGACTACACGCTGTGTAAAGAAGTACTTCCTCAAATTTGTTTTAAAATGTTCTCCCGCTAATTTCCACTTATGGCCACGAGTTCTAGTATTTAGACTAATATTGAAATAGTCATTTGGCTTAACGGCATCCAGACCCGTTAGAATCTTATAGACCTGAATCATATCCCCCCTTAGTCTCCTTTGCTCAAGGCTGAACAGATTCAGTTCCGCTAACCTCTCCTCGTAAGACATTCCTCTAAGACCAGGAATCATTCTCGTAGCTCTTCGTTGCACCTTTTCTAAGGCAGCAATGTCCTTCTTGAGGTATGGTGACCAAACCTGCACACAGTATTCTAGGTGGGGTCTTACCAAGGAATTATATAAGTGTAACATCACCTCCCTTGACTTAAACTCCACACATCTAGAGATATAACCCAACATTCTGTTCGCCTTTTTTATTGCTTCCCCACATTGGCGAGAGTGGGACATGGAAGCATCAACATACATACCGAGATCTTTCTCGTAATCAGCTACCTTTATTTCAGTGGAACCCATAAAATATCTGTACTGTATATTTCTGCTCCCTGCATGGATTACCTTACATTTATCTGTGTTAAATTTCATCTGCCAAGTATCAGCCCATTCGCTAATTAAATCCAGATCCCGTTGGAGCCTCTCTGCTGCTAGATTAGTATCTGCTACCCCGCCCACCTTAGTGTCGTCTGCAAATTTAACCAGTTTACTGTATGTATTCGTGTCAATATCATTAATGTAAATTAGGAACAATAGTGGTCCTAAAATTGAACCCTGCGGTACCCCACTATAAACGGAGGCCCACTGTGACATAGTGCCTCTAATAACTACTCGCTGCTTCCTATCAGTTAGCCAGTTTTTGATCCAAGCTGCCACAGTTCCTAAAATTCCTGCAGCTTTAAGCTTTAGCAAGAGCCGTTTGTGGGGGACAACATCAAAGGCTTTCTGGAAATCTAAGTAAATCACATCATAGGCCTTTTTGTGATCAATTTCACTTGTAGCTTCCTCAAAGAACTCAAGCAGATTCGTTAAGCAGGATCTACCTCTCCTAAATCCATGTTGGCTATCCTTTATAATGTTATTTGCATCTAGGTAATCTACCATTTTCACTTGAATTATAGCTTCCATTATTTTTCCAGTAATGCTAGTTAAACTGATTGGCCTATAGTTTGCCGGATTACTTCTATCCCCTTTTTTGAATATGGGTGTTATATTAGCATGCTTCCACAGTAATTTTTTAGTAGAAACTTTACTTGTGTTGAGCAAATGTTGACTTAAAATTCTGAAACTTTGCAGTTTTTACTTACAGAACAAGGGTAACAACTTGAGGGGGTACCACACTGGAAATTCTAAAGTTCAATTTTTTTCAGTAGATTGCCGGGCACCCTAACCTCCACTGCTTATGGCAGAAGAATCCTCACTATGGTAGAGAAAAATCCCCAAACGCCTGTCCATCAGATCAGAAATAGTCTATAGGAGGCAGATGTGTTTTTGTCAGAGACTAATATCCGCAGAAGCCTTCACGAACAGAAATGTAGAGGCTACACTGCAAGATGCAAACCAGTAGTTAACCACAAAAACAGAATGACCAGATTAGAGTTTAGGAAAAAATACTTAAAGAGCCTGCAGAATTCTGGAAAAGGTCTTATGAACAGGTGATGTCTATGGATCACAGACTTCAAGCAGTTGCTGCATGCAAGGGATATGCAACAAAGTACTAAATATGACTGCTTTAATATGCACACCATTGGTATGTCCCAAACATTATGGTGCCCGGAAATAGGGTGACTATGTATAACAAGTGTTGTAATTTCTACATGGTGAGACCAAAATGTATGCAAATAACTTTAGCTTTATATTAAAGTCTGGAATGTGCACTTTAATTACGTCTGAATTGTTTGATTTTAAATTTTAAACTGCAGCAGAGGGGTAAATCAAGGAAAAATGTGTCTGTCCCAAACATTATGGAAGGCACTGTATGTGTAGATATTATTATAAAAGTGAATGTGTTTTTATATCTAATTATCTATTTAATTAGTTTATCAAAAACTAAATGTACTGTAAATAATAGTGCTGTAAAAGAACATTATTTACATCATTAGTTACATCATTTTCGGTTCGGTAAGCACAATGAAAGAAATGAATACATTTATTGACATGGGTGGAACCTAAATTCACAATAGATGTTTAACACGAAAAACATTATGCTAATTGTGATTGTGAGTTGTTGCGGCTGATGCTGGTTACAGTCAGTCATACTGGATGGAGCCAGAACTTGAAGGCCCTCTTACATCATTTTAATTAGTAGTGTCATGTATTACGTGGCACGGACCAGGGAAGCAGGCAAAGGAGATAAGGAATGGGGTAAAATAAAGGGATTTAATGGGCAAACGAAGGGGCATAAGGAACGAATAGCATAACAATCCACAACACTACAATGACAGAATTAGGGAAACAAACTCTGACGTGGACTTAAATACACCGAACTAACGAAGGCAACTCAAAACAGCTGATAAACACTGGGAATCCACATGAGGTTAACGAGGGGGGCATGGCACAGGACGATCGGCACGATTTGGGTGTGACAAGTAGTGTACGAATTTTTTGGCTTATAAATAACAGCAACAGAGAGAGAGAGTAGTTGATAAGATCAAGACTGTCTGTCAGTTATGTATATGTTGCTGTAAACACATCCACCATGCTAACTCATTTGAGACAACATCCGAGTGTGTGTATGACTACAGCAAGTCAGAAACAGCTTCTGCATGTTAGTCTCCCCCATGGTATTTATTGCATTTTTGCAAGGATATTCTGACCAGGTAAAGATAAAAAACTACAACTAAACAGTATTTATAGATACAGAAATACAGTAGTACAAAGCATGGAATTTAGTTAATTATGATTATCATGATGCAGTGTTATTTTAAAATGTTTATTTATCTGACATATTTATTTTTACAATGTTAAATAGGTTTTGATATTCAGGCACATTGCCTTTTGTTTGGTTTACAGCTGTTCCTAGTTGTGATTGTCATTATAGTAATAGCAATTGCAGAATAAATTCTGATTACCTGCTGTGCTGAAATTGCACTAAACCATGAACTCAAAACTGAGGTGTGTACCAAACCATGAATTTTAATACATGAGGAAGAAGGACTTTGTAGCCATGAATTCCTTTAGGTCTTGTCCAGTCTAATGTATCTGATAATCATCTTTTCCTTAAACCTAATGGTGTTTATGGTTCGCTTTCCTTCCAGGAAATTTCACAGCAACTCTCCCAAAAGCAATGTTTTAGGTTGATTTAATACAGGGCCAGCAATGCTATGCCTTCTGAGGATTAGTTTCTTTTAAGGTCTGAGACAAACACTTGTATCAGATAGCAGAGATTATTCTAGAGACTGTGGGCCCTAGGCAAAATAACTGTATGGGGCCCTCCAACTTACTGTCCCCTGACATGGTAAAATTTATTGCCATTATTTTAGTGTGAAGTCTAAATTAATAAAATCAGCAAAGAAAAATTTGTAAACACAAGTGCTTTATTTTCACTTTTGTGAAAAACGCAATACAAAATTAATAAGACAGCTTGGGGACCCTGGTATTTGCCTAAGTCACCTGTCCTGCTACTACTCCTCTGCCACTTTTGCACCACTACCAGGGTTGTAGTTATATATATATATATACACACACACTCACCTAAAGGATTATTAGGAACACCTGTTCAATTTCTCATTAATGCAATTATCTAATCAACCAATCACATGGCAGTTGCTTCAATCCATTTAGGGGTGTGGTCCTGGTCAAGACAATCTCCTGAACTCCAAACTGAATGTCAGAATGGGAGAGAAAGGTGATTAAGCAATTTTGAGCGTGGCATGGTTGTTGGTGCCAGACGGGCCGGTCTGAGTATTTCACAATCTGCTCAGTTACTGGGATTTGCACGCACAACCATTTCTAGGGTTTACAAAGAATGGTGTGCAAAGGGAAAAACATCCAGTATGCGGCAGTCCTGTGGGCTAGAGGTCAGAGGAGAATGGGCCGACTGATTCAAGCTGATAGAAGAGCAACTTTGACTGAAATAACCACTCGTTATAATCGAGGTATGCAGCAAAGCATTTGTGAAGCCACAACACGCACAACCTTGAGGCAGATGGGCTACAACAGCAGAAGACCCCACCGGGTACCACTCATCTCCACTACAAATAGGAAAAAGAGGCTACAATTTGCACGAGCTCACCAAAATTGGACAGTTGAAGACTGGAAAAATGTTGCCTGGTCTGATGAGTCTCGATTTCTGTTGAGACATTCAAATGGTAGAGTCAGAATTTGCCGTAAACAGAATGAGAACATGGATCCATCATGCCTTGTTACCACTGTGCAGGCTGCTGGTGGTGGTGTAATGGTGTGGGGGATGTTTTCTTGGCACACTTTAGGCCCCTTAGTGCCAATTGGGCATCGTTTAAATGCCACGGCCTACCTGAGCATTGTTTCTGACCATGTCCATCCCTTTATGACCACCATTTACCCATCCTCTGATGGCTACTTCCAGCAGGATAATGCACCATGTCACAAAGCTCGAATCATTTCAAATTGGTTTTGAACATGACAATGAGTTCACTGTACTAAAATGGCCCTCACAGTCACCAGATCTCAACCCAATAGAGCATCTTTGGGATGTGGTGGAACGGGAGTTTCGTGTCCTTTATGTGCATCCCACAAATCTCCATCAACTGCAAGATGCTATCCTATCAATATGGGCCAATATTTCTAAAGAATGCTTTCAGCACCTTGTTGAATCGATGCCACGTAGAATTAAGGCAGTTCTGAAGGCGAAAGGGGGTCAAACACCGTATTAGTATGGTGTTCCTAATAATCTTTTAGGTGAGTGTATATATATGTATATATATATATATATATGTATGTATATATGTATGTATGTATGTATTAGTGCTGTCAAACTATTAAAATTTTTAATCAGATTAATCACAGGGTTGCTGGATTAATTTAGATTAATCACGATTAAATATCATTCATTTTTTATCTATATTAATCGCATTTCATTTTGCATGAGCAAACAGACTCAAGAAAAAAGGGAATATATATGCACTTAACATGTTTACTGAACATCTTGAACATGAGTCGGATGCGTTCCATCTGCCACAGAAGTCTAATACCATGGACCCATATCAAAAGGCAAGATTTTTTGCTTAGCCGGACAACTTGTCGGATTTAAGGTACCTCATTTTAAATAATCTTTACCTTCGTTCACTTACAGTTAGTCCGAACTACCGTAAATCCGAAAAATAATCCGACCAATAATGAAATCCAGTTCTAGCCCAGTTTATTGCCATTCTTAGAAATATCAGTTGATAACACATTATATGCGGTGCTTACGTATAAAACTCCGTAGCAACACGTCCACAGATAAGTTGGACGGTATGGTGTGTACGACCGATTTAATGAGCCACAAATGAGAAGTAGTGCAATTTAGTTGTATGAACAACAGAAATTCAGGTAAAATTGACAAAACTTTTTAAAGTAAATCCAAACAATTCAGATTTGTCACTATTACACATAAATTATATGTAAACTTAACTTAATTTTGTTACATTTACAAACTTTTAATATGTAACACACGTTTTATAGATTTTATTTACTTCAAGGTTTCCACTTGTAGAGCTAATAGTTAAATAATCACAAGCATATTTCCAGAAACAAAACACGTTTATTTTATTTTTTGCAAGGTCTTGCAATAGACAACCAGGTCCTTGGAAACAATTAGACTACAGCATAATCATTTCAATAGTAAACATTCTTTACAAGTTCTTTTAAAGTGCAACTGTCTTCAAGAAATGATAAAAATCTTACTTGGATCAAATGTCTGTTGAAATTAAACAGGATACCTCCAAATGCTGCACAACTCCCTGTCTGATATTTCAGATCCTTTATGCCAACAATTAAAGTAACATTAACACTGGCCTCTATTTTTGTAAATGACCACAAACAGCTTAAATGTCACAGTTTGTTAAAAAAAATAATAAATTCTAGTCAACTGCAAACATTATTCCCAAAGTCATACAATGTGCAACTGCCTTCAAATATTGTAATGAATAATTTTAATTAGAAAAATAAAACAAAAGGAAATTTTGTTCAAGTCAGGGAGCACACCATAAAATGCTGCGACATTAAATTTTTTTTTATATTTAAAATGTTTAGAAGCTTTGGTAAAGGAAACATTCAAACTGGCCTCCATTTTTTTTGTAAACAACTGCAAACAATTTTAACTTCACAGTTCCTAAAAACAATAAAACAGGTCTACTTAAGATAGGCAGCATGCTCCAAATGGCCATCAACAATGGTAACATTAAAACTGGCCCCTAATTTTTAAAACCACAGACAATTTAACCATCACAGATCTCGGAAAAACAAAATGAAAGAGAAATAAAGATGTGTTGATTCAATCAACAAGTTTGTTTTTGAGCACCTGTATTTTGTGTGAAAGTTTCTGTGCATCAAGTCCTAGTAACACTTTTTGAAAGAACTCAAAAGTATACTTCAGGTCTGGTGGATAGCTGAGATTCCAGCTGTATATGATTCCCAAAAGAAGAGCACAAGCCTTGGTGACATCGCCAAGATTTTGAAGGACTTTCACTCCCTCAACAATGAGTCCAACATCCGATGGTAGGTCATAGACTTCTGCATCTTCAGGTCTGATGATGTAAATTCCAATGGCTGTGTTGGCCATGTCTCTTTCTGCATTCTCAGAGTCTGCGTCCTATAAAACACAAAAACAGTAACACTGTTCAGTCATTTTAACTGCATCTTGCATCAAAAATGCAGGTTGCAAATTTAACATGGCTTAGCAGTGCATCCAGAAAAAGCAAATAATCAGAGAATTCTGTATCAATTGTCCATTCCTTATTGTTTCACATCAATGAGTTGCCAGAAGAAGAAGGAAGAGAGAAGGGCAGAGCACACTAGATTTCAAAAGTTCTATAAAGCAATGATAAAGCACCACTGATGTTCCTGCAGCCGCACTAAAGTTACATATGAACTATTCGGTTTAAATTTTTCATTAATAGACTACTCAATTTGGTTGTTTTTGTTCTTGACCGAGTTAAATATACTTCGCGTATTTATATTTCTTGACTATATTATGTGAATTTGGCCCATATGTGAGCACTTTATTGTATTGTCTAATGATTTTGGGGAATAATTTTTTACTTTAAATATGCACAAAAGACTGTCTGAGAATACTTACTGCATACTCCTTCATGAGGTTTTCATAGTCTTCATTTAGATACACAGAAAGTGCTCTGACAATGCACGCTCTCCGAGTTGAGATGGTATCATTCTGTAGACAAGTAGAGACATTAAGTAGAGGCTAATCACTATGTAAATTATACACAAGCATCATAAATACAGATCACATACCTGGTCAATGGCAGCCATTAATTTGCTAATTTTACATCCTGCAACTCCTCCTTTTCTTCGGTAGATGCTGGTCAGCTTGCTTGTGTAACAATCCAGTTTTGACATAAATGTTTGAATTAGTGGGATGGTGTTGATTCGAGTGAACTCAGCAGCAATCTATGGATTTAAGAGACATAAGATTGTTGTAAGGACAGTTTTCATGTTTAAAAATATATATCCTGGGTTATTCAATGACATCTGAACACAAAACAGCATTTATGCTAACTCTGCATGGACATGAATAAAGAATAATTTTACATAAGGGAATTTGTTTCACCATTTAAAACTACTAAAGAAATAAATACAGTTATATAATCATATTTACCTCATATTCACAAAACAGAGCTGGCCATCTGCTTTGGAAGTCAACAATGAAGGGCACATCTTCAATTACTTCATGTCTTCTGTAGGCAAATGTTCTTTCCATTTTTTGTTTAATAATTTGATAGTTGTCATTTTTCTGAACCTCAGACAGCAATGCTAATCGTTCTTCTTCTAGGCTTCATTTGTTCTCTCCAGCTGGATAATCAGGATAGAAATTGACTTCAGCCTTCCTGGGCTTTTTGACTTTCTTGGTATTTGTATTTTCACCATGTTTGTGTTTTAAAGAATTTATCTTTACTTCGGGACAGCCTGCTGCTCGCAGAGTACGACGATAGTTCCCCATCTTCCACTGTAGACTGACTTTCCAGCCATAGAACCCACCAACAGAACCCCTTTCCTGAAGGCTTGGATGCTTTTTAATCAGAGCTTTTGCAACCTCTTCATATTCTTCACACCTCGGGTACACTTTGTACTTCACTATTTCTGCAGCTAAGGATTTCAGAATTTCTGATTTTAGTTTAGGCTTTGCGTCTATGTTAAGTGAAGTACCAGCATTCAAGAATTCTTCATTGGCTTTCTGTAGTTCTAGCTCTACCTCATAGGGAAATGTAGGGATTGGAAAGTTAATTGGCCAGATTTCACTCCTTAGATTTGCAGATGAAGACATGGCCTCAGAAGCTGCGGCAGAAGAATCATTTGATGGTGTTGGAGAAACTAACATGCTAGGTATCTGAGATGAAGTTGATGAGAGAATATCAGTGTCTGCTGAAGAAACAGAACAAATATCATGTGCACTTGCTGCACATTGTGCTACCACTTTAACTGTTCCTTTGTCTTGGAGATCCACAGTTGAGGTAAGAATCAGGAAATCATCAAAGTCAGCATCAAGATACTGCAGCCTGAAATGTCCTGAGACACCACATTGTTTCTTAATCTCAGATTCAAGTTCTTCAACAGATTTGGGTATTCCAGAGGGCAGTGTCAATTTCATTGAGTCACCATCTCCTAGAACAATTTTTAACTTTTTAACAGTCATTTTCTTTGTTTGATTCATCACTCTTAAAAAAAAAAAAAAAAAAAAAGGTTAACCAGCATGTATGTACCTTTTCAAGGTAACCATACGAACAGATCCAACTTTGTAATGAGAGAGAGGATAACGATCTGCCAATTCACCCAGCTCTATAAACATAACATCCCTTGGATGTTGTTCCAATTCAAAGGGTGGATAGTGTTCATTGTACCAGGAACATAACTTTTTTGCTATAAAAGCAATTCTATCTTTCAAAACACAAATCTGCACAATTTCTGCAAAATCAGGCAATCCACTAATTGTTCCATGCACAATGATCATGCCCTTTGTGTACTTTATGCCATCAGAAACTACTGTCTGAGCTAAATTAATAGCAAAAACATTCGGGTATTTTTGATTAAAGGTGTAAGCAATGTCTTCATGAAGAACATCGACAGGAACAGTTGAAATGCGAGTAACCTCTACAGGTGATTCATCACACTGGGATGACTGCATAAATTGTCCAACCATGAGCTGATGTTTCCTGGCCAAAGTCTTAGTGATATTTTTGAAGCAGTTTGTATGCCTAGCTACCTGTTTAAAAAAACTGTGCTTGGCTTCGAATCTCATTGTCCAGGAAAAAAACAGGTGGACCAAAGAGATAAATCATTGCCGGATAATGCTCCAGAAAGTGATGCTTTGGCAAAAGCTTTCTTTCTGGAAAAAGTAATTGGAACCTATTGCGGTGCTCAGAAATTTTGCTATCCAAGTATGCAACAGACTCGCTAGTATACACAGGACATACAAGAAGCTCAACAATGTCTTTTAAGAGAAGAATGAGCTCCCAAGCAGGTTCATCCTGAGGTATAAGTTTTCCAACAATTAATGGTATTGGAGACACCAATTCTCATGTGCGTTTCCCCCAATAGTTTTTTTTCTCACAAAAGTGAGTGGAAGCACATGAGGGCGATTGGTCTTATCTCCCCATTTGAATGGGAATTCCTGAATCAGCTTATTAAGTTGGTCAAAGGTGAAATATTTCTTCTTTATACATATTTCAAAGCTGCCTGCCAACTCAACAGGTACTATACCCTCTAAGATATCATGGGCCACATCTGGGGGAAAACCTGCAGTGACTTTAAAGTATGAGAGGTTCACAGATAAAGGACAAGCATTTTTTACACCAAAACATGCTTCTCCTTTCTCACATGCATCTGCAACATGTACGTCATGCTGCTCTTCAGATCTGAGAGGAAAAACACCATCTCTGACCTCTTTTGACTGAATATCTGTGCGAGTGGCATTGCAAAACCTACAAAAATATTCCCCTGAAAAATTCTCATACAAAACCTGCCAAAGCATGTGCACCAAGACTGTCCGCAACCACATATTGTACTGTGCCTCTGATAAATGTTTCCAGGTGATTTACAAACACACCTTGTTGCTCTAAAGTGATGAGGTCGTTCACAAGAGGCTCAAGAATTTTTTCATAGCCAAAGGCCTTCACATCATCACTTTTACATAATAGAGCGAGATTAATTGTGGACAATGATGAACTAGAGCCTGGTGGTAAGTTTCCTAAGATCCAATAAACTGCACAGATTTTATGCTTTTTGCGTGATGTTCCTAATGGATTACACAGCTCAAAGTCATCTATGTACAGACACAAGGAGAGTCTGAGCTCAGTCCCTGAGAAAAACTCATTATCTTTAAAGTGTTGACCATCTTTGAAAGATCTGTAAGATCCATCATGTATAATTTGTTGCCCTGTATGACCATTAACTACTTTATTAAGTATGTCTTTCTGATTAAGCAGCTGTTGTAATGATTTTATGATGGGTATATATTGGAAGGATCTATGTTTTTTAGACTGAAGAATCATTTCAACAGGATCAATAACATCAAAATTATCTCTGTAATATTTCATGCGCTTGAAAGCAGTGGCTAAAGGACCATCTTTTGTGGTAGGTTTCAGCAGAGGATTGGATGATGACAGTGAACTGATTAGCTCTTTTATGACCAGCTGATCTACACAAAGATTATGTTTCTGGAAGGTATCAAGAATGACTTCAGTTGATGAGGATACTGAGGCAGAACTGATCATGTACTGCAAATCTGTGATAAGTTTATTAATGGCATTACTAGAAACATGAAAATAATTTTCAAGTTTTAGCAAAATGGATGCAAATTTCAGCTCTATGGTCTTGGACAAATCTTGTCCTTCTGTGACAATATCCTCATTATCTGAAACATCTGCATTCTCCTGTTCAGCTAGCAATGCATCATCATTGAATTTCTGAGAAATTCTGTGTACCACTTTCTCTAACGACACCTGGTTTGAAGTCCTGAAGAGAATAAGGATTGTGCTTCCTATTTTTATGCGACTTGAATGTGCTACACACATTTGTCTGAAAAGAACAGTGCTCAAACATACAATGAACCGTTTCATTGCTTTTTAGGTGGTTATAGATGTGACTAAAATATTCTCGTTCTGATGCTATATCGCTGCAAGAACACACGTGACAATTGAATGTGGCTAACCTTGATGGTAATTCAGTGTTCTCTTTAGCATGGTAACGATTAAGATGGCTGTGTAGCGCATTCCATGTTTTAAATCTACAGGGACAATCAGAATAATTGCACGGGAAATGATTACGGCATCCATAATGTCCATGCATTAATCTATAGTGCTTCAACAACTGATATCTAGTTGACACTGTTATTTTGCAGTCCTTACACTGCCACATGCTTTCCTTGAAAAATTAGCATAAATGCCTAAATATTTTTTTTAAGCAAAACACAAAATAAACGAATAACGTAAATTAATTACACTCTGTGTACACCTACATAACTTTTTCCTGACAGTATTTATCAGGATGGGCAAGAAATATTAATAAATATTAAACATTCATACCTGACACAATCACTATCGTCTTCTCCTTAAGGTGTTTCGCGCTTTCGTTTGTCTTCTGTTCCGTTGCTCCGCCTCCAAGGTGAGCTGCTACGGTATCCGCAAAGGTCCAATTTTATGAAGTTTAGCGTTTTACTCAGCAATGTTAAGTTGACCAAACAAACACTTGTTAAGTAAAACCGACAGTACTACATTTTTTGTATAAATAACTTAATTAACTTACGTTAATGTAGTTACTTGCATTATTTATGTACTGTGAACAAGGATGGGTTTAGTAAAACTAACTATAGCGATAGTTCATTTTTTTGAGTGCAGTACATACATTTAGGTGTGGATTTTTTTGCTTTTTTGCAAAAATACATGCCCAATCCACGTTGGTTGTCTGTCTTTCATGTCATCGTTGTAAATAAATCTCATGACTAAATGAATTTCCCTTGGTCTTATATAACTACATGCTTGTTCTGTCACAGTACTCTAGATTTGACTGTGACACTTACTAATAATCCCAGGTTAATAGTGGTAAATTAATAAGGCAGGAAGCATAACTTCTTAGCATTCTCTCCAGACCTCCTTTTCTCATCATTAATATTGTAATAGGATTTGTGTGGTGGGTCATGGATTTAATAATAAAGAGGAGGTGATTGTTGATAGCGTGCTTATTAAGCTGACAGCAAAGTCGACACACTTGGGATAGACATTAATGGAAATATGCATGCTATGATAAAATATTAAAACAGTTACAACACTAATTATTTACAAAGTTAATACACAATCACGCACATTACATTTACATATAGCGCATAACTATGGCGCGAAGCAAGGCATGCTGGTAATTGGAATAATTTGTTATAATGAATAAGTTCTGTGGTGCCGCAGTATGTAAAGACACATTACTGGTGTTTTGCTGATGGATTTTTTTTCGCCCTTACCAATAAATTACTGGAACCTTAACATTGGCTAATGTCATTGATCAGCTGATGAATTGTTTGAGTGTGTGTCTGGCATTTAGTGGGTCCCCAGCCATTTGCTGGAATTAAAAGAAGTAAAAAATTCAATTCTAAAAGCATGGTGGCCTAATGCTATACCTCAAGCAAACAAATTCACATTCTTACTATTCACTGATGCAAAACTGTTTTAATTACAAAGGAGTGAACATTTGCTTTAGTGCCTTGCTCAAGCCTTGCTACCGACAGGTGAACTGAAAGCTTTTCTTTGACACTTGCTCTGCCTTAAGGCCTTTCCCATTGTAAATCTGCTGTCTGGTGCAATTTGGGTGCTACAGTATCTTGGAAAGGCGTGTAGGCTACATTTTCCTTTTCACACTGGTGATTATTTGCAGATTAGGTAGAAAAATGCCCTTAATGAAAAAAATGCTCTAATAGTCTTTCTTCAGAAAAATCTTTCTGTTTGAGCTAAGCCACTGTGCCTGTGTTCGGAAGGTCACTGGTTCGAGCCCAGCCTCAGCCTCAGCAAAATCACATCTGTGGGCCCTTGAGCAAGGCCCTTCACCCTCAGCTCTATGGGTACCACTGCAGGTGGCTGTCCTTCACTGCCTGTTCTCACCTACATATATGACTGACTGTCATTGAGAGCAAGATGGGATGGGCAGGAAGAGATTTTCCCCTTAGAATTATCCATACATCCATCCAATTTCTGTAACCGCTTGTCCTGTTCAGGGTTATGTGGAGTTAGTGGCTGTGGGCACAAGGCAGGGAACAACCTATCGCAGGGCATATTATTATTATTATTATTATTATTATTATTATTATTAAATAATAATAATATAGTGGAATCTGCTTATATTGATCACGTCTGTCTGGGTGAAATTGATTACTGTAAGTGGATGATCATAATCAATTTTTTTCCTTTTTCTTTATGTCTCAGGCAGATTACCATCTAATTGACATTTGTATACTTATTACATGAATATAAGGTAATAGAATGGACAGTGTCGCTATTTATAAAATTTTATTCACTCTTTCAAAATACAGTATAGCTGTTTCAAACACTTTTCAAATTACAGTACTGTACAAATTAAATTATTGAACTATGTATAATTCAAATACGTTATAATATAGTAGCACTGGTGGCATCTGCACGTTCCGGCATAGCTCACGAGCGCGTGTATATAGCCCTGTGTATGTCTTGTATATAGTCCATGTTTGTATTTTTTAGTGTAGGTACTTGTTGTGCTGTTTATCCAGTAGTCGCATGTGCCTGTAACTGAGGTTGTATGCAGTTCTTGCCTGATCCTAGTGTGACTTAGCCATTGTGTAATTACCTGCCATGTGTGTGCCTTACCATCCTTAGCGTTTCCCTGTCATTCATGACTTTTGTGTTATTGTTGTTTGTTGAACAGCCGCTTTAAGGAGTAAGGTGGAACAACTTTGTGTCAGTCTGCTTCTTGTCGTTTTCATTAGCCAGCGATCCCTCAGTCTGCTCGGCGCTTCAATATGGTACAATATTGTACATAAAATATAGCTTATTGTAGTTTTGCTGCAGCATCTCGGTGGCTATGTTTTGGTAGTTTATCATAACCTTCAATGAGTCTATATTTGTTATTAAGAGAAAATTACTTTCTTTTTTCTCTCATGTTTTCTGTGCACGCCGCATTAGCCTCAGGGCAAAGTAGGCTTACCAACATAAAGACAGTAAAGTAAAATAAGATTATATAAAAGAATTAGCGTACTTTACATTTTACCCCATATGTTGTCATGTATAAAAAGACCTAAAATGAACCCTGTAAGTGAACTACTTAATTACTAAAATTATTCAAACAGTATTTGTATAGGAATGATTCTCTCCCAAGCTTTTTGATCCATATAAACGGTCGATCACTATAACCGTGATCACTATAAGTGGGTTCCACTGTATTTGCTTGTTTGCAGAATTATTCCAAATGAAAAGGGGGGTAAAAAAACCAAAAGTACAGTATATGAATTCATTTTTAAATGCAACATGGGTCATTCTCATTATCGTAACATATCAATTTGATCTAGTTAATGTTATTTGATATTAAAACTGCAACAGCAGTGCCTATTTGGGGAAAATTTTGAGGGATCATTAAATCAGAGCTATAAATTATGTAATGTTAATATATTGAATAAGTAAGTAATGTCAATTGCTCTGCACAAAATCCAAAAAGGTTGAAATTTAAACTTTTATGGTAAAAGTAGTTTTTCTCTCATAAAAAGGATGATATCAAAACTGTGTCAGCATTTACACCTCATATTATGACATTTTTAAGTAGCCCAGAATGTGCACTTAAGGTGCAGAATGTGTGTATTGATCATTTACATGCATTTAAACCCCGAATTAAGTTGAAGGGAGAAATCAATGAAGTGGGAAAAATTGTGTGCTTTTTTGACTTAAGTGGATGGGAGAATCGACCCCATAATGTATTTGATGGTTGTAGTAATACTAGCATTACCAATTCCTAACATTTTCTATGTATTTATTTATTAATTAGTATCAGCATCACTCTTTGAGTCTTTGGCTTTGAAATCCTTTGTGGAATTATGTTTCCCACCATCAGGCTATTGGAAAACCCCCTACCAGGCATCAAAACAGCTGAAAAAGTACGGTACTGTATGTACAGTTAGCAGAAGGTCTGTGAGCTTTGTGTTTGGATCACATTATCCTGTTTTGGATACTTGGTCATGGAAACTCGGTGCATTAATTGTGCAATGTTGCAGAAACAGGTATCTAAAACAAATGTCAAAATCTTCACTACTATAACTAGCTTTAAAAAGGTTAACATATAGCCATATTGTTTTTTTTTCGTAAAAAACATGCAAAGACATGCAGTTAGACTTTGTAGGTTTTTAGCTGACACTAACTCTACAGTATCTGGATGTATTTTTCTTTTACTTGCCTCTAGGTTCTTCAGTTATCTCCTACAGTCTAAAAGACGTGCTGTAAAAATGATGACTCAATAAGTCTGCAGTTCACAGCTAATTGCAATTTCTGTTTAAAAGACAAACCCTGACAGTATTCTCAATTCTTGCATAAATTGTCCAGTGTGGTCCAATGAAACACTGCTGCCTCCTTATCTCTTGAGAAATGTGACGCTATAGAGTTGCCAAAAGCGACCAAGAATTAAGGGTATGTGGCAGTGACAGCACCTGAAGCAAACACCCCAGAAAGAATGCTGGACAACACTGTTGATAGAGCTTGGATGCAAATTATTTAATTCATCCTGTTTTCCCATATTGTCATGTTTCATATCTCCTCTGCCTTAATCTCTGTTATCATTTGCTGCACCAGCAAGTTCTCTGATCTGCAGTTCTGTCTGTTTTCTCCAAACTAAGGACTCAGCAGGCAATAGAAGTACTGCCGAGCAGGCGTGACAGCCCAGTTAGGGTCACCTCCAAGACCTTTTGAAACAAACAGACTGTTGGCAGCTGCACAACACAATCTGCATCTGCCCACACCACTCCCAGAAAAGCTCCTCCTTCCTGCCTGCTCCTTCGCCCAGCTATCATGGATCTATTGCAAAATTATGATCATATTAATTTCTCTAAGTAGCTCAAAAATTCTCTTTGACATACTAAATAAAATTAAGCATTTGTATCTGTGTTGATTCTTTTTAAGAGTCACACAATGTCTATGTGTCTGTATGAATGTATATCTTTAAAAAAGTCCCACAGACAGCAATATTTGGGTACATTTAAAAGAAATATCACAAGGATATTTTCCCAGAAATTGGAAACTTGGAGTGCCAGTGTAGTGAAATGCTTTTGCTGGTTTGCCCTAGACAAGGTTGAAGCATATTTAGTTGGACTGAATGTCCCAGTGCAGCTTCTATGTACTCTGGCACTCATTCAACTCATTCTGTTGAGATACTGTTTTTCTTCCTTTCATCTGTTAACCAGCGTCCTTTTTTGACATAAATCATTTAAACAGTATCTAGTTTTATGGCAGACCATTCCTGTTTCATTGCTTGCTGTGGTTTGTGTGAAGAGATTTTATTCCCATCCATCCATCCATTCTTCCATCCATCCATATATCCATCCATCCATTGTCTATTGTAGCTTGTCCTATGCAGAGTTGCTCGGGTCTGGAGCCTATCCCAGAAGCTATAGGGGGGGCAAAAGAGATTTTCTAATGCAGAAAATATCAGAACATTAACTGAACTTAATTGAACTAACAAAAAAGACAAATTATATAAGCTTAAACTGAATAATAATAAAACATTTGAATCCATTTTGAAACAGTATCACATCATTCCAGTGGGGTGTTTATGCCATTCTGCTGTGTGTTTCTGTTGAAATTTAAATTTCACCACCACTTCATAATGAAGTGGGAAGTTTAACTTGTTTTGGATGTATAGAAATAACACTCAGAAGACCTGGCCATTCAATATCAGCAGACTGTGGAGGAATGACACAGAGTGGAAGGAGTTGGTAGAATATTAAATAGATTTAACTTAATTTGTGTAGAGAGCTGACCAGCATTTCTTTATAGAATTATACTCAATGAGATATCCCACGTTATACAAAACATATCTGTGAACCTAGTGAAAGAGTGTTCAGTGAAAGGTATGAAATCATTTAACTGAAATATGTGATAATTTCTTACAGTACCAGTTTAACAGTAACATAAATTTCTTTTTTAGGCTAACATTGGACAGATGGACACAGCCAAGGAGATGTGGAAGATGATAATGGGAAACCTCGCCCTCATTCAGGTAAAAAGTAATGAAGACTTAAATTTAGACAGTTTAGTGAGAAAACAGTCACCTAATCTTCCTCAGACTTTTTAGTATAGGTGCCATTTTTGTAAATGATGTCAAAGATGCTTCCAGTTAGATACACAAATGTAACAAAGATTAAGCTTATAGTGTGCCATTCCATGTTTGTGGCATTTGTAGATAAGCACCTAATAGTAAGGGCATACTAATTATGCTGTGAATCCTAATCAATTGTCCAGGTCCAGGCCACAGTGGTAGGCTTCCTTGCATCCATTGCGGCTGTCATCTTCGGCTGGATCCCTGAGGGCCACTTCAAACTGGGCCACGCGGTGCTGCTCTGTGCCAGCAGCGTTTCCACAGCCTTCATCGCCTCTCTGCTGTTGGGTGAGACAGCTGGGCTGCTGCCATTGTCTGCCTTCCATGCTAATGCTTTCCTGGGCTAGAGGCCCATAAGGGTGCTGAAAGCAGACCTTATACAGTACTATGGCCTTGTTAATCTAACATTTCAGGAAGGTTGTATAGTAAAACTTTTATGGTAAAATTTCAGTTCTCTTATGTCTTGTATTTAAGCTTCCCTTTCACAGATTTTCTTAGTCTTCTTTTGTCTTTTGACAGGGCTTATCATGATTGGGGTTATCATTGCTTCCAGAAAGGTCGGCATCAACCCAGACAATGTGGCAACACCAATTGCTGCTAGTCTGGGAGACCTCATTACCCTGGCCCTATTAGCAGGCATTAGCACAGGGCTATATAAGCAGCTAGGTAAGAGCTCTATGTCACATTCCCACACAGTCAGCTCAGCTGGTAAAAGGTGCAAATTCATCTCCTGTTGTGCACAGTTAGTAATTATTATGTGTCAGCATTGTTTATTCATGCTGGGTAAAATTTTACAACCCAGTGGGAAGCATGGTTCACCTTAGTAGAAAACTGATTCTCTCTGGTACATAGCCACTCCCTGGATTGGACAAGTTTCGATTGGACAAGTTTGACAAGTTGCATTTGTACTCTTGGCAAATAAACAGTGTGATCACAGCAAATGTTTCTCACAGTTGCTTTGGGTAAAAATTCTGCTAAATAAATAAATGTAAATTACAGTACTGTGCTTAGCCAGTCAGGGAAAATGTATAAAGCCATTTAACTGGTTAGTAAGTATATTTGCTCAGAATAAATAATTTATAATAATAACATTAGAACATTTGCAAATTAACAACAGCACAATAAAAACTAACGAGAATTTCTTCTGTTCACCAAAAAGTTTCTTATATCTTGTTGGATGGCTAGAAGAACATCATTTCATATCACAACCCTCTCCTGAGGGGCACCCCAGGTATTCATTATCCAAATATGATATGGTGGTGGTCAAGTACAAAAATTCATTGGTTGCTGCAAATACTGGGGTGACCTTAGGAGAGGTTTTGAAATGGCTACCACACTCTGAAAGACATCATGTTTTATGCCAACATAAAGATTTATTTTCTCAGTTGAGAAGTTTTGGATTGATGTTACATGAGAAAGTGTGGGGAATTAAAGATCACTGGTATTTTACCTTGTGTTTTGTTTTCCCACAGAACACAATGACTACATCAACCCACTGGTGTGCGCCATCTTTGTGACCCTAACACCTGTCTGGGTGCTGATTGCTCGTCGCATTCCTTCAACTCGAGAGGTCTTATACTCTGGTTGGGAACCGGTCATAATCGCCATGGCGATTAGCAGGTACATGACACAGGGATTTTCCACTTGTGATTGGACTCATGGCACTTGGTAACACTCATTTTATTTATTTATTTTATTTACTCATTTTAAGTCGGAACACCCTGAACCAGAAAAACTAAAATCATGACCTCACAGATAAAGAGGCCAGCTAACTGAACCACAAACCCATAACAAACAAGGCTCTGGCAACGAGAACAGCAAAAGCAAACATGAAATGGCAGCAAACAAGATAAAAACAGGTAATATACAGCACTGAAACAGCATTGCAAACCCAGAAACAAGACTGCAAACTGAGCTGAAGCTAATCCTTGCTGTCAAAGAGCTCTCTGTGCAGTGTGGTGTGTGTAGTGTATGGCACTGCAGGTTATGGCTCTGTGCCTATGACTGGAAGGTCGCTGATTCAAATGCTGTGGCTGGCCAAGACGTTTCACTATTGGGCCCTTAACCACAATTGCTCCCAGGATTCTGGACTGACCCTGCTCTGTAATCTTCAGTTGTACGTTGCTGTGGACAAAAGTGTGTGATAAATACCATAATGTAAATGTAGCCCTTTCATGCATGAATTATAATAATGAGATATTGATTTATAAAAATGGGCTTCTTACATCACAACAGATTTCATAGACAAATATTGAGCTGGCTCCTCTTGGGAGTATATGTGAGGCTTCCTGAACTGCATTTTTTCCACTGACTAAGTGGTTATCTCATATTTACCTGAAATGGCATTAAATCATATGTGGACAGGATGTACCAAAGGGCTAAATAGAACACAGACGCTCCTTCCATTTCAGAGCAAGTGACATAGACATTGCTCAGTGTCATAATTAGGAGAAAGCAGATGTAATATCAGCGTGTGTTCTCTTGGTCACCACCTGTCAGGTGAACATTTTTGAGATATGGCCAAAGTGCCCCCTCAAAATTTTCTTGGTTAGAATCACGATCCATAATATACACTATATTGCCAAAAGAATTGGGACACTTGCCTTTACACACACATGAACTTGGCATACCATTCTTAATACATAGGCTTTAATATGAAGTTGGCCCACCCTTTGCAGCTATAACAGCTTCAACTCTTTTTTTTTGACCATTCTTCCAGGAGAGCATTTGTGAGGTCAGGCACAGATGTTTCGACGAGAAGACCTGGCTCGCATTCTCTGCTCTAATTCATCCCAAAGGTGTTCTATCGGGTTGAGGTCAGGGCTCTGTACAGGCCAGTCAAGTTCCTCCACACCAGACTCGCTCATCCATGTCCTTATGGACCTTGCTTAGTGCACTGGTGTACAGTCATGTTGGAATAGGAACGGGCCATCCCCAAACTGTTCCCACAAAGTTGGGAGCATGAAATTGTCCAAAATGGCTTTAAATGCTTCAGCATTAAGAGTTCCTTTCACTGGAACTTAGGGGCCAGGCCCAATCTCTGAAAAACAACCCCACCCCATAATCCCCCCTCCATCAAACTTTACACTTGGCACAATGCAGTCAGGCAAGTACCATTCTCCTGGCAACTGCCAAACCCAGACTCATCCATCAGATTGCCAGACAGAGAAGCATGATTCATCACTCCAGAGAACATGTCTCCACTGCTTAAGAGTCCAGTGGCGGTGTGCTTTACACCACTGCATCCAATGATTTGCATTGCACTTGGTGATGTAAGGTTTAGATGCAGCTGCTCGGCCATAGAAACCCATTCGATGAAGTTCTCTATGCACTATTATTGAGCTAATTTCAATTCCACATGAAGTTTGGAGGTTTGTAGCTATTGACTCTGTAGACAGTTGACAACTTATGCACACTGCACCTCAGCTTGCGTTGTCCTTGCTCTGTTATTTTACGTGGCCTACCACTTTGTGGCTGAGCTGCTGTTGTTCCCAGTTTCTTCCACTTTGTTATAATACCACAAACAGTTGACCGTGGAATATTTAGTAGCGAAGAAATTTCACGAATAGGCTTATTGCAGTGGTGGCATCCTATCACAGTACCACGATTGAATTCACTGAGCTCCTGAGAGCAACCCATTCTTTCACAAATATTAGTAGAAGCAGTCTGCATGCCTAGGTGCTTGATTTTCTACACCTGTGGCCATAGAAGTGATTGGAACTCCTGAATTCAATGATTTGGAGGGGTGTCCCAATACTTTTGGCAACATAGTGTAGGTCACAATTTTTTTGTTTGTTTACAAACCATTGTATATAGAAGGTATTTCCTGCCATAAAAAAAATGATAATCATAAAATAATAAAATTTAGTTTTGGCAGTCCGTGGGCAACGATCCTGCCAAAATCAAAAATAAAATGAAATAACACCATTTGCATTTGAATTTTCCACTCATGCATGAGTCATTTGTAAAAAAATATATATATATATATTAAAATACAAAATAATGTATGAATAAAACGTTTAAGCTGTAGCTTTCTTATAAGAATTTCACAAATCTCCCTGTAATGAAAATGGTGGAATTACCCGGCATAATGTGATTTTTCTTTTGTGACAGTCAACTGGTAACATGACACTTTGAGTAATTGTACACACTGATATGAATTAGAACCCACATTTTGAAATGGAATGTGGAGGTCCTTATAGTGTTTAATTAATCTCAAAACTCACACGCATAAAAAGTGCATGCATGTATGCGCTCGCGAGCAGAAAACATATCCTCTACATATCCTGCACAACACTCACTCGACATTAAATAGTCTCAAAATTCGAACCACGAGAGCGTATGCGCTCGCAAGCAGAAAACACTTCCTCTCTATGTGCTCGCACTCGTTGGACCCTCTCCATTCGCTCACATTTGCACAACAACTCGACAGACTGAGTTTTGAGACTTTGGAAGCGGGAATAGTGGCTGATATCTCCAATTCGTGGATTGGTCACTGTGAATCCAGTGATTGGCTGTTTGCTTTGGAAGAAGATGACCACTGACCAGTCAAAGAGAGAACAACCAGTTTCACACTCTGTCATGATGTTGGAGCAAGGAAATCTTGTACTAAGTTAACATCTTTTAGAGATCCTATTTTAATACTGCACTTCCGAAGTGGTAATCGGAATCAGACATGCGCTTGAAGTTCAGCACAGGATTGCTGGAATATCCCGATTCGACTTAATCTATATAAAAGTCTCTGCAGAATGGGCCACTGTACAGTAAATTGCAGCGTACAACAAGGCATCTTTCTTCCTACAACATCAATGAACTCTCCTGCACTCCCCTGATACTAGTTATATCTCGGGCTAGTGTTAGAACCAACAAGAAGTTTGATTAACATTGCATGAAGAATCACATTTTCCAAAACAAACAGCCATTTACAGGATTCAAAGTGACAAATCAATGAAGTGGAGAAATCAGCGACTGTTCCCGCCTCCAAAGTCTCAAAACTCAATCTGTCAGGCAAGCGAGTGTTGTGCAGACGCGAGCGCGTAGAGAGGGGTGTAGCTAAATGAATCGTAAGCCACAAATAAGTAGCTAACTTAAGCTGTGTGTAACTTTGCCATTAGTTTGGGCCACACAGGCGACCATGTGCAATAAATACAACTACTATGGGTTCCACAACCCCACCAAGAAAGTACAGCAGTGCCTGAGGTTGCTGACCCCTAGCTCCGTCCACTGATCCGTTTCAGTTAACATATATTTGCATGTTGTGAACTTGAAAACACAAAGTAGGAAATGAAAAGTCAAAGTGGAAAATGAAAAGACAAAAAGGTTTTTTTTTATTATTATTTATTTATTTTTCGCAAATGACTTTTTCCATGAATGGAAAATTAAAATGTAAATGGTGTTATTTCATTTTACTTTTAATTTTGGCAGGATATAGACTGCTAAAACTAAATGTCAAAGAGGAGATTTATTTTTATTTTATCATTATCATTTTCGGGTTTTTTTGGCAGGAAATACCTCCCATAAATGTATGTAGTAATGTTAATTAACCAGCAATTCTATCCACACATGCAGTTCTATCCTTATGTGCATACTAATGTACATTTGTGCTGTTATGACAAGAAATTACTGCACATTTTAACCTTTATTCTGCCAATAAAGTACTCTTTCTTCATGTAAAGATTAAGATGTGTGATAATTTCTTGTCATAACAGTGCAAATATGTACTTGTTTTACGTAAATATGTGCTGTTATGACAAGAAATTGCTGTGTGTATCATTTTATTCAATGAACTTACTTGCATAGCAATTATGTCAATCCATTGAACCATTTTCTGCCGCTCATCTGCCGCTCATTTGGGTCCGGGATTGCAAAGGCAGCAGTCTGAGCAGGGATATATATATACCGGTCAGCTGAGGGATATTGTTATTTGTGTGTGTGTGTGTGTGTGTTTGTGTGTATTAGGGCTGTCAAAATTAACGGGTTAACGCGGATTAATCCGTCATCTTGATTAATCTGATTAAAATTTTTAACCCGATTAACCCATCTGCAGTGCAGAATGACTCAAAATGTTCAACCACGGTTTTTGGTTGGGGAACACTTAAACAGTTCTGACACAAAAGTTTATATATGAAAGGACTGCTGATCTGTGTCCTTCCAGGTCTGTCCCCTCAGTCAAAATTTCATAGGCTATGTCCTCGAAGCAGTCCTGCAGGGCTGAGGTGACTTCCTTAGTCCACACGTTGACTGTATTCATGGTTGTTCTTTATCTATAGCTCAGTGGTTTATACGCTGGGATCAGGGACAGAGACAGTTGATCTGAGAGTCCCAAAAGCGGCAGAGGGCTGGCTTTGTCAGCATGATTGTTCTTTGCTCTTGTCAGGAAGTTTAACTACTTGTGAAATTTGGGTAGAACAGACTTCAGGTTGGCATGATTAAAGTCCCCCACCACTATAACAATGCTGTCTAGTTGTACCGACAAATGCTGACTAATGGAGTGGTGTATACACCTTCTCTATTGCTAACCTAGCATTAGCTTGCGGTGGTACATAGACAGCTGTTATCACGACTGATGTAAACTCCCTGGGCAAATAAAAAAGTCTGCATCTGCACTGTAACATCAAGTACTCAATATCCGGAGAGCTGTCAGCATCTTTGGCTATGGCGTTCATACACCAGCTGTTGTTTATATAAATGCAAAGTCCCCCTCCTCTGGAGTCCTTTACTGGAGTAAATAGTCATATCCGCTCTGGAGATGGTGCGACCCACTAGGTCGATAAGCAGCATCCGGGGCGTTCTGATCCAGCCAGGTCTCCACATTATCATCACTTAGTAATTCAAACT
Organism: Paramormyrops kingsleyae; assembly: GCF_048594095.1. Classification (NCBI taxonomy): domain Eukaryota; kingdom Metazoa; phylum Chordata; class Actinopteri; order Osteoglossiformes; family Mormyridae; genus Paramormyrops; species Paramormyrops kingsleyae. The sequence goes on from NC_132804.1 coordinate 37,920,573, forward strand.
GTGCAAGGTGATCTGCAGTCACAGCTCATCCATTTTGTAAAGTGACTATGAGTTAGTGAGAAAAAGGCTTGGGATGGCGAGTTTATTGGGGTTAGCCTTTAGCTTAGCTTGCAGCCCTCCTCTCTTACCCCTCTTCTGCTTTCTGTGCCTCATCTGTCTGCGCCATTTCAGCATGGGTATGGCAAGCTCTCCGCTCGTGGGGGAGCACCAAATCTCTTGAGGAAGTCCCAGCTATTGTAAACCAGAGTGCAATGATTTTTGTCTGCTGCCATTAGCAGCTCTGATGTACTGTGTGTATGTGGCTGCTAATACATGTACAAAAACACACAGGAAAGAAATTATAAAAACTAAACACCACAGTATGAGGTGTATGTGCTGATATGCTGTGTTTGGTTTTTGCCAAACGTGGCTCTGCATTATGGTCAAACATCTCCACTTTGGTCTTGTCTGTCCAAAGGACATTGTTGCAGAAGTCTTGTGGTTTGTTCAGATCCAACTTTGCAAATCTGACCCATGCTCCTTGGAAGACTGGCAAGTGCCTTGAATGTTTTCCGCTAATGTTTCTCAGTGTAGAAAGATGGACTTTAAATTGTTTGGAAATCACCCTTCCTGGGGCAGCATGGTGGTGCAGTGGTTAGCCTTGTGGTGTTGCCTCACACCTCTGGGACCAGGGTTCAAGTCTCCGCCTGGGTTACATGTGTGTGGAGTTTGTATGTTCTCCCCATATCGTCCTGGGGTTTCCTCTGGGTATTCCAGTTTTCCCCCACAGTCCAAAGACATACTTAGGAGTTGCTAAATGTGTGAGTAAACAGTGTGTGCGAGTGTGCCCTGCAATGGGCTGGCCAATGGATGGATCACCCTTCCCTTCTATAGAGACGGTCACACTTGCTCTTGATCAGTTAATCAAATGATTACATTTGATTAGCAGCACATGGCTGCTACTTACCCTCTTAATTCCTATGAAAACAGGGTGTACTTAATTTTTCACACATTGCTTTTGGATTTTATCTTAGTTTTTGTTAAATAGATAATGTCATGGTGTAATATGTCATATGTTGTTGTTCATCTGAGGTTCATCAGATTTTAAGACCTGCTAAGGACAAGATGATTTTTTATTATGTCCTTAATATTATTAGGTTTGAGTCAAACTTCTAGCAGCCTTTGCAGACATTAAACACTATCCACTGTAAACTTATTGAAATCCTAACCCTACAGACAAACTATATTTTGGACGTTAAACATTTTCCTCTCCATATGCATAAAGTACAAGGAAAAAGCTTAATGTACACTAATGTACCAAAACAACAATCAAGTATATTACAAGATCTCTTTCACTTCACATTCTCTGAAGAATGAAACCTGAACTGGAACCAAATCAGAATCAGAATCAGAATCAGCCTTTATTCGCCAAGTGTGCTGGGGCACACAAGGAATTTGTTCCGGCAGCTTGAGACTCTCTCGTACATAGAGACACTATACAAGCTATACAACAATAAATGACACTATACAACAATAAATGACACTATACAAACAAACAATACATTACACTGTACAAAAAATTACAAGTATGAAACATATAAATATTATATACAAGCCCACGTGGGTAACATTGTACATTATTAAGGTACGACGTAGAGTGTAGACAGGGGGCAGGTGACAGCTTAGCTGTTTATGAGGGTGATGGCCTGAGGGAAGAAGCTGCTTCTATGTCTACTGGTTTTTGTGTACAGAGCTCTATAGCGCCTGCCAGAGGGGAGGAGCTGGAAGAGATTATGTCCTGGGTGTGACGGATCTGAAATGATTTTAACTGCACATTTCCTAGTCCTTGAGCAGTACAAGTCCTGGATGGAGTGCAGGGGGGCACCGATGATCTTTTCTGCTGTCCGTACAGCTCGCTGCAGTCTGTTCCTATCCTGCTTAGTGGCTGCTCCATACCAGACTGTGATGGAGGAGCAGAGGACAGACTCAATGACTGCAGTGTAGAATTGGATCAGCAGCTCCTGTGGGAGACTGTACTTCCTGAGTTGTCTCAGGAAGTACATCCTCTGCTGGGCCTTTTTGAGGATGGAGGAGATGTTGGACTCCCACTTCAGGTCCTGGGAAATGGTGGTACCCAGGAACTTGAAGAGCTCCACAGTAGACACCGGGCTGTCTGATATGGTGAGGGGGAGCAGTGTTGACGGATGTCTCCTGAAGTCCACTGTCATCTCCACAGTCTTGAGCGTGTTAAGCTCCAGGTTGTGCTGACTGCACCAGAGTACCAGCCGCTCAACTTCCTGCCGGAATGCAGATTCATCGCTGCATCGCAACCTGAATGAGTCCAATGATGGTGGTGTCGTCTGCAAACTTCAGGAGTTTTACAGCTGAGTTCCTGGAGGTGCAGTCATTGGTGTAGAGGGAGAAGAGCAGTAGGGAGAGGACACATCCTTGAGGGGCACCAATACTGAGGGACCGTGTTTCAGAAGTGATCTCCCCCAGACTTACTTGCTGCTTCCTGTCTGTCAGGAAGCTAGTGATCCACTGACAGGTAGCTGATGACACGTTGAGCTGGGAGAGTTTGGAGGAGAGGAGATTAGGCACAATGGTGTTGAAAGCCGAACTGAAGTCCACAAACAGGATCCTGGCATAAGTTCCTGCCCGGTCAAGATGTTGCAGGATATAATGCAGCCCCATATTAACTGCATCATCAACCGACCTGTTTGCCCAATAGGCAAACTGCAGGGGGTCCAGCTGGTGTCCTGTAATGTCCTTCAGATGAGCTAAAACCAGGCGTTCAAAGGATTTCATGACCACAGACGTCAAGGCGACAGGTCTGTAGTCATTCAGTCCTGTGATGGTGGGTTTCTTGGGGACCTGGATAATGGTGGAGCATTTGAAGCAGGAGGGAACTTCACACAACTCCAGAGATCTATTGAAGATACAGGTGAAGATGGGAGCCAGCTGATCAGCACAGGTTTTGAGGCAGGAGGGGGATACACCGTCCGGGCCCGGGGTCTTCTTGATCTTCTGTTTCTGGAACAGCCGGCTCACTTCCGCTTTGTGTATTCTGAGTTCCAGGGGGGAGAGAGGTGTGATGGAGGTCATTGACTCTGGGCTGGGGAGGGTGAGGGAGGAGGATGGAGGGGAGAGAGGTGTGGGGGGGGTTATTGTCTCAGGGGTGGGGAGGATGAGGGGTGTGAATTTGTCCATCTCAAACCTGCAGTAGAAGTTATTCAGCTCATCTGCCAGGTCTTTGTTTGCTTCAACAGGGGGTGGGGGTCGTCTGTAGCTGGTGATGTCTCGCAGGCCTCGCCACACTGATGCAGGGTCATTGGCTGAGAACCGTTCTTTCAGTTTCTCAGAGTAGCTTCTTTTTGCCACTTTGATCTCCTTGGTCAGCATGTTCCTGGCCTGCCTGTACAAGGCCCTGCCACCACCTCTGTAGGCATCCTCTTTTTCCTGGCGAAGATGTTGCAGCTTGGGAGTGAACCATGGTTTATTGTTGTTGAATGTGCAGTAGGTCTTGGACGGCACACACACATCTTCACAAAAACTGATGTATGATGTCACAGTGTCAGTCAGCTCATCCAGATTATCAGATGCAGCTTCAAAGACAGTCCAATCAGTGCAGTCAAAACAGTCTTGCAGTTCCTGCTTTGCTGCGCTGGTCCACTTCTTCACAGTTTTCACTACAGGCTTGGCACGTTTAAGTTGTTGCCTGTAAACTGGAATAAGATGGACCAGACAGTGATCAGAACGTCCCAAAGCTGCCCGGGGGACAGAGCGATAGGCATCTTTTAAAATGGTGTAACAGTGGTCCAGTGTGATGTTGTCCCTGGTGGGGCAGTCGATATGCTGTCTGTATTTAGGAAGTTCCTGGTGTAGATTCGCTCTGTTAAAATCACCAAGGACAATAAAAATGGAATCGGGATTCCAGGGTGGTGATCTGGTTGGCCAACTTGCACAGCGCGTCGTTCGTTTTGGCCAATGGAGGAATGTAAACTCCGACCAGAATGAAGGAAGAAAACTCCCGCGGTGAATAAAACGGTTTGCAGTCAATGAAAAATGTTTCCAGGTTTGGGCTGCAGAATTTCTGTAACACCTTGACATCAGTACACCAACCTTCGTTAATGTAGAAGCAGACTCCGCCGCCCTTCGATTTCCCCGAGAGCTCCGTTACGTGGTCCGCGCGATGAAGGCGGAAGCCCGGCAGGTTTAAGGTAGCATCGGAGGTGCGTTCGCTGAGCCAGGTTTCAGTGAAGCAAAGGGCAGCAGAACGTGCAAAGTCCTTGTTGGTCCGGTTAAGAAGCAGCAGCTCGTCCACTTTGTTTGGAAGGGAGCGGAGGTTCGCCAGGTGAATGGAGGGGAGCGCAGTGCGGAATCCCCGCTGACGTAGTTTCACCAGCGCGCCAGCGCGAGTCCCACGTCTGCGTCTCCGCCAAGCCCCGCGGATAGCCACTACTCCTCCGACCAAAATCTCCAGAAAACTCTCCGTGCTTCTGAAAAATGGACGAAAACCATTTTGAGATGATTGCCTAATGTTTAGCAGTTGATCTCTGGAAAAAGTGATGCGGTCTGAGTGACCAAACGCACAGAAAATAAACAAAAACAATGGAAATGGAAAACTTTTATTTTGTACGTTAAACCTTTTCCTCTCCATATGGATGCATTAAAAGGAAAATGCTTAATGTAAATTAATGTAACAAAACATACTGTATACCTACAGACACCAACCTTGTTACTGACTATTGTTATATTCAATATTCAATAATAACATCCATATTCAATATCCAATAATCAATAATAATGAAACGGTGAAGCATGCATGAAAGGCATGAACATCTTTAAACTTCTTATATCCGCCTTTAAAAGGGTTTATGTGACAACCCAATCCAACTCACTGATTATCCTCATTTACAGAACACATCCCCTTTTGAGTAGAGCCCCTCCTATGACAAATGTAAAGTAATGCACACATACGTATGTCTCACATCAAACGGAACTTCCCATTACAGAAAAGAACACTGATGTGTGATTGTTACAGAATAAAAGGGTGAGTTGTACCCCATCCCCACCCCTCCACCAACCCATACCCTTTTCTCAACAAGAGACTCTATATACAGCATTACAAATCCATATGCAGCGGAGGGCATGACACTCGACCTGAAGTTGTCACATAGGGTGTGTTGGTTACATCTGCATATTTGTGACTGATTGTGTGCCTGGTAGTGTAAGTGTTTGTGCCACTAATAGCTGGCTCCTGGGCAACAACAGACATGTCAGGGAGTGTCTGAGGTTGCAGATGGTGTACTGTACGCATTTGTGCACAGTTTCTCCTAAGAACATAAGAAATTTACAAACGAGAGGAGGCCATTCGGCCCATCAAGCTCGTTTGGGGAGAACTTAACTAATAGCTCAGAGTTGTTAAAATCTTATCTAGCTCTGATTTAAAGGAACCCATGGTTTTAGCTTCCACTACACTAGCAGGAAGACTATTCCATACTCTAACTACACGCTGTGTACATCCTTCTTATGTTCTTATGTTCTCCTGACAAGTTCTCCTGCTTATGATGTATGGCCTGGGTATTGTTGCATGTTCAATGACTGTTCCTTGAATATTCTCACTTCAGCTTTTTAAATTTGGTCAACGCAGAGGTAGGGATGTTGGGAGCTGTGGTATGGTTGTACGTTACTGTCTCCCCATAAGGAGTTGTGCTGGGGAATAGCCATTCTCTAGAGGTGTGGCACAGTATGGCATTAATGCCTTTGTTTTCTCATGCCCTGTTTTCCACAGTCCTTTCATCATAGCAACTGCACGCTCTGACTTTATGTTTGCCTGTGGATATCGTGCGCTGCCAGTAATATGTGTGGACATTTGATCCTTGGCAAAGTTTAAAGTGTGCACAGCTGTACTGTGGTCCGATATCAGACACAACTGACTCTGGTATTCTGTGGCAGCTAAATGCTTTTTTCAGAGCTGCAATAACTGTATTAGCAGAGGCAACACTAAGGTGGACTACCACAATGTAGCATGAAAAGTAATCAACAACAAGAAGGTAAGTCTTCTTCGAAAAGAAAAAGTCTCTCTTGCACCGGTGTCATCAGCAAGGGCTCTCTGTCCTGTGTTGTGAACATATACTACAGTTCTCCATCAGCTGACTGATGTGTACAGATAGACCTTGCCACCAGACTGACTGGCGAGCTTTTGCCCTGAACTTGAGAATACCTTGGTGACCACTGCGGAGGTCATGGAGGATTTCTTCTTTCATCACAATCACAATTCTTTGACCTCTGAGAAGAAGCTATCCAGCCAAGGTGAGGTTTTCCCTTTCTGGCCAATATATGACCACAGCTCTGGTGGAAGGGCATGTTTCTTCGGCCACCCAGTCTCACTGCATTTGATACGCTTTGCAGAAACAGGGTCAGCTTTCTTATTCTTATTAATATTGCTTCTGTGGCAGGAAGGCTTTGAATGACTGCATCCACAAACACTTTGCCCTCTGCCTCATTGTCTTTTTCTGCTTGAGTGAATGTGTGTTTCACGTGGGCTTTTGATAATGTATCTGCTGTTATCAAGTGTTTACCAGGCACATGCACAATATCGAATGTGAATTTCAGCAGTGGCAGGCAGAACCTCAGTACTCTTGCAGGTAGTTCATATAGTGTTTTGGTACTTAGTGGTACTAAAGGCTTGTGATCTCTCTAACTTGAACCTCAGTCCCAGGAGGTAAGAGGACAAATGTTCTCTTTAGCAGGCCCACATGGCTGCCAAAGCATCCTTCTTGATCTGTGCATAGTGGTTTTCATCCTCCGATAGGCCACTGGAGATTAATACAATTGCTCTCCATGTTCCATCTGTCTGTCGTTGGCTCAGGACACTGCCGAGACCAAAAAAGATGAGGCATAAGCAGATACACATGTCTCCACTTTTGGTGAGTATAGCGCCAACACACATGGTGAACACAGTTCAGATTTTAGCCTCTGAGATGACTTTCTGTGGTGTGTCCCAGCCCCATTTGTTTTTCTCTCTAAACAGATCTTTGAGAGGATGGGCATATGATGCAAGGTGGGGTAAAAACTTGCACAGATAATTGTCCATACCCATTACTCTCCTCACACCTTCCACCCCAGTTGGTTCAGGTATTTCCATGATAGCTTTGATCTTGCCTGGGTTCGGTGTCAGGCTGTCTGCCATGATCCGGTGACCCACGAACATGATACTGCCTTTAGCAAACTCACATTTTTCATTCAATGTCAGGCCTTCTTCCTTCAGCCTCCTCAGGACCTGATGCAGTTTCTCATCATGTTGCTGCCTGTCTTCCCCATACAGTGATATGTCATCGGCATGTCATACTGCTCCCTCACCCTCCCCCATCTGGAACATAGAGCACTGAAAGTGGTCTGGGGCTGACAAATTTCCAAATGGTAGATATTTGAATGCATATCACCCAAATGGGGTTATGAATGTTATGAGGAGTGAACTTTCCTTGGAAAATGGGATTTGCCAGAAGTCGGAGGATGCATCCAGCTTTGTGACCACTCTTGCCCCAGCAAGCATGGCTAGTTTGTGATCGACCACTAGGAGGATGTATCTCTCTCTCTGAACCCACTTGTTCAGATGTTGTGTCAGGTCCATGTACAGCCAAATCTTTCCCTGAGCTTTGGGCACCACAACCATACCAGCACACCATGGTGTGAGTTGGCTCACTTTGGAAATTACCCGCATGTCCTCCATATGTTTGAGTTCTGCTCACCTTGTCACATGTCAGCAAGGGCATACAACATGGAGATAACAGAGCATATGGCACTGCGCCTGGCTCCAACTCACTTTTGCACAGCCCCCTTAATCTTCTTAAGCCAGAAAATACTATGGGAAACTGGGCTATAAGACCTTCCTACTTAGCTTGAACTGTGTGGAGATGCTGTATTTATGTAAGAGCTTCTATGGCAGGAAGACTCTATGGGGGATTAGAGAGACTGTTCTCTTTTTAATACTCAGTTTCAATTTAAAGCATCTTTTTACTTCAGGTCCCTGCTCTGTACAGCACATTGCTTGGTGGCTGCAAATTCACATGATTTTTGATTGAAAAAATACTACTTGGACTTGCTGTAACCATCGGTCCGTTGTCCAACTTGAAAACAATCTTTTCCCCATTCAAACATTCGACTCATCAGATCCCACTAAACACACTTTTCCCAAGAATGCAAAGTCCTCCTCCATTTTACTTTCTACTGGCACCTCTGCAATGTCATGAACACCCCCTGTTGACCTACATTTCTTTGTAAAGTGTGCTTCCTTATGACATCTCTTACACTCCACATCACAAGCAGGGCAGTCATTCCAGTGGTTTTTCTTCGAATTTCCACATCTGCCACATTCTAGTAACCAGGGACCTCGTGTATAAACGGTGCGTACGCACGAAAATGTTTTGCACGTTCGTTTCCACGCTCACGTCGAGATGTATAAAAACGAAACTTGGTGTACTGCTACGCATATTCTCACGGCAGCTTCAGACGCAGCATACCCACATTTCTGCTCGGTTTTGTAAACGGACGGCAGCCAGTGGCAAATTATTACTACTGTGGTTTCCCCTTTTATACTCACATTACACTGACTTTATCCAATACACCGACATTAATTGTATGTTGTTTACAAATGTACGGCCCTCGATTTTAATCAATTTGTAACAATAAAACGGTAAAGAAAATGACCGAACTATTACAACTATCATGGCAGCTCTTGCATTATTGGAAGACATAGCTTATGGAAGAATTAGTTGATTAGAAGCGCGTATTCAGGGATCATAGTGATTTATCGGCCCATGATGATGACTGGCTTCTTAGTCGATTCAGATTTCCAAGAGCAATCCTTTTGGAGCTGTGTGTGTACTGGGGCCAGCATTACAAAGGCAGACGATGAGGAATTGCGCTGTACCTGTTTCTTTACAAGTTCTGTCCACTCTAGGGTTTTTAGCCACAGGTGCTTTTCAGCGAGAACTTGCGGACCGATCGGGTATTTCTCAGTCAACACCAAGTTGCGCCATGCCAGCTATGTGGGACGGCATAATCCACTTGTCACCTAGATATATAAAATCTCCTTACACTGTGGTTGAACAGGCAAATATTAAAGCGCAATTTGCAGCGATGCCTGGTTTTCCCAATGCAATCGGAGCCATGGACTGCACGCACATTGCTATAAAGGCACCTTCAGAGAACTAATTTGCTTATGTAAATAGAAAGCGCTTTCACTCTATTAATGTACAAATTATGTGCGATTTGAACATGCGTCTCATTAATGCATGGGCGTCGCCGCCATTAAATCTGAGGGGGACGTGTCATAATTATTCTGAAATCGTGGCTTCTCACGCCGCTCGTAAACCCACAGAATGAAGAAGAGCGGCATTATAATGACGCCCCCCATTCTCTGGCTCAGCCGGTGGTAGAGCGCACTGTAGGGCAGCTTAACCCTCTGGGGTCACGTGCATCGTCAGCGACACAGTGTACTTTTTGCATTTATTTCAGTTTATATCTCGCTGAAATCTTAATGTAGAATCATGAAAAAAACGTTGACTCCGTAATCTGTCTTTTTTTCAAAACGTCCATTGACGGAATTATTAAAGTTTTTAAAATTAGGTTAAATCGGCAAAAAAGGTAAACCTGTCACCTTTGTTTTACCTGCATCGGGGGCGTGTAGTACCGCTGTCACCCGAAGATCGCTATTCACATTCTAAATAGCCGCATTAGCACGTATTCAAATCACATTCGCATGGTAATTTGATGAGCAACGCAACAGTGAAACGCGATCCAGATACATCTCCATCAGGGCCATAAAAGGGAGGGAGGGATGTGGCCAAGTGTCAATGGCTCATTCATACACATGAAAGTTGCTACATATTCAATGAAAGGAGCCAGAAATAGTGACATGAGTTAGGTTTTTCTTATTTTTTTATCTAACTGAATGTTGCAACTACACCATTTAGTCATCTTCATGTAGCCAAGACTTTGATCAGATATCTGGGATCAAAACAAACTGCCAGCATTGCTTACTATGTGCTTTTATAATGTCTCTGCAAGTGTTCAAAACTGCATTTTGCAATGTCTATACTTTGATGTCAAATTACAAACTTAACAAAAATCTGACATATTTACAATATACATTAAAATAAAGATGAGTGTAATGGCAAACCAAATATATAAGAAATAATTTATTTGCCATGAAGTTTATGATATTTGAAGAAATGTGTGATCATGCCCCAGTCAGTGAAAGTGTGGTTCCTACCCCTAGACCCCAGAGGGTTAAAGGCAGCTGGCGCTGCCTGGACCAGACTGGTGGGGTGCCGCTATACAGTCCGCAAAAAGTGTGTCGCATTGTACAGACATGTAGCATGTTGCATAGTTTGGCACATAATCGTGGCTTGCCGGAATCTGAAGAGCTTAGGCAAGATGAACCTGACCTTGTGACCTCTTGTACTATTGTCTGTAAGAATAAACAAACAGGATAAACAGAAGTAACACCGCATCTGCGCCCTACTTGTTATTCATAAACATGCAAGTAATTCAAACAAGTATGGTAAGAGAAAAACTGACCCGCACTGACATCAGCATTCCCCTCCCCCGATAAAAGCGTGAGACCGGGAATCCCGCGACCTCCGCCTGTGCTGTTAAGACTCTTACGGTGAGCGGCCACTCGACTTTAATGTCTGACCATTTATTTTTAATTAATTTCGGCCACCGTGCAAATTTCGGAACCAACACTTTTAACTGACTCCGCCACACTGTGCCACTCCGTCAACTTTCGTTTATTGCTGATGCCACTACTTAAACCACCAAATAATATCACTTTTCTTTTCTCGATTTCTGTTAACATGACCTCCACTTCGCACTCGCTGAAATACTTCTTTTTTCCACGTGGTTTATCCATTGTTGTTTAAGAAAAACATAGAAACAAAGCGGGTATTTATACAGATTTACATATGTAAATATACATAATTATGGGCGGGTCAGGGGGTGGCTGTGGGCTCGTTCACGTACATAAAATTTCACACTCATTGGGATTTATAAAGGGAATGTGCGTGGAACTGTGCTTACGCAGTTTTGTGCATCTGGGTTTTTTCTTGCTTATGCACATTTCTAGTTTTGTCCGTACGCCATGTTTTAGTGTGAATTCTATGCACGTCGTTATACATGAGGCCCCAGGCCTCTGTTTTTTCCTTTATCACTGCCCCCTGGTGTTCTTTTTGTATATTGTACAATTGTTGAATTTTTTTTATTGCCGCACTCTGTCTCACTCTCGTCATGCTTTTTCTAACATCAAGTCTGCATCTAGCTATAAGCTTTCTGATAGTTTAGCATTTCAAATGTCAACCACATTTCAGTCTAGAATTAGCTGTTCTCTCAGAGCTCCAGATTCACCAATGTAATGAACGACTCTATGCTCTCACCTGGTTCTTGATTGTGACTGATTGTGACTGAAAGAATGTACACAATGTGCACTGAAAGTTTCAGTGGGTAATACCATCCATCCATTTTCCAACCTGCTTATTCTACTGGGTCGCGGGGGGTCTGGAGCCTATCCCGGAAGCAATGGGCACGAGGAAGGGAACAACCCTGGACAGGGGGCCAGCCCATCAAAGGGCACACTCACACACCATTCACTCACAATTTAGAAACTCCAATTAGCCTCAGCATGTCTTTGGACTGTGGGGGGAAATTGGAGTACCCAGAGGGAACCCCATGACGACACAGGGAGAACATGCAAACTCCACACACATGTAACCCAGGCGGAGACTCGAACCCAGGTCCCAGAGGTGTGAGGTAACAGTGCTAACCACTGCACCACCATGTCGTCAGGGATAATACATTTAAGATATTTTAAGCATCGTCACCTGCCGTTTCCATAAATGTATTCACCTGCTTGTCTAGCCCCAATCCTATTCTGTAGCATTAAAAGCATTTCATCCATCTTGGAACAAGTCTGCTGCATGAACTGCCTGAGGCAGCAGACGTGGTTGGCTGGACCTGCCTCTTGACCACTTCTTTTCTTTGGCCTGTCTGCTGCCTTGTCCCTGGGGGTGTTAACGTATGGCCTCTCTGAACCTGAGCTGCATCTATGTTATCAGTTTAACAAGGCATCTAAATGTTGTCTAAATGATTAAAGTAAATGGATAAAGTCAGTACTAAAAACATTACACTGAAGTCTTTATCTGGAACTAGTTTATAATACCTGACACCATGGAGACAACTCAGTGTCCCCACAACGTTCAAATAGCAACTGAAAGCATCAAAATACAAGATGCTACAACTATGTTGGTAATACTCATCGTAAGTGGTTGCATGATGAGGTGTAGTAATTATGTATGGTCTATGGAAACTCGTAACACATGTTAATGTTACTTTGCTGTATGGAGATGCCGAAGCTAATGCCTGCCTCAGCATCCCAATAACGTGTGTTGCTGCATTCTGTAACTGTATCTGTTTCATATTGACGGGGAAACAGGCAAGGGGGCAATGAGAATCGGTGAAATTATACTTATAACATAGATAGACTTCATCCGCCAATAGCGTTCGCTGTCAGAAATGGCATGACTCCGCCCCCAAAGTATCAAAACCTCCCCCCGGCAGAACGCGAGCGCAGAAATTTCCCTCGAGCACAGAGAGCAACCGAAGGATATTATGATGAACGCACACACAGCTCTTTGTCCTGTGCTCGCGAGTTTCACTTTAGCGCTCACGAGTGGCATATTTACGCGTGTGAGTTTTGACTTTGTGCTCGCGAGTGGCATATTTATGCGTGCGAGTTTTGATTTCGCGCTCGCGAGTGGCATATTTACGCGTGTGAGTTTTGACTTTGTGCTCGCGAGTGGCATATTTACGCGTGCGAGTTTTGACTCTAATGTAAATGGACTGCATTTATATAGCGCTTTTTACTACTCTTATGAGTACCAAAGCACTTTACAGTTATGCCTCACATTCACACTCACATTCACATTCACACACCGGTGGCGGAGGCTGCCATGCAAGGCGCCAACCAGCTCACCGGGAGCAATTTTGGGGTTCAGTATCTTGCTCAAGGACACTTCGATGGAGTCAGGAGGACCCGGGGCTCCTGCACCACCAATGTGACACCATAGGTTCAAGTTCCAAGGTTCTACTGTACTTGCTTGTGAAAAATATTTAAGGCATTAAAGCGAAACTACTTGAACCTGATGCAGTTGTGTAGCATGGCATTAAGTGTGTCTACTGTGCATATATTTTGTTAAAATTTCAGAAATGGTAGTGTAGTATTTTACAATCTAAACATTTAAAACATGAAATGCTATATATCAATATATGAAATGCTCTTTATAATAAGAGCTTCAGAAATATTCTGTTGTGTTAACTAAAATTATTAACCAGCTACAATGATTAATGCTGATAAGCACATCTAAGCTGAGCACATGCTCTCTTCCACACTGTTCAACTACAGTATAGTTCTAGTACTGATATATGTGTGTAGGGCTGTATGAAATGACAACATATATCCATATGTTGATGGAAAAACGTCTGTCATTTCATTTCTATAATTAATTTTGTTGTCGCAAATTACATTCTTATACACTGCACAGATGCAGGTAGGAAATTTGCGTGAAGGCGTTAATTATCACTGTCCGATCTGGAACATATACTAGGTTTTGCACATGCATACACTGTGCAACATTTGACAGCAATGTCAACCTTGCATGCTCCAATAGTTCATGGTTTTCTATTTAATTTTTCTTTTTTTTACATTAATGTTTTATATTACATGCTGAATCGGAAATTTACAGGATCTAAATAAAAGGGAAAAAAAAACAAATATGAGTGAGTACCTTTAATTTGTTGAGTAAATAATTCAAAATGTAATATGTATAATAAAAATAATAAATGGAACATATTAGTCTTTCCATCTGGTCATTTTATATAAACCATTTATTTATTGAATTTACAGAAAATGTGGTATATTGTGATATGTATCGTCATTAGGATATGGGATTTTGGTCAAATTGCAAAGCCTTATATCTTTGTGTGTTATTAAATAAAACTTACCAGCTAATGGCTACAGGGTTTAAATTTTAGCACTTTTGTCATGACACTATCAACATACTATTCACAATTCACAAATAACTCTGCATTCACACCACCTCTTTGCGGATAAGATTGCCCACCCCTGCGACCCCCAAAACATACCACTATGGCCAAAGGTTTTATCTTGCTTTTCTAAAAGTTTCTAAGAGCTGACAGGATTCAAAAGCTCTGACGCTTACTCACGTCCAATTAAAAGAAATCAGCAATGTGATTGCAAAATGTAATGCAACACTAAGTAGAAATGTAGTGCAAAGTATAAATATTTGCTGTAAGATGTAGTATAGTAAAAGTCAAAAGTGTTCACCGCTAAATCTACTTAAGTACAGATATGTGAAAAATGTACGTACCTACAGTCACAAAGTAATTATACAATTGTTCTTCTACCCTGTACTATAAGCCGAGGGAACCTTAAGAGAGGCCAAGTACCAATACAAACAACGCATTGTGGAATACTTCCATGCAGCCTGTGGAATGATATTAAGGCACTGACAGACTGTAGTGGCAACATTCTGCTGCCCAGCAACGAAACACGTCTTTTCCATGTCCTGAACCAATTTTTTTTTTGCTTTGACACTCAAGAAGGAGATGCCCCATAACCACACTGCCTGCACATGAGTAGCCACTGGGTCTACAGCTCCATCAGATGAAATCCACCCTTCTGAAAGTTGATGCTAGCAAAGCTACTGGACTGCCTGGATGGACACTGAAGACATGGGCTGCTCAGCTTTCAGGTGTCTTCACCAATTTATTTAACTTTTCACTACAACAAGTGGCTGTTCCAACATGCTACAAATCCTCCATCATAGTCCCAGTGCCCAAGAAATCAGTGCTGAAGTGCCTGACTGACTATCGGCCAGTTGCTGTGCCACCCACAATCATGAAGTGCTTCAAGAGACTGGTGTTCTTATACATCAGATCCATTATTCCTTCAGATCTGGACAAACACAAATTTGCCTACCAAGCTAACAAATCCACAAATGAAGCTGTCTTGACTGCATTTCACACAACTTTATCCCACTTGGAACAAACATGTGGATGTTATTTGTAGACTTTAGCTCTGCATTCCACACCATTATCCCTCACAAGCTGGTCAACAACCCTTATGATAAATAAGTATATGCACAAAGCTTGTAGGTTAAATGTAGCCAATACAATACCAACACAGTAATACCGTTAAATTTTCCTGATTGTTGACGACAAGCACCGGCATACATTGTCCAGTAACTGATAATGTACAGTACTATGTAAAAGCTTGCAAAGAAACTTATTTTTCAGTATGATTTGGGGTCCAAGCAGTGTTAGCTGCAGGATCCAGATTGTTTTTCACCTGCTAATTAATGGTATAAAGCTATTGGTCTGTCAAAGTGTGTGAGTTTGAGATTATGTGTAATGAATACATGGAATTCCTGGGCTGCCCATGAGGAGAGGTTTGAGAACCAAAGCACCCAACAGAAACTTTTTGTTCAGAAGAAATCCTTGTTACTTTTTATTTTGTTACTGTTTGTTTGTATTATTTGTAAAATATTTTTTTCCTGAGTAAATATGCACTGCTTTAAACAATTTTCTATGGTGGCTTGTGAACAGTACTGTGTGTGGTAACATTTCTGCTCATAACTTTTGTTCCTTACAGTGTTGGGGGTCTTATTCTGGATAAAACTGTGTCTAACCCCAACTTTGCTGGAATGGCTGTATTCACACCAGTCATCAATGGTAAGTTATTACATTCTCAAAAGTGTTAAAGGACTCTGTTCCATCTCAGATAAGCTGTGTCTGATCTAACCTGCTATTCTTCCCAATTTACTCTGTGGTATCTCTATTTTTTATATTATTGAGTTTCCTCACTTAAAATAGGTGTTCATGTAATAATGTGTTTTTAGGTGTGGGAGGCAACTTGGTTGCAGTGCAGGCTAGCCGGATCTCCACCTACCTGCATTTGACCGCACTGCCCCTGGTGGAGCCCAGCCCTCCACCACAAAAGTGCCCCACCCCTTGCACCACCTTCTTTGGGTCAGGTAAGTACTTCTGTATATAATCTCACATAAAATGTATCTTGATTCTTGTTCATGCTAAATAATCCTGCCTCTTTCCCCAGAATTTAATTTTAGTGTTACACAATGACTAGCTTCAATATAACATTTTTGTAACTGTAGTTGGTGCTAAAATGGACAAAGTTAACAGTATGAGGTGTTTTAGTGTCTGTTTCCTAATTGACCCCTTTTCTCTCGTACTTTTTCCAGGCGTAAACTCTCGCTCAGCTCGGGTACTTTTTCTCCTGGTAGCTCCAGGGCATCTAGTTTTCCTCTACGCCATTAATTCTATGCAGGGTGGACACACCACACTCACATCCATCTTCATTGCCTTCTACATGGCTGCTGCCCTACTACAGGTATATGCAATTAATTTATGCTTCAGTTCCATAGGGGCTCAACACTTACAGAAAACATCAAAGCCTAAAGGGAATTATTCATTTATTGAATTTACTGTTCATATTAGTCATTTTCAATTCATTGACCACTCTTTAGTAAATCAGTTTGTTACTAAATAGTGTATTGTTATAAATATTTTTTCTATTATTGTAATGTCATGTTATCTGATAGCTATAATAAAGCTATTAAATGTATGTCTGGTTTTTGTGGTGCATTTCCTCTTCAAGAGGAACATGTTTTATAAAATAGAAATTGCTTTATCAGCAGTTCACTTCAATTGGTGCAACTGTTGTTTTAGTTCTTATCTGGTTTCAGACATGGGGAAAAAACCATTTCTGGGCTCGTTCCTGTAGAGCATACCATTCATTTAGTCCACTAGATCCATTCCATGGGTCCTCTCCCAACAGTGTCATGTTTCCTGTCAGTAATTGGACCCTCCTGGCCTTCTCCTTAAGGTTATTATCCTGCTGTATCTGGCGGACTGGATGGTGCACTGGATGTGGGGGCGGGGCATGGACCCGGACAACTTCTCTATCCCATACCTGACAGCACTGGGGGATCTCCTAGGCACGGGCTTCCTGGCACTGTGCTTCCATATTTTGTGGCTAATTGGGGACCGTGACACAGACGTGGGTGATTAAACGCCTACCCCAAAGATGTGCAGGTGTCAACTTTCTATTTATTGTAGTAATTAAGGGGTTTGGGCTTATTATGGTGATTAATATCTATATGCATTTGGGATTTTTCAATAACAAGGAGATGTTCTCATTATTTTTCAATGGGAACATTCTCCCTTGATCAGTAATGTTGGTCATCATCAATTTAAACTTGAAACAATGAAAAACAGCAAAAAAATAGAATAGACATTGCCTTGGTGTCTTCATTCGTCACCTATAAATAAAGGGATGAGTTCTTGGCCAGAGTGTTATGATCTGGATATGCTTAAATAAACTCCTTGTGTTTAACAGAGGTGTTTATTCAAATAATCGAAGTGGATCTAGTCCTGCTTTGTAACCTTACTGAAACACTAAGTCGCCTGACTTAGTTATATACAATACTATGTAGTACCATGATCATTGAGGCCTTATTACATGATTGGTACATTCAGGTACATTGAGGCAAAATGAGATTTTGCCTTCAATATGACCCATGGCCTTTACAAAGTCTTTTCCTTATGCTTCCTGTAATTTTCCCTTTTCCACAGCTTACTTGGGTCCAAGTACAATGGCTTGAACTAATTAATTGTTTTACTGTTCTACAAATATAATTCTGGCAATGGTTACTTGGGGGAAAAATTGCTGAGACTTTGATGACATTTTTAGATTTGTTAGGCTGCACACAGATTTACTTAAGATTTTGAAAGGTACCTCTGAATTGAAATGGAGGAGATAATATAATTTTACCTTCTGCTTACTTTTCTTTAGTAAACAATGCTTTGTTCATTAACTGACAAGGCTGAGTATATTTCAGGCCTGATGAATTGTCATGCCTACATAAAACTGGCGAACACCCTGTTACATATTGCATAGCCAATATTGTAAGCCAGTAGTGAATGTTAAAAGATTCTTTAATATTAAATATTATCAATATACCTTATTTTGGTTCTTCCTGTCATGCTGTTATCACTGTGAAACAGATGATCATGATTGCTTCTGTAAGGCTGCTTTCTGAAATCTTTTCATTGCTTGGATTTCAGCAGCTTATACTGAATCATGATTGGTTTGGTTAACACCAAAGGTGCCTTATTTTATGAGGGACTGTTTTTTAAGTGGGAATTTATATTTGAAGAATTTTTCTCTTTGGGGAATTTATTTAATAAAATAATATGAAGGAATTGCTTTCAGTTCATTATACACATTCATTGGATTTATGAAATTAAAATGATGTGTTAATTCAGTATCTTTGAATTATTCTTAAGATTGTCCATCCTTCCATAGCTGTGTATTCTGTGCAGTAAGCCTGAAGCTCATTGCATGATGTATAGAGAAAACGACAGGTGGTGTCTACTGAGCAGTTTTGAGATATGGAGTGTTTTTGAATTGATGGAGGAAACACAAAAAAAGGGGGATATGCAAACTCCATCCGCAGAGAGTGGGAATGGAACCCAATACTACTGAGCTGCTACAGCATCCTAATCTTATAACTAACATTATTAAAATGCATACTGAGTAAAAATGATTAGAAATATAAAGTAAATCAAGTTCCTAATTTTAAAAACAGCTGTTTTGAAGGGCTATTTGCTGCCTCCTTTCCTCCCCAACACTTATAATTTAAGTCTTGTAACAATGTAAACCCTATGTTTAGCTTCATGTTAGAATGTTTGGCATTAATTGTTCTGCCGACAAGCATAATTGCGTATATGGTACACATGGTAACTTTGAGCTGTTAAATGTCTATACCTCAACTAAGCACATAAAATATGTTATTTATCCACTTTTAGTAAAGTTCACAAAGAAGTTCATAAACATACCAATTGAAGAGTGCTTGCCAGATATTATACAGGGCCAAAACAAAAAATAGCACATGAAATGTATTCTTAATGAACTTACTTTCCCCACCTTCAAGTATAAATGTTTAAACATTTTTTTTTATGTCTAAATTAGATTATTTATAGATATTTCGTGAATAGCCAAGGGAAACTCTTAAGGTAGATCTCTGACAAATGTACTGTAATACTGGACCACATTTACTGGCAACTGGGCAGCACTCTTAGGGCAATAAGTTTTGTTCTGAGGGGTTAACTGGTTTTGAATGAAGGAATTAAACTTCTAGACCCTATTTCTGCTTTACTATGTAACTGGTGCCAATGTATCATACAACATTTCTGTGGTTGTCAATGCTACTTTAGGTATTTGGATGGAAGATTATTTATTTTAAAAAGCAGTTAAATTGTATATATATTTATTCTATAAAGTGTTGCTTTTAATTTTTTTATTTACTGTCAGTTTTGATTTCTGTGTTCACACTGGCCAAGTTGAGCTCAGTTTGCCATTGTTTATTTGGCAATTCTAACAGTTATATAAAATTATGGTGCATAATACATGATAAACCTTGTATCTGAGCTAAAATGTACTGACCATAATTAGCCTAAATCTCTCATCATGCAATGTAAAAGGTTCATGATGAGGAAATAACCAATATTAAGCTGTGAGAGCAAAATATACAAACTTGCTGATTCTTGTCAATAAACATAGTTGGAAGATGTTTTTCTTCATTATATGTGTAGAGGACATATCAGCTATTTCATGCTATTGGAATGAACAGATTCTACATCAAAAAGGGACTTAAACTCAACTAGACAATTTAGGGCATCACATGCGATAAGGATTTTAATGGCTAAAAGTTCTACAACCAGGTTTGAACCTCCAAGCTGTCTCCATGTTGAACTAGGACTGTTTTGCTTCCCTATAGTCAATGCATGTGCAGAATTTTCCCCACAGTTCAAGTATTGGTTCTGAGGGCAGGACTGTAGATCAGTTAATTGTGTTTAATTAGACAGCAAAGCAGGTAACAAAAGTCACTGTGACAAAAATGGGTTGAGTTAAAATGGCCGACATAAATTAAACACACATATGAGACCTAACATGGGAAGGAACAACAATATAGTGTACAGTTCCTGCCCTATTGTGCAAAGTAACAACTATTTGTTAGCGTCCCGTCCTCCCCATTCAAGTAAGCATTATATGAACACTCTATTTTTATTTTTATTTTTGCTATTTCTGGAATCCCAAAATTGATTTACTTCTGTGAAATACTGGATTAAAGGAATATTTGTTATTACAAACCATGTCTTTTGAGTTTTATCTTGATTTCCTTAACAAATAATAAATCTAGCTGTGTTACAATAGTATGTATATTTTATAGGACATCATTGCCCAAAGCACATTGCAGTGTTTTCTTCCTTAGTGAACTTAAAATATGAAATTAATACATTTAGCCCCATTCCTGTGTTGTTCAAAAAGTCTAGCACATATATTCATTACTGCTTAATGAGCAATGTTCAAGATTAAAATGTCTTAATTTGTGTAAGAACAACAATGTATATTCCTCTTGCAACCCTTTGTAGCTGTGAAACAGTGAGTAGCCTATACGCCACTCAGCAGTACTAGTGACCTCATAGAGCTGTAACAGAAGCTCACACTCATTACTGAGAGCCACTTTTTAACAGCATAGGCATGAAAGCCCAGGCAGGGCTATGCTTTATTTTTTGTGCATAAACTGGAAAGTAACCAGTGTACTACAAACAGGGCCTGTTGAAGTCCATGTGCTGGCCTAGGCATGCTGCATTACTGGCATCCTCCACTGACAACTACAGCCAATGCCAAAATAAATGCACAAATGATGTGAACCACAGCAGGGGTCTCAAACTCCAGTCCTGGGGGGCCAGAGCCCTACACAGTTTTTGGTTCACCCTCATTTAACACACCTGATTCAACTCCTTGTGCTAATTACCACACAGCTTTTGAGCTGAATCATTTGTGGTGGAACAGGGAAAGAACTAAGCTACACAGGACTCCGGCCCCCCAGGACTGGAGTTTGAGACTCCTGGTCTAAAGAGAAACACACAAAAACAGAAAGCATGTGATACGCTATTAGTAAAAACATATTCAATAAACACTGATTTAATGCCAACACATTCAGTTACCTAATTTTCCACTATTCCATAAGCCTACAGTGACATTAAAGGTTTTGTATAATTTTATTTTTAATATTTTTAGAATCCTAAAAGCATTCATTATCCCGGAGGAAATTATTTGTAATTAAGACTGCACATTAAACAACCACACAAAAAGGCAAAAATAGACAATACACAGTATCACATACAACAAGTTCTAACTGAAAATAATGAATAGGTGGTGAATGTTTATAAAATGTTTAAAATATATAAATTATAAACATTGTAGGGATTTGTAGGAAGAATGCTTGTGCACTGCCCCAGCAAAATTGTCACATTGCAGAGACATCCAAATCAGGTCAAATCAGAAAAAGACTATGTAACACAACTTGAGGCTAGGCAATATGATCTAAAATTTGTGTGAAGTATAATTTGAACCGTGGACGTTTTTCTTAAAATTTCAATATAGCCTATTGCTTCTGTACAAATGTAATATTTTTTAAAATAAGACACACCTTATTGGTTGCATTTGAACTTTGAAGCAGGATGTTTTACACCCAATCACAGTAAGGAGTCAACCCTTTGAACCCTATCCAATTTAGAGCATTTTTATAACCCCTTGAATTTAGGCTTAATACATTGTATGTACATGAGTTAGCCATTGTATGTACATGAGTTATGCTTTATGATTTTGTTTTCAGGACATTATGGGCTACTCAGATATGTCATAATTTGATGTGTAAATGCTAACACAGTCTTGATATCCTTCTTAAGAGGAAAAACTACTTGTGCCTATTGAAATTTCTTAAATTTTGTCTCATCTAATATAAACATTTGCAGGGACTACAAATATAATCTTATAAATGTTGAGATTAGAGTTTCTATGAAGGCAGGAGTTTCACTGGGAACCTTTCTATGACTTAGTCTATAATGAAGGAATACATGGTTAGTGCCAGGTGGAAATGAATATATTTGAATTTGCATCCATTTGGTAACTTGTTGAAGTCATCTGATCCAGCAATCCATGGTTTTATATTTTTAGGGGCCAAGCACCATATGTGCGTGGGCACCTATTGTTTTCGTTAGGATTTTTAACTATTATTAAGGGCCAAGCACCATAGGTGCATGGGCACCTATTGCTTTTGTTAGGATTTTTTACTATTATTAAGGGTCCAAAGCACTACAGTGCATTGGACCATTATTGTTTTTCTTAGGATTATTAAGGGTCCAAAACACAAAGTGCTTTTGGACCATTATTGTTTTTCTTAGGATTTTTCTCTTTTATTATTATTAAGGGTCCAAAGCACAAAGTGCATTGGACCATTATTGTTTTTCTTAGGATTATTAAGGGTCCAAAGCACAAAGTGCATTGGACCATTATTGTTTTTCTTAGGATTATTAAGGGTCCAAAGCACAAAGTGCATTGGACCATTATTGTTTTTCTTAGGATTATTATTTTCCTGCCCTAAAACTGAATGGGCAGCCAAAACTGTAAGACCTAGAAAGACCAAATTTGGCCTGAAGATGTCAATTCTTACCCACTACTCAGATTGTCCGACCCAAGTCTATCAGCCAGATGGGGGCGCTGTAGCGCCCCTCCAACACGTTTTGGTCGATATCCCCTGTCCTGTTAGTCCTACAGTCGAAATTCTTTTTTCTGCTGATACAGTCAGCCTTGCCCTACCAACTTGACATTTGAACTATGAAGCTCTGCCTAGTTAGATTTTTTGCTAATTTTCAAGTTTTAATGAAATCTTCATTTTGTGTTAGTTTGTCATGATGTCTTCATGTAAACACATTTTCCTATAATGGTAGGTCGTTCTATTAGTTTTAATGAAATCTTCATTTCGTGTTAGTTTGTCATGATTTCTTCATGTAAACACATTTTCCTATGATGGTAGGTCTATGGAGTTAATTTAGTGCCAAAAGTATCAATCAAAATTTTGAAAACCGCAAGCAAATCATTAAGTATCAGAATGAAAATTTGTATTCCAAATATCAAAAAAGTCAAACAAAATAATTTTATCCTTCTTCTTCTCTAATTTGTTTTGCTTTTGGAATGTTTTTCTTTGCTTTTGGAATTTTTTTTTTTGCTTTTGGAATATATTTCTTTGCTTTTGGATTTTTTTTTTGCTTTTGGATTTTTTTTTTGCTTTTGACTTTTGGCACTGTTTTAACGGGTGGGCGGGCCTTAGCAGCTTACACGTCTATTGGTCATCTGGAATTTGGAGTGAACACGCCTTTAACCATCTGAGCACGCCCACTCCATGACGCATCAGAACATCGCAACATAGCGGGAAGCTCCGGAGCCAGTTTACAGCATGGAATTGCATCTTTGTAGTTGTATAATAGTGTACTTTTATTAGGAATCGGTGTATGCAACACATATTTCGCGTTCATAAAATGTCACCAACCCATCCAATTCAGTAACTTTCGCTATTCCACCAGCGCGCTGACCAGGGAAGTTTCTAGCTATTGAAAAGATGAGAGGCTAAGTCAAGTTTACGTGGGGCACCCCAGTTAAGTTAGCTTCATATTCGAAATTCAGTTTTCAGGCTTTAATAACATTTAACGGAAGTAAGGTGGGGCATTTTTAATGTCAGAATCTTGATGTCCAGTACACAGACAACGATGCACACCGATTATTTTTGCGCTTCAAACCATTTCGTGATTTGTGCAAAATCGTGTTAATAGCTAATATAATAGGCCCTGTCAGCTATGATGACATGGTGGTTTAGCATTTTGGGCTCATGGTGACTGTTGCACACCCCTTTCTTTCCCAGATTGCTTTACATACGATTTTTAATTAATTTTTGAATGTTCGAAGGTATCCGTATAATGTGCAATGGGATAATACATGAATGGGTTAATAACTTTAAAACTAGATAAGACAGGCACACATCTAGTGAAGTGTGCTTTGATCAGTGGACTACAGGGAACAATGCACACCCCTTGGATTTTCAGATTATTTTTGTCTGTAATAGTTACTAATTATTATATTGCATCCATTTAAAGTGCAATGGAGCAACACACTATAAGGGGTTAACAGCTCTGAAACAATTTTAAAATGGGACAGCCATGTCCTATGAAGTGTGCCTTGATCAGTGTACTCTGGTGGACAATGCACACCTCTTGCATTTTCAGAATAACTTTCTAAGTTATTAATTAGTACGCTGTATCCATATTATATATGGTCGATACCCGATATAATCATGGGCGTCGCCGCCATTAAATCTCAAGGGGACGTGTCCCCCTCACATTCCATAATTATTCGTTTGGACCCCCCCCCCCCACATTTAACATAAAATATTAGTTTTATGCCAGTGCGTCCCCCTCCCCCCCTCACATTCAAAATGCTTCTGACGCCCATGGATATAATAGAGATAACACATATTAATCAATAAATAAGTTGTAAAGTGTGATTAAGGCAGTGCACCGTGGGACAAAGCAAATGTACCGCAGCTGAATTGCTTGTTTATGTGTTTCGTCACATTTAATACATTAGCATTAAGCTTTAGTGTGTTGCCTCAATGACATGTAATATGGATACAGCGCACTAATTAATACCTGTTAGAGAGAAAGTTATTCTGAAAATGTAAGGGGTGTGCATTGTCCCCCAGGTTCCCCTGATCAAGGCAACCTTCAGCTGGAAGCTAGAAGCTTTAGCTAGAAACTTCCCTGGTCAGCGCGTTGGTGGAATAGCGAAAGTTACTGAATTGGATGGGTTGGTGACATTTTATGAACGCGAAATATGTGTTGCATACACCGATTCCTAATAAAAGTACACTATTATACAACTACAAAGATGCAATTCCATGCTGTAAACTGACTCCGGAGCTTCCCGCTATGTTGCGATGTTCTGATGCGTCATGGAGTGGGCGTGCTCAGATGGTTAAAGGCGTGTTCACTCCAAATTCCAGCTGACCAATAGACGTGTAAGCTGCTAAGGCCCGCCCACCCGTTAAAACAGTGCCAAAAGTCAAAAGCAAAAAAAAAATCCAAAAGCAAAGAAATATATTCCAAAAGCAAAAAAAAAAAATTCCAAAAGCAAAGAAAAACATTCCAAAAGCAAAACAAATTAGAGAAGAAGAAGGATAAAATTATTTTATTTGACTTTTTTGATATTTGGAATACAAATTTTCATTCTGATACTTAATGATTTGCTTGCGGTTTTCAAAATTTTGATTGATACTTTTGGCACTAAATTAACTCCATATAGGTCGCTCTATTATAGGGGATGCGCAGGATTCATGAAATGAAGTCAGAATTTCAAGTTTTAATGAAATCTTCATTTCGTGTTAGTTTGTCATGATTTCTTCATGTAAACACATTTTCCTATGATGTGCCTTCAAGTCCTACCCCGTCCGACCAAATCAGACAAGTTAGGTGTCCAAACGATCAGTCCTCTGAGCTGATCACTATAAACAAAAAAAATCTGACATTTCTGTACCATACGGCCATCAGCCACATCCAAACTCCACCTAAATTTGGCCAGTTTCAGTCTGACTGCTATAACTTGGCTCTGCCTTAGCCTACCTCAACCAAATTTGAAATCCTACCTCACTGCACCATTCTGGGAACTTGTTACAAGCCAAGCTGCATTTCGTCAATAGGGGGCGATACAACTAAAAACTGCCAATATCTCCTAACTGCCTTGACCAATCCAAATTAAATTTGGCAGATACATACTACGACCAAGCTGGAGATCATTCATGTATCATGGCAGTCATTAGTCATAAAATCCTGGCCACCATCAGCCAATCAAAATCAAGCATCATTTTGACAGGCCTTTGACAAGCTTAACAATAGCCAATCTGAACCGAAACAGGCTGCTACATTTGTCTCCCAACCCTTAGCATACCCTGTTAAGGACACCCCAATCGGCCACATGGGGGGCGCCACAGCGACAAGTTTTGCATTTCTGCCTTTTTCTCCTGAACTGTTGAGGATAAAATTGAGATTTGTTACAGAGCCAATCTAGTGTTTTATGCCAAATTCAATGACATATAGCAGTTCATCCTATCTCTTTCCCATTTTGCCTATTTTGTAAGAGTCTGAAAACAGGACCTCCTAGGATTTCCACCCAACCAACATACATCTGGCATCATTCAAATCAGGAGACAGTTGTTATAAATAAATATTTAAAAAATCCTACACTTTCCATAAGGTATGGCCACCAGCCACACCAAAACCATACTGGTGCCACGCCCATTTCAATGAGACAGCTATATCTCAGTCCTGCCTCAGCCAATCATCACCAAACTTGAATATATCCTGTAGGACAGTACTGGGGAAGGGCCCTCCAAATTTTGTGCCAATTAGTCAAACGGGGGCGCTGCAGCAATATAACATGTCTGTATAAACCTAGAAAATCAGTTCGACTTACATTTTTCTCATTTCTGTTCCAGTGACATATTACTGGTTAAAATCTTTTGTAATGCAAGTTCTGCGTGTCATACCAAATCAAGATATATGCAATGCCCAATGATAGTCATTTGCATTCCCTTGTGATGTTTAAAAACTTAATAAATAACATATTCCTATAGCTCCTACACTGTCCAGCCCAAGTAGGTCATTTTGGTAGTAGATCAATCGGGACACTGACCTACCTGTACAGTATGGCCACCAGCCACACCCAACCTGCACCATTTCCATGCTCATTTCAATCAACCACCTGAATCTCAGCCGTGCTTCTGCCAATCCTCACCAAATTTGACCCACTAATGTAGCACTGGACCACAGATAGACCCTCCAATTTTGGTGCCGATCAGTCAAATGGGGGCGCTACAGCCACTGTCCATATACGTCTAAGACCCACCTTAGCAAATTCAGCTGAAATGTCCTTCTTTCTCATAAAACCTTCAAAGAATTGTTACCTTTCCCTTCACCTGAGTCCATATTTTTAATTTCCTTTCATTTTTCACCCATTTGTCTCATAGAACATTATCAGACTTCATTTACACATGAGAAGGCCTGAAAGTATTGAATACCATTTATTAAATGGAGCGCTGACTCCACCTGCTGGCCACACCATTTCCATGCCCATTTCAATCAAAAAGCTTCATCCAATCCTCACAAAATTTGACCCATTAATTTAGCACTGGCCCACAGACAGACCCTCCACCTTTCGTGCTGATTGGTCAAATGGGGGCGCTACGGCCACTGTCTAAATATGTCTAAGACCGACAGAAATTGCCTTATTTCTCATCACACATTCAAAGATTAATCACCTTTCCCTTCATCTGAGTTCATATTTTAAAATCACTTTCATTTTCCTGCCATTTGACTTTTGGAAATGTACAGTATCAAACTTGTACAGTGATACTTCAGGCTGTGTACACTGCAACAATTGCAATTTTTTCCAACAGCTAGTCACCACATTTCCTTTCTGTTTCTCATCTACCCTTTTTCCTTTATCCTACCTTTATGAACATTTCTACTGTAATATCCAAATGTCAGGTCTCATTCTATCATAGCGGCATTTCCTACTTTCTGCCTATTTAAATGCATTAGCCATCAGTTACAGTCTGTACTTAATTTCCCATCATTAGTGAACTACTAATTTTAGTAGTTCACTGCTTTTGTCCATTAGCTTTGGACCCACTTGTCACTGCTTGCAGTTATCTTTATTATTATACTTTCTGCAATGGAAGTCTATGGCAACCCATAGAACGGATTGGTAATTTTTTTTTTTTAATTTGGCAGATTGATATAGGACAGTTGAAACTATTCAGGCACCAAGTTTGGGGTCAATCCATCCATGCCTCTAGCGCCACCATCAGGCCAAAATTCAAGATACATTTTTGCTTTTAACTTTTGACCCCTTTGGCCTACAATTGAAATCTTTGATTCAGCCCGATTCAGATGCACCCACTGCCGTTAATTTCCGCCATTTAGAATTTTTTTGAAAATGTACTTTTGCGAACTCGTCCTAGGCCGTTGATCCAATCAGCACCAAATTTAGTGTGCATCATCTAGAAAGGGTTCTGACAAAAAGTTGTTCAAACAATTATGCTAAGTCAAATGGTTTGGCCTCTGTCGCCCAATGAATTTGAGGACGAAGTCACCAAACAGGAAATGAGGCCATATCTCAGCAACAATTTCATGTATCAAAACCAAATTTGGGACATAGACTTGAGATCCAATTCTGAGGTCAAGCACCAAAGATAGTGCCATTGCACCATTAGGGGGCGCTACCATTAGCAAAAATACATTTTGGCTAATAACTGTTGATCTGTTTGTTGAAGAAAAATAAGTCTTGTATTTTCTAATTCTGTGGGATGGCCCCAGGTTTACTCCTGGGAAGGTTAATGTCCCCCGAATTCATGTGTCTGCCATATTGGATTTTAGTGAAAATTTCAGTATTTTCCACATGACACAAAATTGATCCAATCTTCACCTTTGAAATTTGGCAAATTGGTAGGGACTAGGCTACAGTATGCCCTCACCAAATTTGGGGTCAATCCATCCATCCCTCTAGCGCCACCATCAGGCCAAAATATCAAGATATGTTTTTGCATATAACTTTTAAACCCTTTGGCCTAGAATTGTGATCTTTAATTCCCCTGAAGTCTTGAGTCCTCCCAAATCGAATGCACCCATTGTTAATTTCAACCGTATGGTATTTTTTTGCCACATTGAATTTTCTGCAAAACTACTTTTGTGAACTTATCCTAGGTCATTGATCCATATTGATCATATATAGTCAGTCCCAACCAAAACATTATGAAAAGCATTCAAAGCATTATGCTAAGCCAAATAGTATACTCGCTGTCGTGCAACAAATTTGATGACAAAGCCACCAAGCAGGAAGTGAGGCCATGTCTCCGAAATGCTTTGAGATATCAAAACCAAATTTTGAATATAGGCTTATGACCCAATTCCAAAGGCATTCACCAAAAATGGCGCCATTCCACCACTAGGCCGCGCTGAAATAAGCAAAAATGTGTTTTGGCTGATAATTGTGGAAGGGTTTCACATAGAAAAGCAATTCTTATGTCTTCTAACACCATGGTACATCCCCAGTCCTCTCCGCTACCAAATTTATGTTTGTCTAATTGATGCGGACACCATATTGGATTTTATATGGTCTCTGCCAGTCTCTTTCTTAATTATATGTTTTTTAATGTATTACATTATAACATCTGAAAGAAATTGAAATAGAAATGCATTGTTTAGTTTATGATCCACTGAATAAACACACTGATAAAGTATTCAAACGAAGTCCCGTTTCCCTCGCCCGGACTAGGGTCACTGGAGCCAGGCCTGGGGGAGGGGCCCGTTGGTGAGCGCCTGGTGGCCGGGCCTTGGCCCGTGGGGCCCGGCCGGGCACAGCCCGAAAGAGGCACGCGGGACTGTCTCCAGGTGGGCCCACCACCCACAGGGGGAATGTCAGGGGTTCGGTGCTTTGTGGATCGGGTGGCAGCCAAGGGAGGCCCTGGCGGTCCGATCCCCAGCTGACAAAACTGACTTTCGGGACATGGAATGTCACCTCTCTGGTGGGGAAGGAGCCTGAGCTTGTGTGTGAGGTTGAGAGGTATCGACTAGATATAGTCGGGCTCACCTCAACACATAGCTTGGGTTCTGGAACCAATCTCCTGGAGAGGGGCTGGACGCTCTTTTATTCTGGAATTGAGGCGGGTGAGTGACGCCAGGCTGGGGTGGGGCTATTGGTGGCCCCACAGCTCGGTGCATTAACAACGGAGTTTACCCCGGTGAACGAGAGGGCTGTTTCCCTACGCCTTCGGGTCGGGGGTAAGGGCTCTGACTGTCATCTGCGCTTATGTGCCGAATGTCAGTTCGGAGTACCCAGCCTTCTTGGATTCCCTTAGCGGTATGCTATTTGGCGTGCTGCGGGGGGATTCCATCGTTTTGCTGGGGGACTTCAACGCTCACGTAGGCAATGACAGTGAGACCTGGAAGGGGGTGATTGGGAGGAACGGCCTCCCTGATCTGAATCCGAGTGGTGTTCTGTTATTGGACTTCTGTGCAATGCATGGTTTGTCTATAACGAACACCATGTTCGAGCATAAGGGTGTCCATAAGTGGACATGGTACGAACATGCCCGGGGCTACAGATCGATGATCGATTTTATAATCGTATCATCTGATCTGCGGCCTTCCGTCTTGGACACTCGGATATAGAGAGGGGTAGAGCTGTCAACTGATCACCCACCTGGTGATGAGTTGACTCAGGTGGCGGGGGAGGAAGCCGGTCAGACCTGGTAGGCCCAAGCGCATAGTGAGGGTCTGCTGGGAACGTCTGGCAGAGGCTCCTGTTCGCCGGAGCTTTAACTCGCACCTCCGGCAGAATTCCAACTGCATACCGGGGGAGGTTGGAGACATTGAGTCTGAATGGACACTGTACCGGACCTCCGTTGTGGAAGCGGCCGTACGGAGCTGTGGCTGCGGGGTGGTCAGTGCCAGTCGTGGCGGTAACCCCCGTACCCGATGGTGGACACCAGAGGTGAAGGGGGCCGTCAAGCTGAAGAAGGAGGCTTACCGGGAATTATTAGCCCGGGGGTCTCCGGAGGCAGCTGACGGGTACTGGCAGGCCAGGCGGAATGCGGCTCGGGCGGTCGCAGAAGCAAAAACCCGGGCATGGGAGGAGTTCGATGAGGCCATGGAAAGTGACTTTAGGTCGACCTCAAAAAGGTTCTGGCAAACCATCCGGAATATCAGGAGGGGGAAGCAGCTCCTGGTTCCTACTATTTATAGTGGGGAGGGGGTGTTGTTGACCTCACCTGGGGACATCACCCAGAGGTGGAAGGAATACTTTGAGGACCTCCTCAACCCTGCCTCAGATACATCTACGTACACTGCCTTTGAGACATCTGAGGGCACAAAGCCCGAGGGTGCTGGGGGGGTCTTGCCCATCACTGGGGCTGAGGTGGCCAGGGTGGTTAAAGAGCTCCGTGGTGGCCGGGCCCCGGGGATGGACAAGATCCGCCCGGAGTACCTGAAGGCTCTGGATGTTGTGGGGCTGTCGTGGCTGACATGCCTTCTCAACAGTGCGTGGAGGTCAGGGACAGTGCCGCTGGATTGGCAGACCGGGGTGGTGGTCCCCTTATTTAAGAAGGGGGACCGGAGGATGTGTTCCAACTACAGGGGGATCACACTTCTCAGCCTCCCTGGGAAAGTCTATTCTGGGGTACTTGAGAGGAGGGTGAGATCGATAGTCAAACCTCGGATTCAGGAGGAACAATGCGGTTTTGGTCCTGGCCGTGGAACACTGGACCAGCTTTATACCCTTGCAAGGGTACTGGAGGGGGCCTGGGAGTTTGCCTATCCAGTCTACATGTGTTTTGTGGATTTGGAAAAGGCTTATGACCGGGTTCCCCGAGGTGCTCTGTGGGGGGTGCTTCGGGAGTATGGGGTCCGGGGTCCGCTGTTGTGGGCAATTCGGTCCCTGTATGAACGGAGCAGAAGCTTGGTCCGCATTGCCGGTAATAAGTCGGACGTGTTCCCAGTGCGGGTTGGGCTCCACCAGGGCTGCCCTTTGTCATCGGTCCTGTTTATAATATTTATGGACAGGATTTCTAGGCGCAGCCAGGGTGTTGTGGGTGTCCAGTTTGGTGGCCTCAGGATTGCCTCGCTGCTTTTTGCAGACGATGTCGTCCTGTTGGCTTCATCTGCTGGGGATCTCCAGCATGCTCTAGGGCGGTTCGCAGCCAAGTGTGAAGTGGCAGGGATGAGGATTAGCACCTCCAAGTCCGAGACAATGGTTCTCAGCTGGAAACGGGTGGTTTGCCCTCTTCAGGTCAGAGAAGACGTACTGCCTGAAGTGGAGGAGTTTAAGTATCTCGGGGTCTTGTTCACTAGTGAGGGTAGGCGAGATCAGGAGCTGGATAGACAAATCTGGGCGGCGTCTACAGTTTTGCAGGCGCTTAACCGGTCCGTCGTGGCTAAGAAAGAACTGAGCCAAAAAGCCAAGCTCTCGATCTATTGGTCCATCTTTGTCCCTACCCTCACCTATGGTCATGAGCTATGGGTAATGACCGAAAGAATGAGATCGCGAATACAGGTGGCCGAAATGAGGTTGCTCCGCAGGGTGTCTGGGCTCTCCCTTAGGGATAGGGTGAGAAGTTCGGACATCCGGGAGGTCCTCAGAGTAGAACTGCTGCTTCTTCATGTCGAAAGGAGCCAGTTGAGGTGGTTTGGACATCTGGTGCGGATGCCTCCTGGTATTTTCCGTGCATGTCCTACATGGAGGAGGCCCCGGGGCAGACCCAGGACTCGCTGGAGGGATTATATCTCTCGGCTAGACTGGGAAAGCCTCGGTGTCCTCCCCGAGGAGCTGGTAGAGGTAAGCTGGGGAGAGGGAGGTCTGGGTGTCTCTCCTGAAGCTGCTACCTCCGCGACCCGGACCCCGGATAAGCGGCAGATAATGAATGGATGGATGGATGAATAAACACAGACATAAGACAGTTTTTGAGTCTAATACTGAATGTTTATAGTTATCCTTTTTCTGCCTATATACACTACGATTGGTAAAGTATACAAAGAAGAGCCGAGATGTATACAAAAGATGTGTACACTGCATACAAAGCCAAAAATGATCTGGCTCCATCCTACCTAAAAGACCTCATCACACCCTGCACTGCACCACGATCTCTCCGATCCTCCAGCACTGCTTGACTGGTCCCACCACCCCTCAAGGCACAAGGAAGACACACCTCTTGGCTCTTGGCGAAGTTGGTTGAATGAATCAAAAAAGATGACTTAAAACACACCTTTTCCAGAAATACCTGAATTAGGACTTCTGGCATTATACTGAGTTTTTTCCTTCTATAAAAATTTTTAAAAAAAAAGCACTTTCCCAACAGAGTATTAGATCGATGGTATTCATAGCCTTGGTTTTATTGAGCTAGTATCGGGAAAAATTCATTGTAGAGTCTTAAAGCACTTATGTAACTTGAGACTTGTTAATCTGCCCGAGGGAGCAGAAGGAGCTGGACGCGTGCGTTTTCTTGGAAAACTGGATACCGGAGGCTCTGAAGAATGTGACGCCGCTACGCACCGCTCTGACGCTGGAGAGAGCTCATCGGGTCGGCCAGAAGAATATGTCAAACACCGCTACACCGAGGACTATGATCATGAAGTTCCTAAATTACAAGGATAAAATGACCGTGATAAGAGCTGCCAGGGCAAAGGGACACATTCTTTTCAAGAACCGTCCGGTGAGATTTTATGAGGACCTGGCGACCGATGTACACAGAAAACAGAAAGAGTTTAACGCCGCGAGACAACAGCTTCGCTCCATGGAGATCCGGTGCGGCATGATTCCTCCCGCGCGACTGATAGTGACACACAACGGGCAGACTCGCATCTTTAATCAGCCAGGTAAAGCGGAGAATTTTGTGAAGGCTCTGAGGTCAGAAAGTGGACCTGGTTGAGAATGTAATTCCTGACATACTATGTGTTGGCATGGAGAGATAATTACTGAGCTTTAAGTTTGAAAAGAAGAGTGAGAGAGAAAGGCCAATTTGCTATATTTGTTTATAGGCCCAGAGGCTCACAGCTACTATTAGTAGCCTATTTTTCTTAAGGTATCCATAACGAGCTTTCTGTTTATGTAGCGGGGTGGGGTGGGGTAGGGGGGAAAGGTGTTCAGGCATAGTCGGTTGATCCTCACTTTTGGGTGGAACAACCTTCAGCTGTTAGACAGGGACTAGTATATATAGGGGGAGGGAAATGGGTGCCAAAGTTCAAGTTAAAGGGGTATGTTCAATACTTATTGTTATGGGTGTAGTTTTTGATACTCAGGTGTTATTTGTTTCTCTGTCCTTTAATATTTCAATTGTGTTGGGAAGCTCATTTAGTGCTGTATGTTATGTCTGGTGGAATAAGAATTAAAATTTCTTCTTGGAACTGCAGAGGACTACAAAAACTGGAGAAGGTAAAACAAGTAATGACTAGGGTGAAGTCTATGCACTCTGATATCATGCTACTTCAGGAAACACACCTGTTGTCTAGTCAAGAGGCGGAGATTAGGAGGAGGTGGCAGGGCAGTTTATATTCTGCACCCTTCACTTCTCAGGCAAGAGGTGTTATGATTTTGATCCACAAATCTATACCATTTTATGTGACAAGAGTTATTAAAGACAAGGCGGGGAGATATATTATTCTACAGGGCACACTTATTACTGAAAAAATAATCCTGGTAAATATCTATGCTCCAAACATTGACGACCCGAAGTTTTTTCATAATATTCTTCTTACAGCATTATCTCTGTCTGGCAGCTTTATTATAGGAGGGGATTTTAATTGTGCATTGAATCCAGAATTGGATAGGAGCTTAGGTATTGATCTCTCGCATTCTAAAAGTAGACAAACTATTCAACATTTTATGAAAGAACTTGATCTGAGGGATATTTGGAGGGACATGAACCCCAAGGTCTTAAAATACTCCTGCTACTCAAATACGCATAAATCATACTCGCGTATTGATTTTTTTTGTTTTTGCCAATACGAGGCACAAAATAAAGGATTGTAACTATGATAGCATTTTAATATCTGACCATTCGCCAAACTCGTTGATATATGAAGATTTAAGACTAAGAAGAGATCCCCCTAGATGGAGATTTAAACAAAAATGGCTCCTAGACTCAGAATTTACATCTTTCATAGACAACCAGATAAGTATTTTTTTTTAAACCAATACGGATGAAACATCACCCAGCACAAGGTGGGAAGCCTTTAAGGCCTACGTAAGAGGTCAGATTATTAGTTTTACAAGTTATAGAGCAAAACAAACTTATCAGAAAACAAAAAAGTTGGAAGCGGAGATTGAGCTGCTTGAGGGAGAATATTTTCAAACTTTTTGCCCAAGAGCCCATCAAAAGCTTTTATTACTAAGAACTCAGTATAACGAACTATGTGCTTCTAAAGCAGCCTCACATCTTTTGCGTCTTAAACAATCATTCTATGACCAAGGGGAAAAGCCCGGGAAATTATTAGCCTGGTGCCTCCGACAATTACAAAATGAGAAAAACATTACTTAAATTGAAAACAGTGATGGACAGATTGTTGCTGACCCTCTAGGAATTAATGAAACTTTTAAGGTTTTTTTTGAAAAATTATACAGCTCAGACATAACACATATGGGACAAGAGCAAAACCTCTTCTTAGATTCCCTTCAGATACCTAGCATTTCAGAACTAATAAGTGCAGACCTTAATACGCCTATAACAAAGGAGGAAATATCTATAGCAATAGATCATTTGAAAACAGGTAAAACCCCAGGCCCAGATGGGCTGCCGACAGAAGTTTATAGGAAATTTAAAACTAAATTGCTGTCCCCTCTTTTTGACATGTTCTTGGATTCATTTGAGAAGGGAACCCTTCCGGCTTCATTAAGAGGAGCTCTGATAACTTTACTACCCAAACCAGGTAAACCGTGTAATAAATGTGGAAACCTAAGACCAATAAGTCTTCTTAATGTGGATCTAAAGATACTTTGCAAAATTCTGGCTCGAAGACTGGAGAGATTTTTACCTGATCTAATTGCTTGTGACCAGAATGGGTTTATTGCAGGTAGACAGGGATTTCATAATGTGAGACGAGTGTTGGATATTCTTCATAATCAGGAAGGGAAAACAGACAATGCTTTACTATCATTGGATGCCGAAAAGGCCTTTGATAGAGTTGAGTGGCCCTACTTATTTGAAATATTAAAAAGATTTAACTGTGGGGATAATTTTTGTCGGTGGATTAGGCTTCTATATAATAAACCATATGCTGAAATACTGACAAATGGAATTATATCTAAACCATTTGAAATCAAACGGGGATGTAGACAAGGGTGCCCTTTGTCCCCCTTATTATTTATCTTGGCAATTGTCCCGTTTGCCATTGCGGTGCGGTCTCATAAAAACATATCTGGCTTATCAGTCAATCAATAGGAACACAGAATTGCTTTATTTGCAGATGATGTCATTCTTTTTTTGGAAAAACTGAAAGATTCTGTCCCAGCCTTGTTGGATTTACTACACACATTTGGACGGATATCAGGATATAAAGTGAACGAGGAAAAATCTTCATTAATGATACTTAACTCAGAAGAGAGAAAAAATGCCGGAAATTCTTTCCAATTCAAAGTGGTAGACTGTTTTACCTATCTCGGGATTAGGATAGTGCCGTGTTTGAGAGACATTGTTGGAGCTAACTACACCCCTATGATAGATTCCATCATCTCGTCTATAGATAGATGGAAACCCTTGCCCTTGTCACTTATAGCAAGAATTAATGTTCTTAAACTAAACATAATGCCCAAACTTCTGTACTTTGTTCCAGAACATTCCATTGTCACCTCCTGCTAATTTATTCTCACACCTGAAAACAATTTTTGTACGCTTTTTGTGGAATAATAGATGACCGAGGCTGCGTTTATCACTCTTATACTTACCTTATGAAAGAGGAGGCCTCAAGTGTCCCAATCCACTTTGGTACTATTGGGCAGCTCAACTGAGGACTATAATGTATTATTTTACAGATAAATTCCTCCCGCCTTGGATGAATATTGAAAACTGCTCAGTACCTCTTCCCCTTCCCCAGTACCTATACTCAGCAAAAGTCGAAACGTTGGAAAAAAAAGACAAAAAATCCTATAGTCAGAAATATGATTATAATCTGGTATCAGGTTAAGAAATATCTGGGTGAATCCA
The DNA here is from genome assembly GCF_048594095.1 of Paramormyrops kingsleyae. Lineage (NCBI taxonomy): Eukaryota > Metazoa > Chordata > Actinopteri > Osteoglossiformes > Mormyridae > Paramormyrops > Paramormyrops kingsleyae. Next base: position 37,957,361 of record NC_132804.1, read on the forward strand.
CCTCTCTCGCACGCTTCAGCCCAATATGGGGTAATCATTTCTTCCCTCCAGGCAGAGCAGACTCTGGTTTTAGGAAGTTGGCTGACAAAGGTTTAAAGACAATAGGGGACCTCATGGGATCAGAGAATGAGACTTTGATGTCATTTGAGGAGTTGATTGCCAAGTATGATATTCCATGCAAACATCGATTTAAATATCTACAAGTGAGAAACTTTATTAGATCATCTCAAAATCAGTGCTTGTCAATCCCTCCGTTGTCCACATTGGAAATAGAAATGAAAAGAGATTGCTTTGGAAAGGGAATAATCTCCAAACTATATAATGTATTAGTAGAGGGCTCCCCTGAATCTTCTTTAGGGAAACTTAATGCCTGGAGGGAAGACTTACAGGAGGACTTATCCTCCGAAGACTGGGAGGAGGTATGTGCTGAAGCACAAACACAAACTACCAATACTCGTCTTAAAGTACTGCAATATAATTGGCTAATGAGGACATATGTGACTCCAGAAAAGCTTAATAAGTATGGTGGTGATATCCCGGACTTGTGCTTCAGGTGTGGAGAGGAGAAAAGGACATTCTTCCACTGTATCTGGGAGTGAAATAAAATACAACTGTTTTGGAAAGAGATCAAACAAGTTCTGGATACTATATTGGGTATACAGTTAGATCTTGACCCTAAACTATTTATTTTAGGTTTATATCCTGATGGACATCTTATGTCTAGAAAGATTATTACCGCCATGGACTTATGTCTACTGTTGGCAAAAAGAGTCATAACACTCTCATGGAGGAAGACCAGTAAACCAAGACTCATTAACTGGATAAAGGGATTGTCCACAACTTTACCTATGGAGAAAATTACTTACATTGTCAAGGGGAAATTGTCACTTTTTCAGAACATTTGGGGTCCCTTTATGCAATATATGGAAAATATGGATCTTAGTAGTATTGTGAATGAGGCAGATGAGATGTAAATGTTGTCGGTCCTCTGCAGCTTCCTAAACTAAATAAATTTGAGTTTGTAATTTTGAAACATACATAACAGTACAATTGAGGTGAAGTTGAGCAACCCTTGGAAAATAGAGAAACTTATTTATTGTTAGGGTTTTTTTTTCTTTTCTTTTTTTTTCTTTTTGACGGGGGGGGGACTTTGTGTTCTTTTCTGTTTCTTTTATTTGATTAAGTTATTATTTACAGGTCATAGTTTGTACTTCCACCTAAATGTTGCTCTATCATCTTATAAATGCCTGACTTGTAAGAAAGGTCGATTGACTGTTATAAAATAGATCAATTGCCCTGGATGTTCCTTTTGATGTGGAAGCACTCTAATCTCTGTATATTTTTTTTTGGAAAACTCAATAAAGACATTGTTGGGAAAAAAAAGGCATTATAGCCATTATGAATGCTCTATGAAGGTCTCATCTATAATGCACTTTGAATACCTTCATAATGCATAATAATGGTCAGTATAACAATTAAGGATGCTTTGTGCTGCATTATGAAGGTATTTATAGTGTATTGTAGATGATAGCTTCATTGAGCATTCATAATGCATAATACACATGACTATAATGTGTTATGCCTTTTTATGAACAGTTATAGCCATGTTTATAATACTATATGAAAGTATTGTAATGCATTATCAAGGTATGTGCAATGTAATATAATGACTGTATTAAGTAAAGTGTTATCAATATTTTTTCCCAGAAGGGTAGTGTGTGGATCATTACAGAATCAAATATGTGCTTTGTTTTCCATATAATGTGAATAATATTGATGTCTTTTGGATTATTAGGTCTACTTTTTTGTGGAAAATATTAAAAATATATGCCTATTACACACAGGATTACTCGACCGGATCAAGTTCTCTCGATTGCAAAGATACACAGCAAATCTTGGATTTTGGAATAAACCCTCAGGGAGTTCATATGAACTACTTTTGAGTGTACATGTGTGACCATCAAATAAACTCTAGTGCTGAGTTACAGTAACTCTTTTCCAGGAGTTGATTTTACAACTCTTTTTGGGAGTTAAATCTAAACTCTCATGGAGTTAAAATTCTACTGCAATACAGAGTAAAAAGTAACTCGTAAGTAATGTTAAATTTAATACTATTTTATAGTGTTACCCATCAAATAATAAATCCAAAATGTTAATGAGGTTTTAGGTGAAAATGACTACAAAATACACCATATTGATTACTATGAATGTCTTGCTTTTATTTAGCAAAATACATAAAATTCAAAAATGTGTGCTGCATGGACCAGCATACAATCTGTGTAACAGTGTAACATTCAAAACAGCTGCTATAATGGCAGCTAAACAGCTGGGAAAATGCGTGGTCAGATAGGCCTGACATTGAAAAAAATATACATATTTCGATAAAATTACAAGAGCATCTGGCTGCAGACCTCCACCAGGAGGATCTCCACTAGAGGGACGGAAACACGTGACCTCCACAAGTGAGTCCGGACATGACGTTATGCAAACTTATGCCATGGAGGCAGTACCAGATATCACATGATCTCCACACACAGCCTGGATTTGTCAGTGGGAGGGTGTTTAATAATAATAATAACAATTGACACTTTTATTAATCCTCGTGGGGAAATTCTTTTTACATCTCCCTCAACTTGCTCTTTGTAGAGCAAGCTGTCTGTGAAGGGCAGCTACCTGTAGTGGCGCCCTGGCAGCTGGGGGTTGGGGATCTTGCTCAAGGACCCACAGACGTGCTGAGGCTGGGCTTGAACCGGCGACCTTGTAATTACAGGCACACGGCCTAGCCCACTGAGCCACACACTGCCCCTTTAGCTCTGTCGAAAGAAAAAAGTGGGTAGAACAAGCAACAGCGGTAGCATTCGACCGGTGATTTTTTTTCTCCAAATTTAGCTTTAAATTGGTTACTTAAGCTTAGACTGACTGTGTCTACTGAAAAAGAAAAAAATATATATTTATAAATTTATGAATAAATGTATAAATATTTGTCTTATGCGCACAAGTTATTTGGAAGGAACAGGTTAGCTGTGGATAGCTGTCATGTTGTAAGAGGTTTATTTCAGCACACCGTACTACGTTTGCTAGACCTGGCATTAGGGTACAATGAGATACTGTAGATGGTACTGTTAAAGTGCTCATGACTTTGTTCTGTAGAAGCTGCATGTATGCATCAATTATTCTATCATTTAGCCATTTCCCACCTCTAAGAATGTCAATGTCTTCTTTTGAAAGATTGCCTCTTTGATGTGTGACTTTTGTGGGCATATGTATATGTACTGGAAGTGAACACTGCAGTTTACAGTCAGCCGTGCAGGTATGGCATATCTCTGTTGAATAATGTTGTTCTAAAACTGCTTCTTCACTGACATCATAGGACAGAAGACAAAAATGTGCTTTGGAGATTAATTTTGTGACAATATCAAAGGAATATTTTACAATATTATTATCATTCAGGCACCATTCATTGTTTGAATCTATTGTATAAATTGTAGTATATGGATATGTCAGAGGGCACAGCAACACAGCTCTTATTGTGTATAAGAACATAAGAACATAAGAACTATACAAACGAGAGGAGGCCATTCGGTCCATCAAGCTCGCTTGGGGAGAACTTAACTAATAGCTCAGAGTTGTTAAAATCCTATCTAGCTCTGATTTAAAGGAACCCAAGGATTCAGCTTGCACTACGTTATCAGGAAGACTATTCCATACTCTGACTACACGCTGTGTAAAGAAGTGCTTCCTTAAATCCAGTTTGAAATGTTCTCCCGCTAATTTCCACCTATGGCCACGAGTTCTTGTATTTGAACTAATGCTGAAGTAACTATTCGGTAGAACAGCATCCAAACCTGTTAGAATCTTATAGACCTGGATCATGTCCCCCCTCATTCTCCTTTGCTTGAGGCTGAACAGATTTAGCTCAAATAACCTTTCCTCGTATGACATTCCTCTAAGACCAGGAATCATTCTTGTGGCCCTACGCTGCACCTTTTCTAAGGCCGCAATGTCCTTTTTAAGATATGGTGACCAAACATGCACACAATATTCTAGGTGAGGTTTCACCAAGGAATTGTATAATCTTAGCATTACCTCCCTTGACTTAAACTCCACACACCTGGAGATATACCCCAACATCCTATTGGCCTTTTTTATTGCTTCCCCGCACTGGCGAGAATGAGACATGGAAGCATCAACATACACACCAAGGTCTTTCTCATAATCAGCTACCTTTATTTCAGTAGGTCCCATAAAATACCTGTACTTTATATTTCTGCTCCCTACATGGAGTACCTTACATTTGTCTATGTTAAATTTCATCTGCCAGGTGTCGGCCCAGTCACTAATTAAATTAAGATCCCGCTGTAGCTGCTGAGCCGCTGGTTCAGTATCTGCTACACCACCCACCTTGGTGTCATCTGCAAATTTCACCAGTTTACTGTATATATATTGGTGTCTATATCATTTATGTAAATTAGGAACAATAGTGGTCCTAAAATTGAACCCTGCGGTACCCCACTATGAACGCAGGCCCACTGTGACATTGTGCCTCTTATAACTACTCGCTGCTTCCTATCCGTTAACCAGTTATCAATCCAGGTCGCTACAGTTCCTAAAATACCTGTCGCTTTGAGTTTAAGTGAGAGCCTCTTGTGGGGAACAACATCAAAAGCCTTTTGGAAATCTAAGTAGATGACCTTATCATCAACTTCCTGAGTAGCTTCCTCAAAAAACTCCAACAGATTTGTTAAACAGGATCTACCTCTCCTAAATCCATGCTGGCTATCCCCCCTTACCAGGTAAGCGAGCGGGTAAGGAGGAGCAGAAAGTCGGAATGACGGGGAAACGGGGTTTAATGGTAGGGAAGGTAGACATCTACAAACACGTTGACAATACAATGCTCGATCTGGGGAACAAGGGGAGACGTGGACTAATATACAGAGGACAAGCAGAGTTCAATGAGCAACAGGTGGAAACGATCAGGTAAAAACATGAGGTAACGAGGTGGGCGTGGTACACAGAAGGATCGGACGGAGCGGGGCGTGACATAACCCCCCCCCAAAGGCGCGCACACCGGGCGCGCCCGAGGGGAGGCGACGGACGAGACGAGGGCAGGAAACACAGGACCTGAAAGACAAAAGCAAAACCCATCAACCAAAGACAGGGAACAGGACAGAGACACAGAACAGGCCAAGAGACAGGAAGAAAGACAAGACACGACACAGGACAGGAAAAGCGGACAGGCAGACAGAAACGGGAGACACCGGGGAAACAGAGAACGGAGGAACAACAGGGCGAGGAGTGAACGGAGGAGACGTAGAGGGACGAGGTGACAAGACAGGAGGGACAAAAGGACCAGAAGGGAACAGAGGCGGGACAAAGGGACGAGAAGACGGAACAAAGGGAGGAGGACAAAGAGGACCCTCGGGCAAAAGGCGGCAGCCGGCGGAGCCACGGGCAAACGAACTGCCGAAGCCAGAGGGCCCCCGGGCAAGAGCCGGAGGGAACAACGACGGGGCAGAGGAGGAAGCTGGAGGGGCCACCCGGGAAGGAAAGGAGGGAGCGGAAGCCGCAACAGGCGACGGCGCAGCCTTGGCAGGCGGATGCGCTGCCCACCGACGCATCGGAGTGGGAGGACCCGCCGGCGAGCGACGAGTCGGAGCGGGGGAACCTGTAGGCGGCCGCCGAGGCTTCGGAGGCGGGACCGCAGGTGGCCGAGGAGGCGACGGCGGAGGACCCGCAGGCGGCAGCCGAGCGGGAGCCCGGGGAACCACAGGCGTGTCAGGGGGCAAAACGAGCGGGACCAGGACCCGACGTCTGTGTCCCCTCCCTTTACGGGACACAGAAAGGTGGGCCTGTCGGGCTCCTCTTCTCCGGGGCACTGGTGCAGAGGACTGGGGCCCACCTGGGTCGGGGGGACCCAGTAAGCGGATCCCCGAGGGGTCCCACTCAAGCTCCCCCTCCGAGTCTACCACTGGAGGAGGAGTGAGGATGGTACAGTCTGAGACCTCCGCGGGGACAGGAGTCCCGGGTGTAGGAGGCCCAGGCGAAGCTGGCGAGACAGGCAGGACAGGCCAAGTCGGTGAGCCAGGCAGGACGGGAGGAACCAGCGAGACAAAAGGGACCTCGGGCTGCGCGGCAGGCGGAGGCGGCGACGGGACCTCGGGTACAATTGGAGGTGAGGTCATCGCAGAAGCTCCGGGCGTAGTTGCAGGCGGTGCGGCCGGAGCCGCGGGCGTGGCTGCAGGCAAGGCGGCTGGAGCCGCGGGCGCAGCTGCAGGCGAGCAGGGCTGGACCGGCTGGACGAGCGAGATGGGCTGGTCAGGCGAGCCGAGCAGAGCCAGCTGGACAGGCGAGTCGGGCTTGTGGCCAACCGGAGATGTCTCAGCGGGCACCCTCCACCCGCGGTCAGCAGGGGGTGCCTCAGTGGGCACCTCAGGCGTGCGGCCAGCAGCAGGGGGCGCCGCGAACATGGTGGTGTCCTCGGGCGTGCGGCCAGCAGGGGCCACTGAGGGCAGAGCGACGACGGCAGCTGCAGATGACGCTGCTGCGAGCGTGGCTGCAGGCGGTGCAGCCCGAGGTAGGAAGGGCAGGTCAGGCAAGACGGGCTGGACGGGCAGGTCAGCAGGAGGCGCAGCGAGCTTGGCAGCGTCCTTGGGTGTGTGGCCAGCAGCAGGGGGTCTCTCCGCGGGCGCCGCCGACATGTGGCCAACAGGGGCCGCCTCAGGCGGCGCTGCAGGCAGAGCGGCGTCCGGAGCCGAGGGCGTGGCTGCCGTGCCGACAGAAGAGCCGGGCTGACCCTCCGGCGAAGCTGCGGACACCACCAGCACGTGGCCAGCAGGGGGCGCCTCAGTGGGCACCATCGACATGTGGCCAACAGGGGGCGCCCCAGGCGCGGCGGCGTCCTCAGCGGGCACATCGGGAGCGCGGCCAGCAGGGGCCGCTGCGGGCAGCGCAGTAGTAGCAGCCGACGGTGCGGCGGTTAAAGCGGCGTCCTCCGGCGTGTGGCCCGCCGGTGGTACTGCAGCAGGCAGAGTAGCAGCGACAGCAACGGGGGGGCGCCGCAAGTGTGGCGGCGTCCTCAGGCGGGTGGCCCGCAGGGGGCGCTGCAGCAGTGGCACCGGCAGGGGGTGCCGCGGGTGTGGTGGCGTCCGCAGGCGTGCGGCCCGAAGGGAGCGCTGCAGCATGCACAGCAGCAGCGGCAGCCACAGGGGGCGCCGCAGGCAGAGCAGCTTCCTCAGGCGTGGCGGCGTCCTCAGTCGTGCGGCCCGCATGGGGCGCTGCAGCAGGCAGAGTCGCAGCGGCAGCAGCAGGGGGCGCCGCAGGCAGAGCACGCACCTCGGGGTTATGTGAGAGGCCTCAGGCGAAGCGGCAGGTATCGCGGCTTCTGGCAGGGCCGCGGGCAGGACAGGAGAGGTGGCCTCTGGCAGGGCCGCGGGCAGGACGGGAGAGGCGGCCTCAGGCAGGGCCGCGGGCAGGACAGGCGAGACAGACAGTTCAGGAGGGAGCGCCTCGGCAGGTACCTCTGGCGTGCGGCCAGCAGGGGGCGCTTTAAGTGTGCAGTCAGCAGGGGGCGCCTCGGCAGGTACCTCGGGCTTGCGTCCAGCAGGGGCCACCTTGGCAGGCACCGCCCTCACGTGGCCAGCAGGGGGCGCCGCCATCACGCGGCCAGCAGGGGGCGCCGCTATCACGCGGCCAGCAGGGGGTGCCGCAGCGGGCGCCGCCATCACGCGGCCAGCAGGGGGCGCTGCCTCGGCCACCTCGGGCATTGCCGTAGGCAGAGCGGTGGCAGCTGAAGGGACTGCATGCCGATCAGGCAGGACAGGCAGGTCAGGCTGGACAGGCGGTGGCGCTGGCAAAGCGGCGGAAGCTGCGGCAGGCGGTGCCACGGGCAGAGCGGCGGCATCAGCAGCAGGCGGTGCCGCGGGCAGAGCGGCGGCATCAGCAGCAGGCGCTGCTGGCAGGTCCAGAACATGCCGGTCCGGTTCCAGTAGGGTAAGCACAGGCGGGTTAGGTACAGGCAGTTCAGGCAAAGGTAGGTTAGACGTTGCCCCTTTAAGGGTTTTAGAAACCCGGGGAACAGCGTCTCTTACCGGGCTGATCCATTTGCCAGCGATGTGCTCTGGCCGGTAGTGGTAAGCCTCCAATGGGGGCGGTATCTCACCGGAGTAACTGGGCAGGTCCGTAGAGGCGGTGATTCCCCAGGTAATTGGGGAGCTTCCCTGTTCACTGGCTGACTCCCAGGCCGGGACCAGCGAGCAGACACCCAGGAAGAGGGATGGAGTCTCCTCTAGCCGCTTCCGGGTTTTCCTCCGCTTCTTCTGGCCACTATCTGCGGAAAGCGGAGCCGCCTTGGACCCGTCATCCAGTCCCCTAGCGATGCGCTCCGCCCGTCCTTCCTTGAGCCGGAGTAGCAAGCGGCGGAGGCATATACGCGCCTTCTGGAGCGGGTATTGTTGTCCGGGTGGGCGATCCTCTGTTAGGAGGTCTGCGCCCTGGTGAGCCAGCTCCAGGGCTGTGTTTGCCAATACACAAAATCCTGCAGCAGACCGAGCCGAACGTGCTCGGTCTGCTGCTTTGTGCTGTCACGGAGATCGAGCATTCTGTCACGTTCGGCCGGTGACGTGCAGGTAAGCGAGCGGGTAAGGAGGAGCAGGAAGTCGGAATGACAGGGAAACGGGGTTTAATGGTAGGGAAGGTAGACATCTACAAACACGTTGACAATACAATGCTCGATCTGGGGAACAAGGGGAGACGTGGACTAATATACAGAGGACAAGCAGAGTTCAACGAGCAACAGGTGGAAACGATCAGGTAAAAACATGAGGTAACGAGGTGGGCGTGGTACACAGAAGGATCGGACGGAGCGGGGTGTGACAGAAACAGAACGTTGTTACATTTTGTACAACTAAGATGTACATAAATATGAAGATAAAACAAATCACCTGAAAGAAAATTTGCAGACAGTGTTTGTGAAAATAAACCTCCTATCACATTCTTGATATAACTTTCTGAAATTTTATATTGCTGAAGTGTTGTTAATTTTGATTGATCCAGCATTTAACAATACAGTACATGCATTGTGTAAGTGCTTAGAAGGTGACATGGCTGTAGCATGTTTAAGTCGGCAATAACATAGATGAAAAGCTTTGGTAGATCTAAGAAAAAATAATATAGGAGCTGCATTGACATCTTCAGTAAAGTCATTATGTGCCGAATCTGGTAATTTAGACGTACACCTTATGCTAGAACTCACTGATTGCGTTTTATATACAACTACACTTTTACTTAAGCAATTAGTTTGCTGTGAAGGGGTTGCTTTTTCATAAAAGTACAATACACCACTTCTTTCGTCTTCCATGTTAGACACTGATTCTAAACAAATATTAAGATCATTAACTCTGATTCTGCAATTACTCTCTTCAAATAATAATGACCAGTAATGTCCATGTCTGGATGATTCCCCTGTATGACATGAAATACATTTTAACCTATAGGTCTGTATTTTGTCATCCTTAAAGAGTTCAAGCACGGAAGTCGTTTTTTTCCCCACATTGACAAAAATGATAGAATTTGAATCTATTTCTCTAACTGTTACACAATTGCAATTGACACAATTAAGCCTGTATGCTACTGTGACCTCTGTTTTTATGTGCAGTGCATTTATCCATAACATGAAAGGATATACAAAGTCTAAGGGATCGTTCTGTTGTCCGAAATGCAGGGTTGAGACAGAAGAACAGATTTCTTTAAGGACACATTTTAGATCTGTGGAGTTTATTGTGCACCCTGGATGTAAGATGGCAAACCGTAACAAACTAGCTAAATGATCCTGCATTGATGATTTTTGTACAATATGTGATACACTGTAAATTTTTAATATTTCTCTAACTATTGTAATATGTAGAAAACATTGAACAACTGAATTAAACCAACAGTTTTGGTATGCGTTTTCAAATTTACAAATGTCTGCTGTTAGTGTAGCCTCTGGAGGATTCTTCACTTGACCGCTTGAGGAATTCTCATTCACAATGCATTTATTATTGAGACTAAAAATATCTGTCTGCTTTGGAGGTGGCTTTTGAAAAGATTTTTTCAGATGTTTCGGAATTTTTTTCTTTTTATTCCATGTCTCCTCTGGCTCCTCTGATGACAGAGGTCTTTTTAGTGCTTTAAGTCGTACCTTTTCACAGAACTCTCTCTCTCTTGCTCTGTATAAATCATAAAGTTTAATTATACTCTCATTTTTTCTTCACTTAAAAACAAGTGTTTTGTATTTTTAAAGGTTACCTCACATATTGCTGTGGTTTCATTTTCATACCTTTGAATAACTTTATAAGAAGGAGAAAATCTCCTCAAATCCCCAGAAAGCAAATTTGACCATAAAGGGATAACAGGGAGAAAATTGCTATATAATTTATCGAGGAGTGTGGGACCAAAATAAAAATTCCTTTGAAAGGATTCTAATTTTGTCTCAGCTTCACATTTCAATCTAATTGATTGAAACCAGTTAAAGAAGGGGGATTTTACTGTATCAAGAGCTGGACAACGTTCTTCATTTATGCATGATGTTGTGTCTTCAGGTTCTTGTTGTACATTTAATTTTAGAACTTTAGATTTGATATTTGAAATACTCATCTCTACAGATTGTGTATAGTATTTGCTTCCTAGTACAATGCAAACGTCATGCACAATAGAACAAATTTCTTGCATAGAGGATGACTTTATCAGGATGCTGAATATGAACATCCCCACAGTGTATCTCTTATCTTTACCACTGTACTGCTTCTTACAAATTTCACTTGCCTGTCTCATCAGATGGCTTTTGCAGGATCTTACTGTCACGTTCGGCTTGGAGGCGAGCAGGGAAGCAGGCGAGAGCAGCCAGGAGGTCAGGTAAACGGGGTTTATTCGACGGAAGACTGACAGGTACGGACATTGGCGGACACTACAATGACAAGTCTGGGGAAGACTGACTCAGACGAGGACTAAATACAAAAGACGGGCTAGACATAACAGGACACAGGTGATCACAATCAGGGCTGAACACGAGGTAACGAGGTGGGCGTGGCACACATCAGGAGCGGACGGAGCGGATCATGACACTTACTATACATAATTCTTCCTGTGATGCACAACCACTGACTATTCTTCAACAGCGTAATAAATATGATTCCATGGTATTATTATTAAAAACAGCCTTTAATAAAACAATTGATCTGTCACTATTGATCTGTACTGGCAGAGTGTTCTTCTGAAACAGTTGTCTTTCATGGTCTCTAACTGCTGAAAGTAAATGTTGTACTGCACTCTGTGTGTGTTCTTCAGAAATCATAAATGCAATTGGTGCAATGGCCAAGACAGGAACTTAGCAACATCTTTCCAAAATCCATAATCCAGCTTTTTATGTATATTTGACTCCCTAACAGAACATATGGCTTTTGCAATTTCAAAATATTCTAAGGTTGCATGCTTTTTTCCTTTAAATGATCTATGTTTAATGGCTTCCACTTGGACATTGCTTTTACTCGGTGTGCCACCTAACAGTTTTTTTACAGAATAGTAAAACTTTTTCTGACCTGCACTCCTCCTGCTGTCCTGCCTCTCCTCACCTTCACCTTTCTCACCTGCTCTCCTCCTGCTGTCCTGCCTCTCCGCACCTTCACCTTTCTCACCTGCTCTCCTCCTGCTGTCCTGCTTCTCCATGCCTTTAGCTTTACCTTTCTCTTTCACCTGCCTTTTCTTCTTCCTTGCCTGCATCTTTACCTGTTCTACCTTTCGCTGACCTGATATCTGCCCTATAGGGTAGCAGTGGACTGTGGCATCACCAACTTGGTAAATACATCCATTACTCCCAGCCTAGAAAAGCATAGTGACATTCAATAAAAAGACAAAAAAAACATCCATTTTCCATCCATCCATCCATCATCTGCCGCTTGTCCGGGGTTCTGGTCGCGGGGGTAGCAGCTTCAGTAGAGGCACCCAGACCTCCCTCTCCCCAGCTAACCCCACCAGCTCCTCGGGGGGGACACCGAGGCGTTCCCAGGCCAGCCGAGAGATATAATCCCTCCAGCGAGTCCTGGGCCTGCCTCGGGGCCTCCTCCCTGTAGGACAGGCATGGAAAACCTCCCCGGGTAGCCGCCCAGGAGGCATCCGCACCAGATGTCCAAACCACCTCAACTGGCTCCTTTCGACGTGAAGAAGCAGCGGTTCTACTCTGAGGCCCTCCCGGATATCCGAACTTCTCACCCTATCCCTAAGGGAAAGCCCAGACACCCTGCGGAGAAACCTCATTTCGGCCGCTTGTATTCGCGATCTCGTTCTTTCGGTCATTACCCATAGCTCATGACCATAGGTGAGGGTAGGGACAAAGATGGACCAATAGATCGAGAGCTTGGCTTTTTGGCTCAGTTCTTTCTTAGCCACGACGGACCGGTTAAGCGCCTGCAGAACTGCAGACGCCGCTCCGATCCGTCTATCCAGCTCCCGATCTCGCCTACCCTCACTCGTGAACAAGACCCCGAGATACTTAAACTCCTCCACTTGAGGCAGTACGTCTTCCCCAACCTGAAGAGGGCAAACCACCCGTTTCCGGCTGAGAACCATGGTCTCGGACTTGCTAATCCTCATCCCTGCCGCTTCGCACTCAGCTGCGAACCGCCCCAGTGCCTGCTGGAGATCCCGAGCAGATGAAGCCAACAGGACGACATCGTCTGCAAAAAGCAGCGAGGCAATCCTGAGGTCACCAAACTGGACACCCTCGACGCCTTGGCTGTGCCTAGAAATCCTGTCCATAAATATGATAAACAGGACCGATGACAAAGGGCAGCCCTGGCGGAGCCCAACACGCACCTGGAACACGTCCGACTTATTGCCGGCAATGCGGACCAAGCTTCTGCTCCGTTTGTACAGGGACCGGATCGCCCACAACAGTGGACCCCGAACCCCATACTCTCGAAGCACCCCCCACAGAGCACCTCGGGGAACCCGGTCGTAAGCCTTTTCCAAATCCACAAAACACATGTAGACTGGATAGGCAAACTCCCAGGCCCCCTCCAGTACCCTTGCAAGGGTATAAAGCTGGTCCAGTGTTCCACGACCAGGACGAAAACCGCATTGTTCCTCCTGAATCCGAGATTCGACTATCAATCTCACCCTCCTCTCCAGTACCCTGGAATAGACCTTCCCAGGGAGGCTGAGAAGTGTGATCCCCCTATAGTTGGAACACACCCTCCGGTCCCCTTTCTTAAATAAGGGAACCACCACCCCGGTCTGCCAATCCAGCGGCACTGTCCCTGACCTCCACGCACTGTTGAGAAGGCGTGTCAGCCACGACAGCCCCACAACATCTAGAGCCTTCAGGTACTCCGGGCGGATCTCGTCCACCCCCGGGGCCCGGCCACCACGGAGTTGTTTAACCCTATGGAGTGAACCAGGGGCCCCTTGCATGGGGGGGCATTTCTTCCCTCTTTGGAATAATTACCTTATAACTTCAGATATAAAAGTCACAGACACATGCCTGATACCTAAAATCAAAGTTGACCCCTTTACAATTGATAGTAGGAAGTTCAATAACGAAATGAATAACCTGTGTATAATTTATGGACATGCGAATATAACAAAAACAGCTGGAAAAATACAAAATCTGTCTTTGTGTCTTGGATTTTTGTAAATATTTCAAAAACTACATGATGGAATAGGTCCAATTTTAAAAATCTGGTTCCCAAACTTGTTTTCTACATGTGTGCCCAATTTCATATCATTTGATGCAGCCCAACAGGTTTTACGGAGGAAAGAGCAAATGGTGCAACTGGGAGCCTTTCCTATCCAAAACCTAACCTAAACTAATCTGAAACCTATCCAAAATGGCAATAGTGTAACTAGCAGTGTTTTTTGGGGTAGCAACTTTCTTTCTAAATGCATGACCACTTATAGGTTATAAGTAACAATTTGTCACACATCATCACCACACATTTGTAGGAAAATCTATATTTTATTCACACGACTTGTGCCAAACCTATCCAAAACCTATCCAAACTGGCCACAGTGTAACTAGCAGTGTTTTTTGGGGTAGCGTCTTTCTTTCGAAATGCATTACCACTTATGGGTCATAAGTAACATTTTGTCACACAACATCACCACACATTTGTAGGAAAATCTATATTTTATTCACACGACTTGTGCCAAACCTATCCAAAATGGCCGCAGTGTAACTAGCAGTGTTTTGGGATAGCGTCTTTCTTTCTAAATGCATTACCACTTATGGGTCATAAGAAACATTTTGTTTCTAACCCTAACCCTGCATAACTGTGCCCAAACAAAGCCCGACAAGTGCCTCGCATAACTGTGCCCAAACAAAGCCCGACAAATGCCCCGCATAACTGTGCCCAAACAAAGCCGACAAGTGCCCCGCATAACTTTGCCCAAACAAAGCCGACAAGTACCGTACATAATGTTGCCCAAACAAAGCCGACAAGTACTGTACATAACTTTGCTCAAACAAGGCCAACAAGTGCCCCGCATAACTTTGCCCAAACAAAGCCCCGCGTAACTTTGCCCAAGTGAAAGCCAAAAGCGCTGCATTACTTTGCACACTTCAAAGCTTGACAAAGGCGATGCGGAACTTTTCCCAATGTACCACAATACAAGTGTTACCAAAGCAAATGTTAATTGTAATTTGCTGAATCACAGAATTATAAAAATCTATAGAATAAAAGAGTAAAATGTAAACTGTAAATAAATGTACTTATGTCGAGCGTTGCATCCTCTCCGCGCAAAAAAGCATCCTCCTCCATTGAATCAATGGATAAAAGCGACACTTTCTTCCCCCGAACCACTCTTCAAAATCATCTTCTGTGCTTTCTCAACAGTGAAAGTCATCCGAGCCATTTTTCTTCAGTCAAAAAAGTTGTTGTCCGAAAAATAACTGGGTAAACTCACGGAGACTACGTGCGCAATGCGTACTCGAGACACTCCCACAAATACTGCACCTGCAGAGAATTACAGTAGTTGCGCATTCATGTCCCCAGCGCAAAAAACAATGCCCAATCAGCACATCCCATACCATTTTGCAAACCTTAAACACACCTCTATTGGATGAAGCAAATGACACTGTAATTTGATGTTCATGTAAAAAGTTTATTATGGTGAAACATAACCATGGGCAAAGGTTCATAACCCTAACCCTTGACTTAAACTCCACACACCTAGAGATATAACCTAACATTCTGTTCGCCTTTTTTATTGCTTCCCCACACTGGCGAGAGTGGGACATCAAGAATGTTTACTTTACTCATGTTTACTACTTAGTGCACTTTGTCTCCAATAACTGATTAAGGTACCCTGCCATGTGGTGGTAGGTTTTTTGTCATACACAACTCAACATACCCAGTCTGCTTGCAGCACGATGGTATTCCTGTCGCAGCAGGTCCTGGGGGTGATGCTCCACAGTTAGTCGAGTGGGGAAGTCTATCACTATGACCTACAATAAATATAAAAAAAAAAAAAATTCAAACAGGAAAAAAATTACATTCCTTTACATTATTTCTTGAAATGATTTTTGTT
Source organism: Paramormyrops kingsleyae (assembly GCF_048594095.1). Classification (NCBI taxonomy): domain Eukaryota; kingdom Metazoa; phylum Chordata; class Actinopteri; order Osteoglossiformes; family Mormyridae; genus Paramormyrops; species Paramormyrops kingsleyae. The sequence continues at coordinate 37,972,919 of NC_132804.1, forward strand.
AGCTTTCATATACCTTAGTCCACTGGCTCAACACACATTGGATAAGGCTGGTGACGTCCCGCCCAGACTGCTTAATGGTGTTACTCTCGGTGATGTTGTTCCCAGGAGCCAAGAGGCAGACAAGGTCAGGGGTGTAAGGAATACTTTCACCCTGAACCTCACGTCGAAGGACAGAAGCACATGCCCCTGGAGTGCAACTGTAGCCAAAGGAAACGCTCCCTTCTGGCATGAGCATGAAGCCATCAACAAGGCTTCTCAGATGGGAATCGCCCACAACCAGAACAAACTGAAAGAAAAATAAATGAAATAAGTTCACAAAGCAGCTGATAACATATGTCACTTCAGAACAGCATGTGGCAATGTAAAATATAAATGAAAGGCACAATATAGGTAAATATACAGTATATACATACATACACACACATATACATATATATATATATACACATATATACATATACAGGGATTATATATACCGATTATATGGTCACTGCAGTGATGTGTTGTAAAGTCTAATAGCTGTGGGGAGCAATGATCGACGGAAGCGCTCCTTCTTGCACTGTGGGTGTAACAGTCTTGTGCTGAAGGAGCTGCTCAGAGCCTCCACAGGGTGGTGCAGGGGGTGGGAGGGGTTATCCATAATGGATGACAGTTTTAATATCATCCTTCTGTCCGCCACCTCCTCGATGGTGTCCAGTATGCAGCCCAGGACAGAGCCAGCTTTCTTTCTTATTTATTAGTTCAAATACAAGAACTCGTGGCCATAGGTGGAAATTAGCGGGAGAACATTTCAAACTGGATTTAAGGAAGCACTTCTTTACACAGCGTGTAGTCAGAGTATGGAATAGTCTTCCTGATAACGTAGTGCAAGCTGAATCCTTGGGTTCCTTTAAATCAGAGCTAGATAAGATTTTAACAACTCTGAGCTATTAGTTAAGTTCTCCCCAAGCAAGCTCGATGGGCGGAATGGCCTCCTCTCGTTTGTATAGTTCTTATGTTCTTAACAAGCTTGTTAAGTCTTTTTCTATCTCTGTTCGAGCTGCTCCCTGCCCAGCACACAACAGCATAGAGAACTACTGAGGCCACTACTGTGTCGTAAAAAGTCCATAGGAGTTCTCTGCACACCCCGAAGGACCTCAGTCTCCTCAACAGGTGGAGGTGACTTTGGCCCTTTCTATACAGGGCAACTGTGTTTGTTGACCAGTCCAATTTCTTGTTCAGGTGAACACCCAGGTATTTAAAAGTGTCCACAATCTCAATGTCCGAGCCCTGGATGCTCACAGGAGTATGCACTGAAGCGTTCCTTCTGAAGTCAAGCACCAGCCCCTTTGTCTTACTGGTGTTCAGTAGCAGGTGGTTTTCCTCACACCAGTTCACGAAGTCAGTGATGACCCCCCTGTATTCCTGCTCATTCTCCCCGGACACACAACCAAAAATGGCGGTGTCGTCTGAGAACTTCTGCAGGTGACAGTGAAGGCAAAGTATAATATCAGCAGATTTCGGGATGGGAAATGACATCATCCAAATTCACAAATCACGAATAACAAAATGCTACTGTGTTCACTAGTTTACCTCACCGCACTGTCAAGATAAACTCAAAGGAATCCCGAATCGCAAACTGCAAACTATCTTTACCGCGGTATTATACCTACTTTGAATGACAAAACTAATCTATTTGATTACCAGTATTTACTTTATACTTTACTTTTATACTTTTATTTACTTTTTTTTTTTTTACTTTGCGAATTCCATCTTGGCCAATTTGTGTAACAGTCTTGATAACTGTACAGATGACTTCTGGGTAGATTTGGGCATGCCCATGCAGAGCGAAATTGGAGGGAGACAGAGCGACTGCTCCAGCCTTAATTATAAAACCGCTCTGCGCTCTGACCAAATTCCGCCCGCTCCTCGCTCACGCTTCGCTCCACTCACATTCTCTGGTCACAAGCATTGGTATCCTCCCCAACACAGACTTCCATAGGTCGGAGGCAAATTGCGGCTGGCCATGTCAGTTCATACGAGATTTGGAGCGTAGAGAGCTTTATACTTTATGAAACTTTCAGTACCATATACAGTCAAACCCGGTTATGTCGCCGGCCTAGGGGGTTGCCAAAAAGTGTCGAGATAACTGATGATCGAGATAACTGAAAACCAATATGGCAGCGATATATTAACATGTGCTTGAAATGTATTTATGTGCGTTAATAACTGAGAATGTACATGCACTGGTTTTTGGTGTTTTTGGCATTGCCGCGTTGTTTGACGCGATCGGCATGCTATAAATATGTACATACATGTTGGCTAACAAAAAGCATATGTACACCAACTAACAGCAGAGATTTACCAGTAAACAATAAAAACCACCGTCATTTCTCGATACAAACCTTTAATTATATTCTCCAACATTGCAAACACAAAGATCGTTCACAAAATCACAAAAAACCTGCGTGGTGTACTGTAGTTCTGCTGTTTTTTTAGAAAAAGCTAACCAGTGTCAAAATTAAATTCACGAGTCATTTCTGTCACGATCGCGGGGCAAGCGAGCCGGAAAGCAGGCGATCGGAGCCAGGAAGCAGGGTAAAACGGGGATTTATTAAGGGAAGCAGGACCGGGGAAACACGACGAGTAACATTAATGATGAGTCTGGGGAAGACTGACTCAGACGAGGACTAAATACAAAAGACAAGCCACGGATAACGAGCCACAGGTGAGAACAATCAGGGCGAAACAGGAGGTAATGAGGTGGGCGTGGCACACATTGGGAGCGGACGGAGCGGGGTGTGACATAACCCCCCCCCAAAGGCGTGCACACCGGGAACAGGACCTGAAAAACAAGAACAAAACCATCAACGACACCAGGGAAACAGGACCGAGACACAAAACAGAAACAGGGACGAGAAGGACAGGACCCGACAGAGGACGGGGAACGCAGACAGGCAGAGAGAAAAAGGAGACACAGAGGGGACACCCACAGGCGACACGAAGGGGCCAGGAGTGCACAGAGGAGGAACAGAGGGACCAGGAACAAAGACAGGCGGGACGAAGGGAGGAGGAGCAGACAGGGGAGACCAGACCGGAATGGGACAAAGGGGAGCCCGAAGGAACCCAGGCGGGCGACGGGCAGCGGCCGGAGGGGCCGCAGGCGAGAGGGAGGAGGGAGCAGGAGGGGACCACCCAGGGGCCAAGGGAACGGGACGAGGGAGTGACGGAGGGGACACGGAGGGAGCAGGAGGGAACACCAGTGTAGGCAGGCAGGAGGGGGAAGCCGCGGCAGGCGGAGGCGCAGCCGGAGCCGGCGAAGGCGCCGTCCGACGCTCAGCAGGGGGGCCCGGAGGCGGGACCGAGGACCGGCACAGAGGATCCAGGGGGGGACCCGGCGGAGACCGCCGACCCCGAGGCGCAGGACCCGCAGGCAGCCACCGAGCCACAGCCAGGGGCCGAACGGGCGAGCCAGGGGGCAGGGCGGGCGGGACCCGGGCCCGACGCCTGTGTCCCCGTCCCTTACGGGACACCGAAAGGCAGGGTCCTGTGGGGCGTTGGCCTTGTCGGGACAAGGGCAAAGGAGTCATTAGGGAGGCCCCCGAGGGTGGAGGCTCGGGCAAGACAGGGGGCGTGGCCGCAGGCGGTGCAGCCGGAGCTGCGGGCGTGGCCGCAGGCAGTGCAGCCGGAGCCGCGGGCGTGGCACACATTGGGAGCGGACGGAGCGGGGCGTGACAATTTCGCTCTGACACAGCTCTGAAAAGTATCATATACACGCGGTTATTATGGTTTCTTTACAAAGTTTAAAATGCTTTGTTGCTTTTGCCTTTAACAGTCTGCTTGAAAACAAATGCTTCAATATTATTTATGCTGTCTGTGTTTTACCTGGATCGCGTTTCACCGCTGCGTTGTTCAGCAAATGACCATGCGAATGCGATTTGAATACGTGCTATTTAGCACTTGTGATACATTTTTAAAAGCCAGCGAATCATCACGGGGATCGAGATAACCGATGTTAAGTGGGGATTTTGGCCCTCTTTTGTGCTCGAGATATTAGGGTTCGGCGACATAAAAGAATCGACATAACCGATGAGAAAATGCTAAGACAAAGAGGGAATTTGGCGGTTCCACTTCAAAAACGTCGACTTAATAGGGTTGGCGAGTTAACCGAGGACGAGATAAGTGGGTTCGACTGTATCTGATTTGGGCATTTAAAAATCTCTTAAAATGGCATCTTGTTATTTTTAAGAGTAGCACCAATTTAAACACTTCACATATGTATGGTATTAAATGGTATGTGTTTAAATTTTGTAAGATTTATAATGACAGATTACATACTTTTAAAATAGTCATTTTTAAATTAAGATTTATATGAATTAATTTAAGCTCTAGTTCTTTAATAATTTCAGTTGTATAAAGATTATTTAATTAATTAATTAAAGATTATTCATTTTAATTTGATGGAAATTTGTCATACAATTGAAATGTATAAATATTAAAAAATCGACCCAATTATTTTTTTCAGTGTACATTGTATATGCTTTCCAGTTTTAGCAATAAGTGAGCTAAATTTCTCTCAATTAAATTGGGCAACTCACCAATTTCTTCAACCTCTGCACTTCATCTTCACTCAGTGCAACCTCAGTATGTTCATCAACAGGATCATCTCCTGCATTTAAAGGATTGACATACCTCTGTAAAAGCTCAGACTTGAAGTCATCAAGTGAGTGAGGAGTGTGTTTTCAGCTCCTATGAGAAGCATATGTTCCATGAATGTTTGTTTTGAAATGGCAATTTTCAAAAACACAAGAGACAGTTTCCATTTTTTTTTTAATGGCAGCCAATGTGCTCAAAATACTGTCTTTGCGTGGAGATTGTGTTTAAAGAGCAACATGGACATTTGAAAGATAACACTTCTGAATATGCCACTGTTTCACGAGACAAATGGCTTCTCGACAGGTGGGTTCGCAGCCCACCCCATGTTTTAAATGAGCAATAACAATCCCAGTATAGACAAGGCATAAACACTCCACTATGGGCATGTCTAAGTCTATAATGCTTTAAGAGCAGTCTTTCTTACGGTTTCAAATTTGCACAATTTACAAGTCCAATTCATTTTGAAATGTATTGTAATTAGTGGTTATAGAGTGTCCAGTTGCTGTATAAAACCACTGATAAAAGTAAAATTCATACCATCTTAAATAAAATTTTACATTTCATTATAAGGCTTTAATTATAAGGTCACAAAAGGCTGACACGTGAAATGAAATTGAAATAAACTAATTTAAGATTGCATTACTGTATCCCAGCCAAATTGTCAAAGCAAAAACATTCCATAGCTCTAAAACACAAACTGCACTGTCTACAGACCACTGCTGACCCAATACTTTACCATCTTAAGAAAGTTAAGTTATCCTTAACATTAATAATACTACCGGAAGTTAGTCTACAACAAAAGCCTTAAGTAACAAAACATATCCTTGCACATCTTTATGCGTCAATATAAGGTTTAAATGTAATTACAAACAATAATTACCTTCCCAGCCCGCCTTTAGCAGGCGGAACAAAGAATGTTAGCTGGGGTGGCCAACTTTAACATGCCACAAAACAGCTTAGAACGTCAATAAATTTAGGAAAAATAAAATTTTCACTCAGGCGGGAATTTCATCTGCTGTGTTTTCAGTGTATAAGTAACTCAACAAAGAACTACTGAACATGGCTGCGCTGAACTTTTACACGGGTTTTCCCTCCAGTGTCTGAATACCTCACGTACCCACGCAGTCGTTAACTGACGAAACTTAACTGACTGAATATCAACTGTAAATTACGATTGAAAAATACACATTACCCTTTTACTTTTGTAGTGTCACAATTAGTGCAACTTAAATGAAATATTACTTAATCTCATTCGGCTGCCACTCCGAAACAAATCCAATACAGATTAATATTTTTATTACCGTGTTAGCAAGCTAAAAGAAACTGTGAGCTATATGGAATTGTGTCAGCTTTACGCCAAATTACATCTAACATAGCTAAGTTTTTTCTGCAGTGTGAAAACGATATTTTGCCAATAAACTCATTGTAAAATTAGAAACTTACCTGGGTAACATAATCCAAATGAAGCATAAACTCCTCTCCGTTTCTCCTTTATGTGTGGTGTTAAATGGCGCGGGAAATTCAAACGTCGCTGAACTCAATTATACAAGTTGCGCACGCTTAATAATTTATTTTGTTGAGTGGTGATGAAATGTTTTATTCGAGATACTTGCCGGTATGTCCCCCGCCTCCTCTGGGACATGGGAAAAGTTCTGCCGGAGGTAGGAGTTGAAACTCCTCCTGACAGGGGATTCAGCCAGACGTTCCCAGCAGACCCTCACTATACGCTTGGGCCTGCCAGGCCTGGCCGGCTTCCTCCCCCACCAGCGGAGCCAACCCACCACCAGGTAGTGATCAGTTGACAGCTCCGCCCCTCTCTTCACCCGAGTGTCCAAGACATGCGGCCGCAAGTCCGACGACACGTTTTTTTATCCCTTAAAAAATAATATACCCAAGGCATTATTCTACCATAGTATGTTGCTAAATACCGCTCACTAGTTCCTGCAGCTATTAAATGTCATAAAATAAATCGGATGCATCTTATTTAAAATAAAACTAACAAAATACAACTAAATACATCTTTTTAAGTTATAGTGTTTTAATCCTTTTGATTAACCAAACGTGGATGAATTTAGCTAAATATCGCTAAACAACCCAGGGCTGTGGTGTTAGAGCTCGACTGTTATTTAAATTAGAAATAGATTATTTTATACTATTTACAAATAAGTCAAATTAACAAATAGAGTTCATGTGCATTCTGTCAGGATGATGGCGTGCTTCTCACAATCCAGGATCATCGGTCACGACAACAATTTCCGCTGGTAGTCATTTTGTCACCAATTTGACAGCGAGGCAGTGTTGCCAACTTAGCAATTTTGTTGCTAGATTTAGCAACTTTTCATACTACCCTAGCAACTTTTTTTTCAAAAAGCACCTAGCAACAAATTTAGCAATTTTTAACATTCATTTGGCTACTTTTAGCAATTTTTAAAAAGTGACTCAAAAGAGCAGTGGCTGCAGGCTTCACTCAGTAGAGTGCGGGGGTGGGGCTGCATAAGGTCTAAATAGCCAGGCACAGCTGCAGCAGCAAAATTTGTTGGCTGAGTGCAACAGCAGTAGCACACATTTCACATTTTTAAGTGAATAAATTAAGAGTAACCACAGTTAAAATTTAGTTACTGTAGCTGCTCATTAATTTTGAAGTGAACATGTCTCAATCAAAATTGTACAGCCAGAAATACAGAAAAGAGTGGGAGTCTGTACCTGAATTTAAAGGATCGCTGAAGTCAGTACCTGGGGATGACTGCCGAGCATACTGTGCATACTGCAAATCAGATATGCTTGCAAAAATGTATGACATTAGAAAACATTGTGCTACAGCAAAGCATATAAATAAATCAAAACCATATAATCCTGCAAAGCAGCCTACATTACCACAGCTAGTTAGGAAAGTGGATAACTGCAAAAGTGCAGAAGCTACTATGGCAATGGCCATTGCGGAACATTGTTCACTGCTAGCATGTGACCATTTAGGTATGGCTTGCAAAGCTGGTGTGACGCCCGGCTCGTCCGATCCTCGTGTGTGCCATGCCCCCCTCGTTACCTCGTGTTAATTCCTGATTGTATTCACCTGTCGCTTGTTTAAGTCAGTCTGTCTTGTGTATATTAGTCCACGTCTGCCTTTGTTTCCCAGATCCGTCACTGTAGTGTGTTGTTAAGTCGTGTTTTGTTGTATTCCCCGGATTAAACTCCGATTTTTCCGTATTGCTTCCGCACTAGCCCCGCATGCCCAGCGTCACATAATGACGGATCTCCACAACTCACCTCCGTGGATCGAGGAACAATGCCTCGAACTGCTCAGCGAGGTACTGTACTGGCTGAACCTGCCAGAGGTCCGTGAGGACCCTGAACTACGGGACCTAGCCAGCAAGAGCGGGACCCTCCTTCAGGAGATGACCTCGCTCACTGGCGCGCACGTCATAGCCGACGTGCGTAAAAATCTCCGGCAGCTGGTGGAAGGGGTGACAGAGAAGCGGCTCCAACCGCTAGCTCTCTCCAGAGCTTCCCCGTCGCAACCGGTCAGCCAAACCTGGCGACAAAAGAAGAAGAGGCGTAAGGAGAGGGCACCGGAAGCCGAACCAGCGATCTTCCTGAGGGCATGCTCTCTCTCTCCGACTTCTCTCTTCATCAGAACGACACGGAGGTACCTTCGCAGGCAGCTTCCCCCTTCCGGGGAACGCAGCTAGCCCTTAAAGGGGCCAAGGCCATCTGGGATGCGATACTCCGGATCCCCAAAACCCTTAAAGGGGCAGCACCTGCCCGCCCGGCGCCGATCCTGGTGCCTATTCTTGATGTGCCCGTCGCTTCTGACCGGCCTGTTCTGGACCTGCCTGCGGCTCCGGCTGCACTGCCTGTTGCAGCTGCCGCCACACTGCCCGCGGCACCGCCTACTACAGCTGCTGCCACCGCACTGCCCGCGGCACCACCTGCTACAGCTGCTGCGGCGCCCCCTGCTGGCCATGTGACGGCAGCGCCCGCCGTGGCGCCCCCTGCTGGCCGCACACCCGAGGAGCCCGCCGAGGTGCCCCCTGCTGGCCACATGTTGGCGGCGCCCGCCGAGGCGCCCCCTGCTGGCTGCACACCCAAGGTGCATGCTGAGGTGCCCCCTGCTGGATCCGAGTTGGTGGTAGCTGCCACATCACCCAAGCTCCCGGCTGTGGCTCTGCCTGAGGTTCCAGCTGCAGTCTCGCCTGTTTTGCCAGTGCCTGATCCGCCTGTCTCGCCTGTCCTGCCGGCGCCTGATCCACCTGTCCTGCCTGATGTCACGCACGAGGCTCCTAATGGAGCAGTCCCTGCCAAGGCACCCCCTGCTGACCACAGGCCCACGGCCCTGCCTGAGGCCACCTCTCTGCACGCGGCCCTGCCTGAGGCCGCCTCTCTGCCCGTCCAGCCCGGCTCTTCTGTTCTGCCCGCCACGCCCGCGGCCCCAGCTGCAACGCCTGCCACCTCGTCCGCAGCCCACCTGCCTGCTGCTGTCCCGGTCCCCGCTACAGTTCTCCCAGCCCTGGTTCCAGTCCCCGAGGAGGTCCCGGACAGTCCAACCACTGCTCCTTCCTCCTTAGAAGAGGAGCTCGAGTGGGACCCCTCGGGGACCTCCCTAATGACTCCCTTGCCATTGCCCCAGGGGGGCCAACGTCAGCCCAGACCCCGCCTTTCAGTGTCCCGTAAAGGGAGGGGACACAAGCGTCGGGTCCCGCCCGCCCTGCCCCCTGGGTCGCCCGTTCAGCCCCTGGCTGTGGCTGCCTGCCGGTCCTGCGGCTCTGGGTCGGCCGTCGCCTGCGGGTCCCCCTCCGACGCCTCGTCGCCTGGCCTCCGTCCCGCCTCTGACTCCTCGTCGGTCGCCTGCGGGTCCCCCTGCTCCGGCGCGTTGCTGGACGGTGCCTTTGCCTGCTGTGGCTGCACCGTCGCCTGCTGCGGCTTCCCCCTCCTCCTTGCCTTCGCTGTTGCCCCCTCCAACTCCCTCCTTGTCCCCTTCGTCTGTCCCTCGGCCTGTCTCCTTGCCCCCTGAGTGGTCCCCTCCTGCTCCTGCCTCCCTGTCGCCTGCGGCCCCTCCGGCCGCCGCCCATCGCCCGCCTTGGCTCCCTCGGGCTCCCCTTTGTCCCCCGTCCGTTCCTGTCTGGCCTCCCTTGTCTGATCCTCGTCCCTCTGTGTCTCCTCCGTTCCCTTCTGTTCCCTTTGTCCCTCCTGTCTTTGCTCCTAGTCCCTCAGTGTCTCCTGTGTTCACTCCTCACCCTGTTGTTCGTCCGTTTTCTGTCCCCTCTGTGTCTCCCTTGGTCTGCCTGTCTGAGTTCCCTGTTTTGTGTCAGGTCTTGTCGTTCTTCCTGTCCTTGTTCTGTGTTTCTGTTCTGTTCCCCGTCTCTCGTTGATGTTTTGCTCTTGTGTTCCAGGTCCCGTGTTCCCGTTCTTGTCTCGTCCATCGCCTCCCCTGAGGCGTGCCCGGAGTGCGTGCCTTTGGGGGGGGGTTCTGTGACGCCTGGCTCGTCCGATCCTCGTGTGTGCCACGCCCCCCTCGTTACCTCATGTTATTTCCTGATTGTACTCACCTGTCGCTTGTTTAAGTCAGTCTGTCTTGTGTATATTAGTCCACGTCTGCCTTTGTTTCCCAGATCCGTCACTGTAGTGTGTTGTTAAGTCATGTTTTGTTGTATTCCCCGGATTAAACTCCGATTTTCCCGTATTCACGACTTGGCTCGCCTGCTTCCGCACTAGCCCCGCACGCCCAGTGTCACAGCTGTCTTTTCAGATTCTGTGGCAGCAACAAACTTCCACATGCATCGCACCAAATGCACAGAAATGATTAAGGGAGTATTGGCTCCTTATTTTCTGAAAATGATAACATCAGATGTGGGGGATGAGAAGTTCAGTCTGCTTTTGGATGAGTCGACTGATGTCAGTGTCTCAAAATACCTGGGTGTGGTGATTCAGTATTTTAGTGCTAAAAAAAGAACACTTGTGACCACATTTCTTGAGCTGGTTGAATTGGAGGCAGGTGATGCCAAATCAATAGCGAAGGCAATAGTTGAGTTTCTCGAAAAGTGTAATCTTAAAAAAGATAATCTTCAGGGTATTGGCACTGATAATGCCTCTGTGATGACTGGGGTGCACAATGTAGTCCACAAGATTTTAAAAGAGGAATTGTCACATTCGGAGACGGAGGCAAGCAGGGAAGCAGGAGCGCACGCCAGGACGTCAGGTAAACTGAGTTTAATTGCACAAAGACGGACAAGCACGGACACTACACTGACATTACAATGCACGATCTGGGGAACAAGGGGAGACATGGACTGATATACAGAGAACAAGGCAAAAGAAATAGGAAACAGCTGGGCACAATCGGGGAAGTACATGTGGATAATGAGGGGGCTTGGCACACACTAGGAGCGGACGGAGCGGATCGTGACATAACCCCCCCCCAAAGGCGCGCACACCGGGCGCGCCCGAGGGGAGGCGACGGACGAGACGGGGCAGGAAACAGGACCTGGAAGACAAAAAGCAAACATCAACCAAAGGCGGGGACCGGAAACAGGACAGAGGAACAAAACAGGAACAGGGACCAGAAGAACGACAAGACAACAAAGAACAGGAAACGCAGACAGGCAAACAGAGAAGGGGGACACAGAGGGAACACCGACAGGCGACACGAAGGGGCCAGGAGTGAACAGAGGAGACACAGAGGGCAGAGGAGCAGAGACAGGAGGCAGAAAGGGAAAGGGAGGAGGAAAAAGGGGAGCCCGAGGGAGCCCAGGCGGGCGACGGGCAGCGGCCGGAGGGGCCGCAGGGGAGAGGGAGGAGGGAGCAGGAGGGGACCACCCAGGGGCCAAGGGAACGGGACGAGGGAGTGACGGAGGGGACACGGAGGGAGCAGGAGGGAACACCAGTGCAGGCAGGAGGGGGAAGCCGCGGCAGGCGGAGGCGCAGCCGAAGCCGGGGAAGGCGCCGTCCGACGCCCAGCCGGAGCAGGGGGGCCCGGAGGCGACCGACATGGAGCCGGAGGCGGGACCGAGGACCGGCACCGAGGATCCAGGGGGGGACCCGGAGGGGACCGCCGACCCCGAGCCGGAGGACCCGCAGGCAGCCACCGAGCCACAGCCAGGGGCCGAATGGGCGAGCCAGGGGGCAGGGCGGGCGGGGCCCGACGCCTATGTCCCCGTCCCTTACGGGACACCGACAGGCGGGGTCCTGGGGGACGTTGGCCTTGCCGGGGTAAGGGCGAGGGAGTCAGGGCCTCTAAGGAGGCAACAGGCGGGGCAGCCGGAGCCGCGGGCGTGGCCACAGGCGGGGCAGCCACAGCCGCGGGCGTGGCCGCAGGCGGGGCAGCCAGGGCCGCGGGCAGGACTGGAGAGGCGGCCTCAGGCAGGGCCGCGGGCAGGACGGGAGAGGCGGCCTCGGACGGGGCCGCGGGTGTGTGGCCAGCAGGAGGCGCCTCAGCGGGCACCTCATGCAGAGCGGAGGCAGCTGCAGGCGTGCAACCAGCAGGGGCCGCCTGGGCAGGCGGCTCGGGCCTCCGGTCAACAGGGGGCGCCTCGGCGGGCGCCGCCAGCACGCGACCAGTAGGGAGCGCCACAGCGGGCGCTGCCAGCACACGGCCAGCAGGGGGCGCAACCGCGGCCACCTCAGACAGAGCGGAGGCAGCTGCAGGCGTGCGACCAGCAGGGGCCGCCTGGGCAGGCGCCTCGGGCGTACGGTCAGCAGGGGGCGCCGCGGCGGGCGCCGCCATCACACGGCCAGCAGGGGGCGCAACCGCGGCCACCTCAGGCAGTTCAGGCACCGGCGAGACAGGCAGTTCAGGAGCCGGCAGGACGGGCGAGACGGGCAGGTCAAGAGCCGGCAGGACGGGCGAGACGGGCAGTTCAGGAGCCGGCAGGACGGGCGAGACGGGCAGGTCAGGAGCCGGCAGGACAGGCGAGACGGGCAGGCCAGGAGCCGGCAGGATGGGCGCCGCCATCACGCGGCGCCGCAGCGGGTGCCGCAGCCAGAGTAGTGGCAGCTGCAGGGACGACAGGCGGGTCAAGCAGGACAGGCGGATCAGGCAGGACTGGCATCGCGGCATCAGCAGCAGGCGGTGCCGCGGGCAGAGCGGCGGCATCAGCAGCAGGCGGTGCCGCGGGCAGAGCGGCGGCATCAGCAGCAGGCGGTGCCGCGGACAGAGCGGCGGCAGCAGGCAGCGCAGCCGCGGGCAGATCGGCGGCAGCAGGCAGCGCAGCCGCGGGCAGATCGGCGGCGGCAGCAGGCAGCGCAGCCGCGGGCAGAACCGGAGCATGCAGGTCCAGAGCTAGCAGGAGGGATGCCGAGCGCATAGGCGCCTTCCCTTTACGGGCTTTGGGCACCCGGGGAATGCCGTCTCGCCCCAGACGCTCTGGCCGATAAAAGTACGCCTCCAACGGAGGCGGCTGCTCTCCGTGGAAGCTGGCAAGGCGGGCAGCGGTGATGTCCTCCCAGGCGGGCGGTGAGCCCTCGTACTCACAGGCAGGGACCAGCGAACAGGCGCCCAGGAAGAGGAGCGGTGTCTCCTCCAGCCGCTTCTTCGGGGCGCTCGCGGCGGTAAGCGGAGCCGCTTCGGGCACGTCACCCAGGCTCCAAGCAACGTGCTCCACTTTGAGTTTAACAAGAGCAGTGAGCATTGCTACATGGCAGATGTGCTCCATGCCATGTACATGGACAAGAGCAACTATGTATATCTCACATTCTTAAAATCAATCCTGTCTGACGTACAAGTTGCAGTGAAGTCATTTGAGGGTGAACATACAGATCCTGTCAAGCTTTTGGACAATCTGGTTAACCTCTTATTATCAGTTTGCAGCAGAGTAGTCAACCCTATGGCAAAGATTGATGTTCTGAAGGATGCCATTGATGGTCATCTTAGTCCAGCACCATATCTTGGGTACCTTTTTGAAAGTACACTGTCCCAGCTCAGTCTTGCCATAGAGGATGAAAAGGTCATTCGGAGACGATGCATCAATTATGTCATTGCTCTAAGCAAGGAACTGCAAGCAAGGATCCCAGACAATCTCAAAATCTTACAAAACATGGCTCTGTTCAGTGTTAAGGAAACACTGAAGCACAATAAAAGCAACACTGAAATTATAAATGTAGCGGCCCTTAACAGAAGCCAACACCGTCTCTAAACAACTTTGATTTTGTGCCAGTTGTGCAGATGTAAGAGGGAGGCTGCTGGGATTGCTGTACTGTTCAAGCCGGACGGGTTGTGTTGTGTGCCTGTTGAAGCGGTTGATTTGATTTGAATTATCTGTAAAGTATATTTGAGCGTTTGTGTGCCAGCACGGTTACGTGGGTGGTTGTTGTTGTTTTCATTTTTTACTCTTATTTTTACGTGTGTGCTTGTCTGTCCTTGTGAGTGTTACCGACAGCTGCGGGCGCGAGTGGCGTTTCTGTTTGCGTCCTTCGCATCAAACACCCGTGGGTAATATTATCGAACATCGGTAACATTAACTCTAAAAGGTCAGTTGCTCCGGAGCTTTGCTCGGTCGCCGGTCGGGGCCGGGAGGACATTTTCCACTTTTTTTCCCGCTCCGGCAGTAGCCTGCTTTGAGAGGGTTTTTGTGGTTTTTTGGCCTCCCTAGAGCAACTTCGCTTTAGTTTAAGCTAAACGTGGTTCAGCAGGAAGTTAATCTCGGGTAAGTAATTGTAAATTTGGTTATTTTAAAAGTTAAATTTAAAGGTTGTTATCGCTGACGCTGCCGGATAATTTATAATAAAGTACCGATTTAACACAAGTGTTAATTTAGTGTTTTAGTGTACTCGGCACTTTGTTTTAACTATACGTTAATTAGATCAACTAAAAGTTTATATATTCTCTATTAATATACTGGGCTGGGAGTAAAGGACGGGAACATAGTGAGTTAGGTAATTATGGGGCCAGCTCAGTGTTGTGTTTGCAAGATGTTTGCCCTTCTGGATGCTTGCGTCCAGTCGGACTTTGTCTGCGAGCGATGTGGGTTAGTTGACTCACTCATGGTCCAGGTTCGTGACCTAGAGGAGCGGCTGGCTCTCATCCAGCATAGCAATGAGTTAAAGGAGAGAGTTAATACGCCTTCTAGGGAGACTATGTGTACGTCACAAGCGGGGAGGGGGGAGAATGATGAACAGGTAGGTCGAGAGAGCTGGGTGAACGTAGGTCGTAGACGTAGAAAAGGACGTACACAGTTCACAGAGGCGGCATCACCTGAAGTAACGGTTTCTAACCGCTTTCAGGTGCTTCCAGCTTTAGAGCCGGAAGAGACTGGGGAGGCAGGTGGGCCCTTGGGCACCAAGGAGCCACCTAACCCTAGTAGGAGGGAGGTTGTGGTAGTTGGGGATTCAATTATAAGAGGTGTAGATAGTTATGTGTGCACCCGTGATAGAGGGTCCCGTACGGTGTCTTGCCTGCCTGGTGCCCAGGTAGGGGACCTTCCAGATCGAGTGGACAGGCTTTTGGCCCCAGCCGGGGTGGATCCAGTGGTCGTGGTGCATGTTGGCACCAATGACATAGGAAAGGGCAGAAGTGCTGTTCTGCAAGATAAATTTATAGAAGTCGCGGATAAGCTTAGAAGCAGAACATCCACGGTGGTATTCTCTGGAATACTTCCCGTGCCACGTGCAAGTCAGGCAAAATTAGCTGAGATAAGGGGATTAAATGCATGGCTAAAATGGTGGTGTAGGAAAGAGGGGTTCAGGTTTATGGGGCACTGGAAGACCTTCTGGAACAGGTGGGACCTGTTCAAGCCGGACGGGTTGCATCTGAACCATAGGGGAACCAGTGTATTGGGGAGGCGTATGTGCAGAATAGTTGAGGAATGTTTAAACTAGGGACTGGGGGGGCAGGGAGGTCAGTTAAGAATTTATGTGGGGAGAGACGGAAAGCCCAAATAAAAATTAAAAGTAGACACTGTAAAAGGCCTACCATTAGTGGTCTGTATTTGAATGCTAGGAGTATTAGAAACAAAATTAATGACTTAGAGGCTTTAATTTCTTCAGACAATTACGACATTATAGGAATAACTGAAACATGGATGAGTGACAATGATGGTGATGAATATAATATGGATGGTTATACGTTGTTCCGTAGAGACCGGATAGGCAAGAAGGGAGGTGGTGTTGCAGTATACGTAAAAGAAAACTTGCAGGCAAGGGATCTCACTGATAAAAATAAAAATTCAGAAGCTGTATGGATCAAACTTGATGCTAAAGATTCAAATGGCCTAATTGTCGGGGTTTGTTATAGGGCACCTAATGTAGCTGTAGAGGAAAGCAGAATATTATATGATGATATCAGGATTATGAGTAATAAAAATGATGTGGTGGTTATGGGTGATTTTAATTTACCTGGGATACAGTGGGACACAGTCTCTGGCTCTTCTGTAAATGAACTTGAGATGGTGGAATTAGTACAGGATTGTTTTTTTACTCAGTTTGTTAATACTCCTACCAGGGGAGAAGCCCTTCTTGATCTCGTTTTTTGTAATAACCAGGATAGGATTGGAAAATTAGAGGTTTTAGACCCATTGTACGGTAGTGATCATAACATGGTTAAATTCGAGGTTAATTTTAGTGTCCAAAGAGCAAAGTCTAAATTAAAAGTATACAATGTTAGGAAGGCTAACTTTAATGGTATGAGACGGAAATTAGAAACTGTAAACTGGACAGAGTTAAATAGCAAAACAGTAGAAGAGGCATGGGAATTTTTCAAAAGCACATTGTTGCAAGTGCAAGAGGACTTCATACCTGTTTCCAGCAAAACTAAATCTAGGAAACGACAACCAAGGTGGTTTACTAAGGAAATTAAGAATAAAGTCAGGAGGAAAAGGGCTCTGTTCCACAACTGGAAAATAACTAATGATTTCAAAATCAAGCAGGAGTATCTAAGTCTACAGGCAGAGTTAAAAAATGACATTAGGCTATCAAAGAGGGATGTAGAAAGAAAAATTGCATTGGAGGCTAAGCATGACAGTAAAGGTTTCTTCCAATATTTTAACTCCAAGAGAGCACTAAAAGCTGAAATCACTAATTTGCAGGATAGTAAGGGCCTTATAATTGATAACGAAATTGATATGGTAAATGAGTTTAATGATTATTTTTCAAGGGTGTTCACAATAGAGAACACAAGTAACTTACCACCAATTAATACGAATACAGCATCGTCTATGACCAATATATGTATAACTGAGGTTGATGTGATACTAAGCCTAGCTAAACTCAAAATAAATAAATCGCAGGGGCCTGATGGCATCCTACCTTTAGTCTTGAAAGAGATGAGGGATATTATTAGCCAACCTTTGACTTTAATATTCCAGAAATCGTTATCTGCGGGTGTGGTACCATCAGATTGGAAGCATGCTAATATAACACCCATATTCAAAAAAGGGGATAGAAGTAATCCGGCAAACTATAGGCCAATCAGTTTAACTAGCATTACTGGAAAAATAATGGAAGCTATAATTCAAGTGAAAATGGTAGATTACCTAGATGCAAATAACATTATAAAGGATAGCCAACATGGATTTAGGAGAGGTAGATCCTGCTTAACGAATCTGCTTGAGTTCTTTGAGGAAGCTACAAGTGAAATTGATCACAAAAAGGCCTATGATGTGATTTACTTAGATTTCCAGAAAGCCTTTGATGTTGTCCCCCACAAACGGCTCTTGTTAAAGCTTAAAGCTGCAGGAATTTTAGGAACTGTGGCAGCTTGGATCAAAAACTGGCTAACTGACAGGAAGCAGCGAGTAGTTATTAGAGGCACTATGTCACAGTGGGCCTCCGTTTATAGTGGGGTACCGCAGGGTTCAATTTTAGGACCACTATTGTTCCTAATTTACATTAATGATATTGACACGAATACATACAGTAAACTGGTTAAATTTGCAGACGACACTAAGGTGGGCGGGGTAGCAGATACTAATCTAGCAGCAGAGAGGCTCCAATGGGATCTGGATTTAATTAGCGAATGGGCTGATACTTGGCAGATGAAATTTAACACAGATAAATGTAAGGTAATCCATGCAGGGAGCAGAAATATACAGTACAGATATTTTATGGGTTCCTCTGAAATAAAGGTAGCTGATTACGAGAAAGATCTCGGTATGTATGTTGATGCTTCCATGTCCCACTCTCGCCAATGTGGGGAAGCAATAAAAAAGGCGAACAGAATGTTGGGTTATATCTCTAGATGTGTGGAGTTTAAGTCAAGGGAGGTGATGTTACACTTATATAATTCCTTGGTAAGACCCCACCTAGAATACTGTGTGCAGGTTTGGTCACCATACCTCAAGAAGGACATTGCTGCCTTAGAAAAGGTGCAACGAAGAACTACGAGAATGATTCCTGGTCTTAGAGGAATGTCTTACGAGGAGAGGTTAGCGGAACTGAATCTGTTCAGCCTTGAGCAAAGGAGACTAAGGGGGGATATGATTCAGGTCTATAAGATTCTAACGGGTCTGGATGCCGTTCAGCCAAATGACTATTTCAATATTAGTCTAAATACTAGAACTCGTGGCCATAAGTGGAAATTAGCGGGAGAACATTTTAAAACAAATTTGAGGAAGCACTTCTTTACACAGCGTGTAGTCAGAGTATGGAATAGTCTTCCTGCTATTGTAGTGGAAGCTAAAACCATGGGTTCCTTTAAATCAGAGCTAGATAAGATTTTAACAACTCTGAGCTATTAGCTAAGTTCTCCCCAAACGAGCTTGATGGGCCGAATGGCCTCCTCTCGTTTGTAAATTTCTTATGTTCTTATGTTGACATACTACAACAGTTTGGCACCACTGCAGCATACAGTTTTAAAGCTACACCATCCTCTTCTGCTGATACCAGCTCAGTGACAAAACAGCTGGACAGTGAAGATGAAGATGATTTACTTGCTAATCTGTGAATCATCGAAATGGAAATAAAAGAATGCCAGAGGAAACACTGTACAGCTAACCAGCCAAGAAGAACCACCTTCCTGAGAGATGCCTAGCAACACACACATATCACATTCAAGTTAAATTGCTAGCTCAAGTTGTTTTTCATAACTGTTAATTTACTGATATTTGTTAACATGTATAATTGTTGGTAATTTAGGTAGCAATAAATTCCAATAGTGCTATAATTGTTGTCACTTTCACAGATGTGTTAATTTCACAAGTTAAAAAGAGTAAGTACACAAGCTGTGATTGTTTAAAAGAATGTAACTGTTCATTATCAGTGTTATATTTAAAAATAAAAAATTCTTATCAAAAAGTGTTTGTATTACTTTTACAAATAGTCGACTATATTTTTCATACAAATCTTAAATGGACATATTTTTTTGCCGAGATGGCCAGTCAATTTGAGAAAACATTAATTATTTTGTATACTACATAAAGATGTAGTTTTGAGTTGCGATTACGCAATGACGTCATCACGCAAAGTAATATGTTAATAAGAACCTATTTATTGTGCATCTGGATGTAATGTTTTTGTCACGCCCAGAGGGGCGGGGCAGAACAGCTGTAACCCATGATCCACTAACGAGTTCTCTACTTAAAGCAGTCACCTCCCATGCTACTTTGCGAAGTATTGTTGTCATGCCCATGCACTTTACCGAGCATTCTTTTGTCCTGTTCCTGTCTCGTTCGTCCTGCCCGTCTCGTCCGTCCTGCCTGCCTGCGCCCCGTACTCCGAACCCGACCTCCTTGTGCCTACCGTCCCGTCGTTACCCCGTCTCGTCTCTGCTTGTAGGACTGACTTCCCCGGCATCCGACCCCTGGCTTGCGACCCGACTACTCTACCGGACAACCCCTTCGGCTTCTGACGCACCGATCTCCTCCCCGGCATCCGACCCCTGGCTTGCGACCCGACTACTCTACCGGACAACCCCTTCGGCTTCTGACACACCGATCTTGATTAAAGTCTCTTTTCACCGCATCCCGGGGTTCGCCTCGTTCTTGTCCGCTTTGCCCAACAGTTTTAATATAATATAATACACGGCGCCTCAGAGAGTAGAGACATGACGGGCTTACGCTTGTCAGATACTATGTGATGACGTCACTGATATGCAAATTAGTGCGTGACGTCATCTGGCAACATTTAGCTACTTTTCGGGCAGGCTTTAGCTACTTTTCATTGGAAATAGTTGGCAACACTGCAGCGAGGCGACTCTTTAAAGAAAATAGTGTCTCTATGTGCATGCGCTACAGGCGAGTGAGAGAGAGAGCGTGCATGCGCTCATTTTAACAAGGATTACCCGCGTTATTCCTTGATTCTTGTTGTCGAAATGCTTAGGGCGCTTTACTTTACTATTCACATTGGCATAAAAGTGCTTCATTACTTAAAAAACGTTATGGTTAAAGGGTTTATTTGAAATAACAGGCGCCCCGTCGGTGCTGCCATTTTGAAATGGGATGTCTGTGTGAGTACGCATGCGCCAAGTGCTGCCCCCCATGGACAATCGTTTGGCGCGCAACTTTTGAACATACCGGCAGCATGTCGGGTTCGCTCCGTTGCGGAATAACGGCCGCCTTGACCCCGCTGTTTGTGTGACATCGACGGAACTCAGAGCCGCTATCGATGGATCTTCGCGTTTGGTGAAATACTTTTTCTATTTTACTTTGAAATAAAACTGTTAAACTGATTACGGCTTTTTCTCGTTTTTAAAAATTTGGGCTAAAATTTTTGTGCTTGTTTCGCATTCGCACTTTTGACAGTGTTTCGCTCGGGCATGCCTCTACTTGTTTAAAATTAAAAGTTTGGTACTTGTGCCGTTTGTGTTTAAAATACGGAGTATTCTTTAAATTCTTTAAACATTTTGGTTAAATATAATGAGCTTACGTGCATTTTCTTTTAAAATACGGTGCCGGGCGCGGGTGTCTACACCGTGTATGCGCTAGCTTACATTCAGCCTACTATACGCTTTATTATTCCCTAAAACGTAATTAATAAATGTAACCATTATTTTAACACAAGCTTTAAATTACTAATTTAAATTTTAGCTAGGTTGTGGGGGAAGGGGGGCAGCTGGCCCTGTAAATCATCGTTGGGGTGGCGGCATGCAGCTGGACGTGTCAATCATGGGGGGGTGGCAGCTGGACCTGTCAATCATTGGTGATGACATCATAAACGGAGCCCTCATTTAAGCTCCGCCCAAAGTGCCACTTAACCTTTTTTTACAGTCCCTATTTCCTTCTCTTCCACCGACACCCTCGCTTACCAGAAGTCATCAATGCCTCTCCCATGGGAACTGATTTTGGTGTTGCTAACCCAGAAGATGACATTGATGCTAAAGTCAGTGAAATGAAAATAGTGAATGAGAGGGTTTGTACATATGAAGAAAATGCTAGAAATCTTTATGATCATTTTCTGCATGTGTTGATTTATGGGTGCTGTTTTTTATAGGTCCTCAGCAATATTGAGAGAGCACAGTGCAGGCAGCAGAAGACCTTTGGAGACCAGAAGCGCAAGTTTACTCAAATATGCTCAGTTGACACTGGGGATGAGGTTCTTATTTCACAAGACACCAAGAAACGTTGCACTGGAGACACTCTTGGAAGTCTGCACCAAGGACCTTATCATTTTGTGAGCCTAACCTCTAAAGGTGTAGCCACTGTGAGGAAGGGTAATTTGACAGTCAAGAAGGTGAACTTGTCAAAACTGAGGCCATATAAGAGATTAACAAGTAAGCGGTATAATTACAGGATGTCAGTTTTATAGGAACTATGAATACGGTAAACAGATTGCATTTATATACTGCATTTTTGCTACTCTTTAGAGCACTCAAAGCGCCTTACAGTTATGCCTCACATTCACCCATTCATACACGCATTCACATACTGGTGGCGGAGGCTGCCATGCAAGGCGCCAACCAGCTCACCGGGAGCAATTTGGGGTTCAGTGTCTTGCTCAAGGACACTTCTATGGGGTCAGGAGGACCCAGGGCTTGAACTTGCAACCCTCCGGTTGCCTAACAGTAGCACTACCTCCTGCACCACCATTGCCTCATACTGTACATAATGCCCAGCCATTATGTACGTCACAAAATGAGACAGGAACCATTTTTGTAATGACAACAAAACAGTTCTTATGCTTCAGATTGACTGGTTATCATGCCTAATGCAACTTGGCCACATTTCTTTATCAGGTGTACCAACTGAGAGGACATTTCTGCAGGACCATCATTATTCACAGCTGGAATGGCAGGAGGAACATCCATATGCTGTATCGGGTCCTCAGTGGGAGAAACACTTGTGCCCTCTTCAGGATGAACTGGTTAGCATTGTGTCCATCCTGTAATGCATGTCATATGGTGGTGTTGCAATGCTGTCTTTTGTTGTTTGTGTCTTGATTTACCACAACAGTTGATCTTGGTATTTAGTTAAATTACGCCCTGGACCACAACCGACCTTCAGGAGAAATTATTGTGAAGGATTACAAAACCTGCCTAACACATGAGGACTTTTGGAGCCTGGGTTTGAGTCAGTGCATGGAATCAAATGTGAGCATGCATCAAAAATCTTTCTGTGTCATGCTAGGAAGTAGAGGTCGACCGATATTGAATTTTACCGATACCGATAGCTAGGTTGGTCCGTACTTGCCGATAACCGATTAATTAACTGATAGTTTTTAAAATGGATACTGGATTTAAAAAAAAAAAAAACTAAATTAAAACACAACACTACATGTAAAATAGTACTAAACTTTATTACAAAAACCAAACAAAAACACAGTACTGAATCATGAAAATGTGCTATATGAAATAAATATGAATATATTAGAACATAAGAACATAAGAAATTTACAAACGAGAGGAGGCCATTCGGCCCATCAAGCTCGTTTGGGGAGAACTTAGCTAATAGCTCAGAGTTGTTAAAATCTTATCTAGCTCTGATTTAAAGGAACCCATGGTTTTAGCTTCCACTACAATAGCAGGAAGACTATTCCATACTCTGACTACACGCTGTGTAAAGAAGTGCTTCCTCAAATTTGTTTTAAAATGTTCTCCCGCTAATTTCCACTTATGGCCACGAGTTCTAGTATTTAGACTAATATTGAAATAGTCATTTGGCTGAACGGCATCCAGACCCGTTAGAATCTTATAGACCTGAATCATATCCCCCCTTAGTCTCCTTTGCTCAAGGCTGAACAGATTCAGTTTCGCTAACCTCTCCTCGTAAGACATTCCTCTAAGACCAGGAATCATTCTCGTAGCTCTTCGTTGCACCTTTTCTAAGGCAGCAATGTCCTTCTTGAGGTATGGTGACCAAACCTGCACACAGTATTCTAGGTGGGGTCTTACCAAGGAATTATATAAGTGTAACATCACCTCCCTTGACTTAAACTCCACACATCTAGAGATATAACCCAACATTCTGTTCGCCTTTTTTATTGCTTCCCCACATTGGCGAGAGTGGGACATGGAAGCATCAACATACATACCGAGATCTTTCTCGTAATCAGCTACCTTTATTTCAGTGGAACCCATAAAATATCTGTACTGTATATTTCTGCTCCCTGCATGGATTACCTTACATTTATCTGTGTTAAATTTCATCTGCCAAGTATCAGCCCATTCGCTAATTAAATCCAGATCCCGTTGGAGCCTCTCTGCTGCTAGATTAGTATCTGCTACCCCGCCCACCTTAGTGTTGTCTGCAAATTTAACCAGTTTACTGTATGTATTCGTGTCAATATCATTAATGTAAATTAGGAACAATAGTGGTCCTAAAATTGAACCCTGCGGTACCCCACTATAAACGGAGGCCCACTGTGACATAGTGCCTCTAATAACTACTCGCTGCTTCCTGTCAGTTAGCCAGTTTTTGATCCAAGCTGCCACAGTTCCTAAAATTCCTGCAGCTTTAAGCTTTAACAAGAGCCGTTTGTGGGGGACAACATCAAAGGCTTTCTGGAAATCTAAGTAAATCACATCATAGGCCTTTTTGTGATCAATTTCACTTGTAGCTTCCTCAAAGAACTCAAGCAGATTCGTTAAGCAGGATCTACCTCTCCTAAATCCATGTTGGCTATCCTTTATAATGTTATTTGAATGTTATTAATAAATATTGAGGTAAATTAAAGACATGCTTTCAAACTGAAAGAAAAAGTAACACTCCAAATAAATAAATAAAAAATTACATACAAAATGAATTATAATAATAATTATATAATTATATAATATTATAATTATATATAATATTAATTATATAAATGTATATTATATGTGTAGTCTCCCACTATATTTGCTTCTATTTTGAAAACTTTTTTCTCTCTCCATAGGCAGAGGTTGACCAAACTGTTTGTGTAATCTGTTAACAATGCTCATTATATACCCGTCTTTTTAGGCAAGAACCAGATAATGAGTGTCACGTCATGAAATGGTTTTAATACGAAGGGAGCTGTATTACGTGATAACAAATTTAATAAAAACATTGTAAGTTAGGCCTATAATAGTAATGATTTCATTTCAAACAACAAATATATTATATAGAGAAGGTGAGCAAAGTATCAACAGAGCTTTTTGAAACTCCAAATCAGTAAAACACTGCGTCGCAAAAAGATTCACTGTTTCGAAGCGCTCCAGTCGGATCCCCCCATCCCCCCGGCAAATCGCACCCTGTGCCTGAAGATAAAAAGAACTGAAATCGAATGCATTCCTGATGGTAACAATCATGACATTAAACATTTGGGTCGGACTTGCGTGTATTTTTGCCACATTATTTTAACCGCTTGATGTACTGCTAATGTTAGCGTCCTCTCAGCCTTGTCGACAAACATACTGCTGTTCTTTCTCCAATGCAGAATCTAATCAACAAATGAATTACTTTATATTGAGATGAAAACATGTACTGTAGTGTACTGTATACATACCTTTTCGCTGTCTGTGTTTTAAACGTGCATTTGAAGTGTCAGCGTTGTCCGTGCACCGCGCTCTCTCCAGGCAGCTTGCGCTCTCCTTGCAACTAACAGTATCACAACCCGGAAAAACTATCGGCGTGGATTTTTGCCGATAACCGATAGTTCCGGGAATCAACTATCGGTGCCGATTAATCGGCAAAACCGATACATCGGTCGACCTCTACTAGGAAGAAAATCTTACAATGTTACAAATTGCATATTACACCTGAACGGTTTTCTGTGATTTCTCCCAGATTGGAAATGCCTGCCTCAGGCTGATTGAGGAAGCAGCACAGAGTCATGTAATTTATCATCCTATTTCTAATACTGGAATTCACTGAAATTTCTTTCTTTTTGTTTATGATAATGGATATATTTGTAATGTCTGTACTTATAGGGAAAAGATGTTCATATTGTGAACCTCTATGTTGTTCCCACATGGAAAGGCACATGTGTAGACCCACTTCTGTGTTTGCCGGTAGGTTCTTGTTTGTGTGTGTGTGTGTTTGTGCTTTTATTCCTACATATAGAGATGTACATTAGAAAAAGATGTGTATACAGTGTTGTATCTGACTGTTCTACTGTTTATGTATTTTTCTCCCTATATTACCAGGAAAATATGGGGTCGAAAGATGCCATACTTTTCCCTGCTTGGAGTAGGCAACAGGATCAGGCAGATCTTCTCTGTGTTGAGTGCAGTTTTGAAACGTTCAGATTTCAGTTTTTGTTAGATGTGGCATTATTTTATATTTATTCTGAGTATCAATTTCAGGTGATATTGGTACCACAGAGGGAAATTCTTTTTCTTGATTCCCTTCAACCAAATGGCTTTGGAGATTATGTCTACAGAACAATATTTAGGTTGAAATTCAGAATGACTAAATCAGCTTCTATGTTCTGTGGCAGTGTTCCTCATTTCCCCCCACACAAGAGCCACATTGGCTGGGGAAAAAGCAAGGCAAAATGCAAACACCAATCGCATCCAAAATTAAGGAGCTGCCAGAATGCAGACATGCTAAAGAAGCAACTGTCTCCAGCAGCTTGAGAGTTCCTCAATGAGAAACACTGTTCTATGACCAAATTTATTCCCAGGCTATGGGTTTCCGGTGTAGCCTCGCTCGCAGGCTACGGGTTTCTGGCGTAGCCTCGTTCCCAGGCTACGCGATTGATCATTCAATTACAGATAAAAATTGCTGTCCTTGTTTTTGCTCTATTCCCAGACAAATTGTTTTAAATAATCCTTGTAAAGTCTGTACTTCTTTTTCTCCAGAACTTTCCTCTACAGATTTCAGGAAATTCCTGTGGCATCTTCATGCTAATGGTAAAAATGCATCTATCTACAGTTTTATGTATTAAGTCACTATGTGTTACATTTCTTGCTAATTTTTTGCAGTATGCACTCTGTCTCTGCAACTCAGCCCATGCACTTTCACAGAGGCAAGTGTTACCACATTTTAACAACTGAAGATTTCAAACAACTGAATTTTTAAATATGTTAATATATATATTTTTTTTTTCTTCTCCCTCCTCCACCCCACCTCTGCGGAGGACTACTTTATTTGTATTTATTTATTTATCTATTTATTTTATATTTTTATTTGGTTCCTCAAAAGAAGGAGAGGGAGGGGGGGGAAACAAAGGAGAAGAAGGGGGCAAGAGAGAGAGAGGGAGAGAGAGGAAAAGAAAAAAGAAAGAAAAAAGAAGAGAAAAGAAAAAACAAAAAAAAAACAAAACAGATAATCTGCTTCCATGTCTGCTGAAAAGAGAAAGACAACATACAACACCTGTACTAATCACAACAACCATCAAACGTTAAATGTTACTGAACAGCACACACAACCAGCATTACAATACATGCCCAGAAGCAACAGCCGATCAAGACAGTGTGTGTCTGTGAGCACGTGTCCGTGAGCACCTGTGTGCACACCTGTGTGTGTCAGCGCGCTGGTGTTCCTAAGGTTTCTCCATGTAACTGTCTAGTAGTGTGTGTGGGGAGCCACAGCCCCGCCCACCCAGGACATGAAGCCGACACGGAAGAGACCCGGGCCCCAGACATCCAGAGGCCCCCCAGGGCACGGGAACCCCAGGAGGACCACCGCAGGGACAATTGCAGCCCCCACCCAGAAAAAGGCAGAGGAGCGCTCCGGAGGGGGGCCATCTGGCAGCCACATCGCAGGAGCCCCAGGGGGCCGTGGCGGCGAGAACGCAGGCTCCGTCGGCGGCCGGCCACACCAGGGCAGACCGGACCCCGGGCCCAGAGGTCCAAGGGCCCCCCCAGCCAGGACCCGACAGAGCCGGAAGGACCAGGCCCCGACAGGCAACCGCCGAGAGTGAGTCAGCACACACCAGAGCATCCAGCCCCGGACATCGAGAACCACCAACGCATCGGCAGCCGGGGGCCTCATCCACCAGCAGGGAGTGTGGTGGGGGGCAATAGAGCCTGAGATGTTATTTCAGGTGGAGTCTAAGACCCAACCTGACACCTGCGTATAGACAAACAGGCGCACACATACACAAGCATACGTTCCCACCCTCATGCACACATAATCAAATATTCACCTATTCGCCCAACATAAAGACACACAGAAATGAACGCCGTACACACACTCACACTCCCCATATATACTCTATACTCCGAGATCCAGGCACCACCACCCCCAGAGGGGCAATCTGCCACCAGACCTCGGAGATGGATCCCTTTCTTCCTCTGGCATGGGGACAAGAAGACCACCCCGGACTCCACCGCAGCTGAGAAGCCCACCAGCCCAGACCCCGACCGGACGTCCAGCCCCCCCAGCCCCCGGCTCCAGATGGCGAACAGAAAACGGGGGTGTGAAAAGACCCCATGCTTCCCTCCGCCCGCTCATATGTGGTGTTGGTGCGTGTTGTTCTAAAGTGTTTTTAAACAGGGGAAGGGCATGGTGCTAACCACCCTCTGCCAATCAGCAGCTGGTGTCAGCTCGGCCCCTCCCCAGAACCCTCAGTGTCTATGTGCAACTTAAAATTGAGAAGTGGGCACTGGCATCAGAGGTAAGGCTGAATGAACAGACCGACCTCTGGACGCCATTCCGTGTGCCCACCCCCAAGGCCCTAAATGTATGTGTCATGAGAGAGTAAGTAATGAGAGTGTCTAAGTTGTGATGTGTGACTGAGACACAGGTGGTCACGGGGGGACAGAGGAGGAACACCTCCCCTGCATCCCAGCGATGCACCTGCACCTCAGAGCCCTACGTGTGTGTTGGGGTGACAGAGCGGGAGAAGGGACGCATTTAGGGATGGGGAGGAAAGGATTGGGGGGGGCAAAGTACCCCCCCTCTAGAGCCAGCTCCCCCGCTGACCCCCATAAGCACCTCCGTTCCCCGAAATCCACCCAGGGCGGGAGGGCCCAGGCCTATCCAATCCGGGGCCCAGAGCAGCGGCACCACCGGGCACCATAGAGCCCGGGGCAGCCAACCAGACCCCACCATAGAGGAAAAACTACACCCACCCCACCATTCAGTCAACTCCCAAACTACATAAGACAATAGACACCCAGGTTGGGCCCATTCTCCTACTCTATTGGATTCCCCCCCACCCCCGCAGAGAGGATACCCCTAAGGCAGGGACCACCTGCGGACAGATGGTAATGTAATCCCCATAAATAACACGGTTACAAATGGAGAAAAGTCTTCCATAAATAAATTTTATTATTTAATAAAGTTTTTCATTATTATTATTTTTTAAATTATTTTCATGTACGGAGAGAAAAGAAATATGGCCCGTGGGTTGATGTCATATCCCGTTTTATCAAAAAGCGGCGCGAGTTTTTTATACAATCTCTTCTCTGTTTTAGTTTTGGATGGTGGAGGCACAGGCGTGCACTTCTCCTTGCAAGAGAACCCAGCATAGTTATTTATCAGATCTTTATTTTAATCAAAGATTACATTGTGGTTAGAAGATCACTTACCTTATGTTTGAATCCCCCTTTTCCATTTTTTTGATAACTCCGGTGAGTGGTAAACGACATAGCAATTAGCATGTCTATGCAAAGTTAATTTTGAACATGATTATTATATTACTTTTGAGTTGAGATATTTAGATGGGTATATTTAAGGAAAAGAAAGCCAGTCGGAGTAAAGTTAAATTGTTTAAGTTGCTTTAACTTCTTAATGTTTTGTTTTTTTATCCGCAGAATGTTGCGCGGGTTTTGGGTAAAATGGAAGTTGTTGGATATTGGTTATAATGCTTAATGCATTATGTTGAATAATGGAAATATGTATTTAATCCCTTAAATGTTTGTAAATTGAGCTGAATGAAAATGATTTTGACTGATATGGTGATTTGAGTGTTGCTGTGTTGTAGATTGGTTTTTTTTTTTTGTCCTGGAACATCGTACCCCATTGGATGGCGAGCCAGTCCCGATAGATCCCAAGCATCACTGGATTTGAAATACGGACTACTTTCAGATAAGATTTTTCTTCTTTTTTTTCCCCCAATAATCACCCGGGCGGTGTATTTCACTAATATTTTTGTTGTTACTTTATTATTTTTTCATGAACTGAAATTTGCATACACCTATCTTGGAAATCTTTTCTGTTGTTACTTTTTTGTTTTATTTTTTTTCCGAAGCTGTAATTTGTATGGTCATTTTGCAAATCCTTTGTTTATTACTTGAATGATTATCATTTCAAGAATGATCGTTTGGTGCAAATATACATTTCTTGAGATTTTATACAAGTACATAGCCTTAAATATTAATTTATATTTTCTTTTGGTGAATTGTATAATAAATTATTAATTACACTTTTAATTTAAAAGAGGAGCAAATCTTTCTTATTCTGCCTGGCCGAATCTGGAATCTTAGATGTGTACCATTGTACCTCACATTTGGGTATAAAGTGCTACACAAAACTTGGCGAGCCAGCCAGGAGCCATTTAGTTTTTCAGTATATGTTGAGTAAAAGTTCTGTTATACAATTCACCATTGAGGGTAGAATTTATTTTTGTGTGTTTTGAGGAGTCCTACATTCTTCTCAAAAAGAAAAAAAAATCCTTGCATTCTAATCTTGATTTGTACAACTACCATGGATATCATTGAGTCTAAAAGTGTTAAGGTACCTAATTCTGTTCTGGTAAGTGGGTTGTCTAACACCCCAGTAGATGAAGAAGTTATTGACTTTTTAAAAGAGTTCGGGTTAATTGCAAGGATACTAAAAATAACTAGTTCTGAGCCTCAATTTCAAAACACTGTCATTGTTGAGTTTCATAGTGGTTCAGCTGTACAGAGCCTTAGAGGTCAATTACCATGTAGCAGAACATCATCCACTGACACAACTGTTGTTCACAGTGTGCAGCTTTTATCCAGTGTTTACACTGAGAAAGCAGGCTCTAACTTGACCAGCGCATATTTGGCTGAGTTAAAGGATGTAGCTAAGCTGAGTGGTATAGACTTCGAACAGTTACTTCTGGATGAACTGGCTAAAATTCAGAGATTGACCACTGTTTCTGCAACTAAGACTGTAGCGGTGCCATCAAATTTCGATCTCCCCCGTTTAGATGATGTGGCTGCAGAGGATTCCTCAGTAGTTGGCAATATTGGTAACTGTACCTCTGTCACTGCTTCTGTACCTGTTGATAGGACAACTGATAGCATGCACTCTTCATTTAAGCCTAGTGCTAAGGCTTCATTTCATAGTGGAAGAATAGCCTATCAGTTACCACCTGATCAGCTTAGCCCTCCAGAAGTGCAGAGAGTAGTAGTCGAACACATTGTCAAGAATAATGAGATGTCCTCCCAGTATCATGTTGTCCCGAAGTTAAGGTCTTTCTCAGGCAAATGTCCCTGTCCCAACACAGAAGATGACTATGGCACCTGGTGAAGCAGTCTTGAGTTTTACCTCTCTGATTCTTCTTTTTCGGACATGCAAGTTGTACGAAAGATTGTTGAAAGTCTTTTACCCCCTGCAGCAAACCTTGTTCAGCATTTAGGCTCTCAGTCAGGCCCCCATTCTTATTTGAGTTTGCTTGACTCAGCGTACAGTGCTGTTGAAGATGGGGATGAACTCTTTGTGAGGTTTCTCAATACCAATCAGAATGCTGGGGAGAAGCCATCAGCTTATCTGCAGAGATTGCAGGCTGCTTTGAGTTCTGTAGTAAGAAGGGGAGGCCTCGCTGCAGGTGATATGAACCGTCAACTGTTGAAGCAGTTTTGCAGAGGCTGTTGGAATAATAACTTAATCAGCAATCTTCAGCTAGAGCAAAAGAAGGCAAGTCCGCCATCCTTTGCTGACCTTTTGTTTCTTTTACGAACTGAAGAAGATAGGCAAATTGCTAAATGTAACCGGATGAAACAGTACTTGGGAACTCCTAAGGTAAAAGCCCAGTCTAGCATGCAGTGTGTGTTTGGTCCCGAGGGGATTCCTATTACTAGTTCAGAGCCACCCCCTTCATCAGTTACAAAGAAACTGGAAAAACAAATCGCTGAACTTAACGCACAA
Organism: Paramormyrops kingsleyae; assembly: GCF_048594095.1. Classification (NCBI taxonomy): domain Eukaryota; kingdom Metazoa; phylum Chordata; class Actinopteri; order Osteoglossiformes; family Mormyridae; genus Paramormyrops; species Paramormyrops kingsleyae. Next base: position 38,003,875 of record NC_132804.1, read on the forward strand.
CTTGTAAAGTTAAAAGCTTCAAAATGTAATCCAACTGCAGTAGATGAACCAGCTACTGCTAAGAAGATCAAACTTAAAGGACAAGAGCCCCCTTCAAAACAATCTGTGGCAAGAGTCGATAGAAAACCCAGGCCCTGGTACTGCTTTAATTGCGGAGAGGATGGACACATAGCCTCAACTTGCTGTGCTGAACCCAACCCTACACTTGTTGAGATCAAGAGGAGGGAGCTGAGGAAAAAGCAATGATCTTGGGAGGAACAGGTTGCAGCGATGTCTCCTTTAAACTAGCTTCTGTTCCTGTGGAGGGACAAACAGGAGCAGGTCTAGATCAAAAATGTCCCAGCTTCAGTACAAAATGTAGTGCGTCACTTAAGTTACACTATGTGAAGGGTAATAGAAACAATCTTAAAAAATTAGTGGGTCAGAAGTTACTGTAGCTGGTGTTAAATGCAGCTGTTTACTTGACACTGGTTCACAGGTTACCACTATAGCAGAGTCTTTTTATAATAATCACTTGTCAGAACATCCTATACAGCCAATAGATCATCTCTTGGAAGTTAAAGGTGCAAATGGACAGTCAGTTCCTTATTTAGGTTATGTGGAGGTCGACATAGTTTTCTCTAAGGACTTCATCAAAAGTCAACCTGAGGTTACCACTCTAGCCTTAGTGGTTCCTGACTCCTGTGCTAGCAGGGCATTACAAGTCCTTATTGGGACCAACTTGCTGGATGTTCTCTACAGTGAGTACTGTGATCAGAACTCTCCCTTAAATTGTTCGGCAACAAAAGGTTATCAGCAAATTCTCAAAACACTTCAAATGAGACAGAAGCAACACTCCAGTGGTGGAATTGGTTTTGTGACACTCAGAAGGCACTCAAAGGAAGTAGTTCCTGCTGGCCAGAAAGTTGTTCTGGATGGTTTTGTGAGTGCTAATAGCATTAATGTCACTGATTGGGCACTACTAGAACAGTCAAGTTCATTTCTTTTACCTAGTGGAATTTTTGTTGATAGCTGTCTGATTACACTGCCCAAGCAACGTCCTCACAAATTGCCTGTGTGGATTAGAAATGAAACAGGCCATGATATTATACTTCCAAATAACTGTGTAATCGCTGAGTTGAATGTCCCTCACCATGTGTATGAACACCATCCCACAGGTGAAACACTTCCTGCTATTGCAGGCTGCTGCTCGGTCTCGACTGTCGGCCAGGAAGGAGCCAGTGGCAGCAGTCTGAAAATTGATTTTGGCGACTCTCCCTTACCAGAGGTATGGAAAACTCGAATAGTAGGAAAACTTGGTGCTTATAAGGATGCTTTCTCTCAGGATGACCTTGACTTTGGTCATGCCACCAAAGTCAGACATCACATTAAGTTACGAGATGAAACGCCTTTTAAGCAGAAATCGAGACCAATACACCCGAAAGACTATGAGGCAGTTAGGAAGCACCTTCAGATTCTTTTAGAGGCTGGTGTAATTCGAGAATCAGAGTCTCCATTCTCCTCACCTATTGTTGTCGTAAGGAAAAAGAATGGAGATGTGCGGCTGAGTGTTGATTACAGAAAGCTAAACACACAGACCATAAGAGATGCCTACGCTCTACCTAACCTTGAGGAGGCATTTTCTGTACTCGCTGGTTCAAAATGGTTTTCCGTCATGGACTTAAAATCTGGGTATTACCAGATTGAAATGGAAGAGTGTGATAAGCCCAAGACAGCCTTTGTGTGTCCCCTAGGCTTTTGGGAATTTAATCGGATGCCTCAGGGGATCACCAATGCACCCAGCACCTTCCAACGTTTAATGGAAAGATGTATGGGGGATATCAACTTGAAGGAGGTTTTGGTGTTCCTTGACGATTTAATTGTCTTTTCGGATTCCTTGGAGGAACATGAAGCTCGACTCCTGCGTGTATTGCAGCGATTAAGAGAGAATGGTCTTAAATTATCTCCTGGTAAATGCAAATTCTTCCAAACACGTGTGCGCTATCTTGGTCATGTTGTTTCAAGTGATGGAGTTAAGACAGACCCAGACAAAGTGCGTGCATTGAAGACCTGGCCAAAGCCTCAAAATCTGAAAGAGCTCCGTTCTTTTCTAGGCTTTTCCGGCTATTATCGACGTTTTGTTAAAGATTATTCAAAAATCGCAAAACCCCTGAATGATCTTACTTCTGGTTACCCACCAGCATGGAAACATTCCAATAAAATGGTAAGGAAAGGAAATTATTTAAATCCTAAGGAGCCCTTTGCTGGCAGGTGGACATCTGAATGTCAGGCAGCCTTTGAATCCCTAATTGAAAAACTGACGACAGCCCCAGTTCTTGGATTTGCGGACCCCAGGTTGCCATACATTCTGCATACTGATGCTAGTACCACTGGTCTTGGAGCAGTGTTGTATCAGGAGCAGGATGGGCATCTTAGGGTAATTGCCTATGCCAGTAGGGGTTTGTCAAGAAGTGAAGCTCGTTATCCGGCACACAAATTGGAATTTTTGGCGTTGAAGTGGGCTGTAGTGGAAAAGTTCCAGGACTACCTCTATGGGAACACTTTTACTGTTATGACAGATAACAATCCTTTAACATATGTGCTCACTTCAGCCAAACTGGATGCAGCGGGCTACCGCTGGCTAGCAGCACTTTCAGTTTTCAATTTCAATATCAAATATAGAGCTGGGAGCCGGAACCAGGACGCTGATGGTCTTTCCAGGCGGCCTCATGGTACACCGGTTGAGGATCCTGCTTCACTTGAAGAAACCGAAAGAATTCAAAGGTTCACTTCTTACCATTCATTAAACCATGAAAACATACCAGTAAATGTAGTTTCAGCTGTGTGTCATCGACATCTTCCAAATGAAGAACAAAGTTCAGTACCAATGGCCCTGGTAGAATCTCTTGCTATTAGTGCAGATGCAGTTCCAGCTGTATATGAGGATGAGGAACTGAAGAGTGGGTATGTGACTATACCTACCTTCAGTGAGCTAGAGTTATTAGAACACCTGCAAGCTGATTCTGACATCCGTCGTGTCACCCACTGGTTGGACACAGGACCAAAAGTACCTCCTGGTGCTTCTGTTGATACCCAAGATCTAAAGTTGCTACTTAAAGAATGGAACCGGTTGGTCTCCTTTTTAGAAAACGACAGAATGACAATGGTATAATCTACTAGTTTGTCTTGCCAGATTCATTGAGACCTATGGTGCTAAAGCATTTACATGACGACATGGGGCATATGGGGATCGATCGTACTCTTGACCTAGTAAGGTCAAGATTCTATTGGCCTAAAATGATGTCCGATGTTGAACGCAAGGTCAAAACTTGTGGGCGATGTGTGAGGCGGAAGGCCCCACCTGAGAAGGCTGCACCACTAGTTAATATCCAGACAGTTCGACCAATGCAGTTGGTGTGCATGGACTTTTTGTCTTTGGAGCCTGATAGCAAGACCACCAGAGATATATTGCTCATCACAGATCATTTCACAAGATACGCTGTTGCCATTCCAACAAAGAACCAAAAGGCCAGCACGGTTGCGAAGTGTTTATGGGAGCAGTTTTTAGTGCATTATGGGTTTCCTGAACGTTTGCACAGCGATCAGGGCAGGGATTTTGAATCCCATACCATTAAAGAGCTTTGTGCTATAGCAGGGATCAAGAAAGTGCAAACAAGCCCATACCACCCCCGAGGCAATCCGGTAGAGCGATTCAATCGCACTCTCCTTGGCATGTTGGGCACTCTCAAAGATAAAGAGAAGAGTCACTGGAGTGACTTTGTCAAGCCTCTAACCCACGCCTATAATTGCAGTAGGAATGATGCCACTGGATTTAGTCCATATGAGTTGATGTTCGGCAGACAGCCGAGATTACCGGTGGATATAGCATTTAATCTACCTGTACAAGGTAATGAGCCAGGATTCCACTCCCAGTATGTGCGGAATCTTAAATCTCATCTGGAGGAGAGTTACAGAACTGCCATCCGAAACTCTCGGAAACTGGCAGAAAGGAACAAAAGACGTTTTGATAAACGAGTCCGAGAGGCCACTCTAGAAGTGGGAGACAGAGTTCTTGTAAGAAATCTCCGTCTGAGAAATAAACATAAGCTTGCTGATAGATGGGAACCTGTTGTGTATTATGTCTTGAAGCAGATGGGAGATCTACCTGTCTTCATGGTCAAGCCAGTGGATGACAATGGCCCATCAAGGACTTTACATAGGGATCATCTGCTACCATGTGGGTATTTGTCTGAAGACAAAGATGATTCCCTAGTGAAAGAAACTAGGGTCAGACAGCCAAGAACCCGATGGCTCTGCTCTGATGTTTAAAATGGTGTGATGACAGAGTCTGAGGATGAGTATACAGTTGTTCCTGAGAAAGTATTAACCCCTGAAGAGAGATTTACAAGCATTTTTAATATTCCAAAGGATGCAGTTATACCTGACAACCATGATAGTTGTCAGTCTTTGGATCAGCCACTTTTGTGTCATGAGGAGCCAGAAGTTGACCAAACAGTTGAAATTGCTGACAGCCCTGAGAAGCTGCAGGAACGGACCATTGAAGGCGAAGCATCATCTGCAGTTCCCGATGATGATGATGATGATGTCCCTATGTTGAATCTGGATGACCCTAATGAAGAGATTGGTAATGCTGAAGGCTTGGCAACTGTGAATCCTGGAATTTTGAAGAAACAGAATGAGTATGTGATGATACTGTAGAAGCTGTACGTAGATCGGAAAGGTTACGGAAAGCACCTGGCCGTTTTCATTACCCAGAGCTTGGAAAACCTTTAATTTCGTTTGCCCAAACCGTTTTAGAGAGTTTTAACACTGCTCTTAATTCAATCGTTGGTCCAGATGGCAGTGAGAGTGTGATTTTACAGGTTTAATGCATTTATGGTAAGACATGAAGGGACTCATGCTGATTTAAGAAGGGAGTGTGTAACCCCCATAAATAACACGGTTACAAATGGAGAAAAGTCTTCCATAAATAAATTTTATTATTTAATAAAGTTTTTCATTATTATTATTTTTTAAATTATTTTCATGTACGGAGAGAAAAGAAATATGGCCCGTGGGTTGACGTCATATCCCGTTTTATCAAAAAGCGGCACAAGTTTTTTATACAATCTCTTCTCTGTATTAGTTTTGGATGGTGGAGGCACAGGCATGCACTTCTCCTTGCAAGAGAACCCAGCATAGTTATTTATCAGATCTTTATTTTAATCAAAGATTATATTGTGGTTAGAAGATCGCTTACCTTATGTTTGAATCCCCCTTTTCCATTTTTTTGATAACTCCGGTGAGTGGTAAACGACATAGCAATTAGCATGTCTATGCAAAGTTAATTTTGAACATGATTATTATATTACTTTTGAGTTGAGATATTTAGATGGGTATATTTAAGGAAAAGAAAGCCAGTCGGAGTAAAGTTAAATTGTTTGAGTTGCTTTAACTTCTTAATGCTTTGTTTTTTTATCCGCAGAATGTTGCGCGGGTTTTGGGTAAAATGGAAGTTGTTGGATATTGGTTATAATGCTTAATGCATTATGTTGAATAATGGAAATATGTATTTAATCCCTTAAATGTTTGTAAATTGAGCTGAATGAAAATGATTTTGACTGATATGGTGATTTGAGTGTTGCTGTGTTGTAGATTGTTTTTTTTTTTTTGTCCTGGAACATCGTACCCCATTGGATGGCGAGCCAGTCCCGATAGATCCCAAGCATCACTGGATTTGAAATACGGACTACTTTCAGATAAGATTTTTCTTCTTTTTTTTTTCCCAATAATCACCCGGGCGGTGTATTTCACTAATATTTTTGTTGTTACTTTATTATTTTTTCGTGAACTGAAATTTGCATACACCTATCTTGGAAATCTTTTCTGTTGTTACTTTTTTGTTTTATTTTTTTTCCGAAGCTGTAATTTGTATGGTCATTTTGCAAATCCTTTGTTTATTACTTGAATGATTATCATTTCAAGAATGATCGTTTGATGCATATATACATTTCTTGAGATTTTATACATAGCCTTAAATATTAATTTATATTTTCTTTTGGTGAATTGTATAATAAATTATTAATTACACTTTTAATTTAAAAGAGGAGCAAATCTTTCTTATTCTGCCTGGCCGAATCTGGAATCTTAGATGTGTACCATTGCACCTCACATTTGGGTATAAAGTGCTACACAAACAACCTCCCCGCCAGCTAAAGAGGCCCCCAGCTCCTCCGACGCGCCGAAGGCCCCCGCGCCGGGGCCGGGCCCCAGTGCACGCGCCAACCCACACCCCGGCGATACACCCACCAGGACCCAAGCCCCCCCAGCCCAGCCGGAACCCCAGCCCGGAGGCAGAGCGCCCCCAGAACCCCAAGCCCGCCCCGGACCCACCTAGGAGCAGCACGGCCGCCAGGCCGGCAACCTACGTCCACCGGCACAGGCTACCCCAGCAGCGCTGCATGCAGCCGATAGAAAGACGCCACCCAAGAGCCACCAAAGCCCCATCCAGGCCAAGACTGCAGTCCCAGCGCCGAACCCCCCCAGAATCCCCCCCCCCCAAGGGAACCCCCAGACGCCCCAAGCCCACATGCCCCCCCCCCCCCACACCAACCAAAAAAACCAAAAAAACCAAAGCGGGACAAACCTGCGACCCCCCACCGCCACTAGGTGATGGAGCTGATCAAAGGAGCCCAGAGAGATTGGTCTAATGTGGCGGCAGAAGCTATATCAAGACTAATATGGTCCAGCAAACTCTCTCTATATTGGTTGATATTAAAGTTATTTTTATTTTTCCAGTTCATGAGGACAGTCTTCTTAGCAATGCATAAAGCGGTGAAAGCCATGTGGGTTGTGTTAATCTCTGTAGTGACACCATCTAGGTCACCCAACAAGCAGACTGAAGGAGAGGCTGGAATGGTACATTTCAGACACTTTGATAAGTCCTCACAAATCCTGCGCCAGAACATCTGAGCAGGTGGACAAAACCAAAGAGTGTGGATGTAATTGTCAGGTGTATCCCCTTGACAGTGTGAGCAGTTGTTAGAAGACGTAAAACCCATCCTGAACATCCGATGCCCTGTATAGTGCACTCTATGCAGGATTTTGTATTGTATTAATTGTGAATTGGGACTTCTAATCAGTTCAAAGGTTTTTAAACATGTCTCAGACCAGAAATTGTGGTCCCAGCTGAGTGATAGATCTGCCTCCCATTTTGCTATAGGAAGGGATATAGATCCATCCATTTTGGAAAGTGTCCTGTATATTTTAGACAATAATTTGGGGGTTTTGAGATTAAGGAATTCTGCCACACTTGGTGGTATTTGTAATTTGATTTGATTAGACTTGAATTTCCTTTTTACTATAGATTTAACTTGTCGATATTCTAAAAATCTATTCTTGTTAATCCCATGTCTTTTAACTAATAAGTCAAAGGGGATAAAGTCTATTTCTTCGAATATACACTCACCTAAAGGATTATTAGGAACACCATACTAATACGGTGTTTGACCCCCTTTCGCCTTCAGAACTGCCTTAATTCTACGTGGCATTGATTCAACAAGGTGCTGAAAGCATTCTTTAGAAATGTTGGCCCATATTGATAGGATAGCATCTTGCAGTTGATGGAGATTTGTGGGATGCACATCTAGGGCACGAAGCTCCCGTTCCACCACATCCCAAAGATGCTCTATTCGGTTGAGATCTGGTGACTGTGGGGGCCATTTTAGTACAGTGAACTCATTGTCATGTTCAAGAAACCAATTTGAAATGATTCGAGCTTTGTGAGATGGTGCATTATCCTGCTGGAAATAGCCATCAGAGGATGGGTACATGGTGGTCATAAAGGGATGGACATGGTCAGAAACAATGCTCAGGTAGGCCGTGGCATTTAAACGATGCCCAATTGGCACTAAGGGGCCTAAAGTGTGCCAAGAAAACATTCCCCACACCATTACACCACCACCACCAGCCGGCACAGTGGTAACAAGGCATGATGGATCCATGTTCTCATTCTGTTTACGCCAAATTCTGACTCTACCATCTCAACAGAAATCGAGACTCATCAGACCAGGCAACATTTTTCCAGTCTTCAACTGTCCAATTTTGGTGAGCTTGTGCAAATTGTAGCCTCTTTTCCTATTTGTAGTGGAGATGAGTGGTACCCATTGGGGTCTTCTGCTGTTGTAGCCCATCCGCCTCAAAGTTGTGCGTGTTGTGGCTTCACAAATGCTTTGCTGCATACCTCGGTTGTAACGAGTGGTTATTTCAGTCAAAGTTGCTCTTCTATCAGCTTGAATCAGTCGGCCCATTCTCCTCTGACCTCTAGCATCAACAAGGCATTTTCGCCCACAGGACTGCTGCATACTGGATGTTTTTCCCTTTTCACACCATTCTTTGTAAACCCTAGAAATGGTTGTGTGTGAAAATCCCAGTAACTGAGCAGATTGTGAAATACTCAGACCGGCCCGTCTGGCACCAACAACCATGCCACGCTCAAAATTGATTAAATCACCTTTCTTTCCCATTCTGACATTCAGTTTGGCGTTCAGGAGATTGTCTTGACCAGGACCACACCCCTAAATGCATTGAAACAACTGCCATGTGATTGGTTGATTAGATAATTGCATTAATGAGAAATTGAACAGGTGTTCCTAATAATCCTTTAGGTGAGTGTATGTTCCAAGTATTTAATACCTCCAATCCGGGAAATTTATCATATTATTGTTTAGTAGTATGTCAGGGTTGTTCCAGATGGGAGTACGTTTGCATGGGATTAATGAAGACTCAGTCGTTTTTAGAAACTCCCACCATGCTGTCAGAGAAGAGCTGATACTGATGCTTTTGAAGCATTCGTGTCGTTTAATGTTTGAGCTAATGAATGGTAATATGTTAATGTTTTTTAGGGTGACATTCCATTAATTCGTCGGTGGTGGTGCATTCAGCTGATGGAGAGGTTTTGCACAGAAGGGTACTAACACCATTGATAATACACCAACATATTGAAACATTAAGTATTGGTATTGTAAGTGATGTAAGTGTATTACTCAGACATGGACAGAGGTTTGCCTTCTGGACTGAGGAAGCTTCATGCCTACTAAAGGGGACCTTGCAGCCTCTCTTCAGGGTGCGCACTCCTGCTCTTAAATCTGATGGGCAAGCTGTTGCTGACTGCTCTGCAGAGTACAGCACTGAAGTAAGTGTGTGTTTTTCTCATGGTTTTTCTGAGGTAGTTTTCTGTTGACTGCCTGATATACATTTTAAAATATTCCAATCCTGATATTCACTTCCAGTGTCATACAGGAGCCATGCATCATGAGGGACCTCCACAGTGCTTTATGTTGGATTCATAAGAATTACAAACTCTTCCAAGGCAACTTGACAGAACTGCTGTGCTTCACATGAAGGCTGAGGAGCAGCAGGAGGCACTCAAAGAGGTCAGGGAGAGGCAGAGCATTGATAGAAAGGACCCATTTATGTTTTCCTTTCAGTATAGGGAGGACATGGAAACTTTCCTCTCCAATTGTGTCGATAGAATGGGCCTTAAAGTTAATGCAATATTTATGTAAAACTAATTGTTTTCATCATTCGGTTTTGCATTTTGGGAGAGTTCACTTTTACCCTGTTCCTTATGTTCAATTTCAATTTATTTTTATATAACGCCTTTCACAACAGTCACTCTAAGGCACTTTAGATGGGTATGTTGTGATACATTACAACACCATTAAGACAGAATAATGCAGAAACAGGGACAAGGACAGACATAAATGAAATGGATGACAACGGAGGAGAGGAGCCAAAAACTCCCAAGCAGGGAGGGAAAAAATCCTGCACCAGGAGGTAGCTCCTGCACCAGCCGGTGATATTCTCCATGTAGAGCAATGCCACCCCAAACGCAACAACTTGATCCTCCATCATGATGTGAATTTGATAAGAACGCGCGCAATAGTATTTATAGGCAACATTTTCCCTCTAGAACGCTTGTTTTTCGGCGGGAATGCAATTGATTTGCTCAAAACAACACCGATTTGACCAATTGCACGTTACACTTCACACAAATTAATGTTAATTAAAGACCAAGACTAGTAATTGTCTCCTATAATATTGAAATTAGACTAGCACTTAACCATGAACATAAAAATTACACACCACACAAATGGCTTTTAATTGAAAGAAAACATGTAACTACAAAAAAGTTCTTTCCATTGATTAATTTCTTACTTTCACATTCAATATATTTCATGAGGTTAACTTATACCCTCCTTGTGGTCAGTCTGCACCATAGATATAAACACTAGATGTCGCATTCAGCCTCTCAGCATGCGTCAATACCGCCGCCATATTGGAACGGGGTTCCAAGCTCATTCAACCACACTTCTTTGACGGTCAGTACCAGCGAAGATGCCGGACTTTTGCTGAGCAGGGTTGTGAAAGCAGATACAGGTTCTCGGCCAGGATATATTTAATCTTTGTGATCACATTGCTGAAACCATCACTTCAATTTAATTTCACTTATTTTGTCTTGCTTTCACAAGTTGAGAGAACACCATGTGGCAAAAGTACATACTCTCCAACTATTAGGGATGGGCCAATCCACATTTTTTCAGTTCCGATCTGATTCCGATACAAGATCTCTTTTTACTTTGTTATACTTTATATATAAATTTTTCTAAGCTATTATATATATAGGCTACAGGTAGAAAAAATATATGACAAAAATATTTAATTAAGCTACTGCAAACACACATAACGTACTGTTCCACCTCCTTTGTACATCTTGTTTTAAGCGTTTGAGGCATCTGCAGTTCAATATGAATACAGTAAAACGGGTCTAAGTCGACACTCGCGGGACCAGCTTAAAAGTGATGACTTAGTAAATTGACGAGATACACCTAAGTAGACACTTTGGCGACTGTCTATCTCGCCTTTTTGTCAACTAGTAAATATAACACCATACCTCTACTACACCACACTATACATGCGAGACTTAAGACCAGGGAGCGACTAGTGCGATAGGTGGGGATTCCCCGTTTCTACATTGCCGTGGTGACAAGCAGGCGGTGTGAAGCAGGCGGCGGGAATGCAGCGATTGGGGTGTCGACTTACAAGTAGGAAAATCCATTCATTTGTGTTGTTCGGGACCGGGATTTAGGTGACGACTAAGGGAATTTGACGACTTACAAGTCGATTTACATAAGGAATTTTAAAGGAAACATCACTAGGAAAAATCGGGACTTTTGCTTGAGCGTCGACTTGTGCACATTGACGAGTTACAAGCCGGCGACGTAGACCAGTTTTACTGTATCTTCAAAAGAAGTATGCACAAGTGCTGAATGCTTACTCCCAAATCGACTCCCAAATCATCCATTGTTCTTTTCTTTCGCTTTGTTAAGTGGGATTGTCCATTAAACGCTATTCCCACCCTTCAAAACTTTATTTTACAAAGGTTGCAAATCGCTGTGCTACTGGTTTCTGTCTTAATTATATCTTACGCTCCTCGTGCCTCATACTGCGAAAGGTATGCGCATGATGTACTCACACCCACTGAGTAGCAAAAAAGATTGAGGGGCAGCGTTAGCGTTCAATTTGAATGCCACAAAAAACACATGTAAAATGGGAAAGAGCTGTCGTGCGATTGATTGTACAAATAGATTTAACACGAAATAGGAGCTGAGGGTCAGGAGCGGAAAAACAAAAGCAGAACATTAACGGGGGACCGGGAACAAGACAGAGACACAAAACAGGCACAGGGGCAAAAGCCAGGACAAAACCCGACACAAGACAGGAAACGCAGACAGGCAGACAGAGAAGGGAGACACAGAGGAAACACCCACAGGCGACACGAAGGGGCCAGGAGTGAACGGAGGAGGAACAGAGGGACGAGGAGCAGACACAGGTGGGATGAAGGGAGGAGGAGCAGACAAGGGAGACCAAACAGGCAGGCGATGGCGCAGCCGGGCTGGACGGGCAGGACAGAAGAGCCAGGCTGGATGGGCAGAGCGGCAGCCTCAGGCAGGGCCGCGGGCAGAGCGGCAGCCTCAGGCAGGGCCGCGGGCGTGCGGCCAGCAGGGGGCGCCTCGGCGGGCGCCGCCGACATGTGGCCAGCAGAGGGCGTCTCAGCAGGCACCTCGGGCGTGCGGCCAGAAGGGGGCGCCTCGGCGGGCGCCGCCGTCACGTGGCCAGCAGGGGGCGCCTTAGCAAGCGCCGCCAACACGTGGCCAGCAGGGGGTGCCTCAGCAGGCGTAGGTGGGGCCGTAGCAGGCGCCTCGGGCAGTGCGGCGGCAGCAGCAGCAGGCGATGCCGCGGGCAGAGCTCGGCAGCAGCAGCAGGCGGTGCCGCGGGCAGAGCGGCGGCAGCAGCAGGGACCGGAGCTGCCCCTTTAACTCTTTCATTGTCGCCGCCTAGTGGTTCGGACGCATACGTCCAAATTTTCAATAACAAAAAAAAATGACGTTCAATAAAAGAAACAAATGTATCAAATCAACCAAAAACGGCTTGTTACACTACAAAAAACCTTTCAGATAATATCTGTAGAAAGTTGCGCAATTTTTGTGCCACGGTTTTTTTGTAACAAGTAAAAATAAAATGACCATGGTAGCCATCTTTAAACGGGTCGAGTGTCGGGAAGTAAAATATAAGTGTTAATAAAATGAAAACTAAGCACTTCAAACTATTTCTTTCACGGCCAATACTTCATAAACCGTCACAGTATTAAGACAAAACACGCATTTTTCCATAAATATGACTGTAATGCTCTCAAATAGCTTGCTCACTCATCGCGGAAAAATGTCAGTCGGCATTCTGTACATTCGTGCAATGTTTTTTATCTTCGGAGTTTTAGAAGAAAACCAATGAATAAAATGACAAAGTTACCCTCGTTTGAAAGCTTGATCTCTTATGTACATAAATCAATCACTGTAATCCTTCATTGTCAAGTATTTTTTCAGATATATGCTCTGCTTCCCTGCTAGCACATTATTTTTTACACACTGAACCTTTGCCCATGGTTATGTTTCACCATAATAAACTTTTTACATGAACATCAAATTACAGTGTCATTTGCTTCATCCAATAGAGGTGTGTCTAAGGTTTGCAAAATGGTATGGGATGTGCTGATTGGGCATTGTTTTTCGCGCTGGGGACATGAATGCGCAACTTATCTGCAGGTGCAGTATTTGTGGGAGTGTCTCGATTACGCATTGCGCACGTAGTCTCCGTGAGTTTACCCAGTTATTTTCGGACAACAACTTTTTTGACTGAAGAAAAATGGCTCGGATGACTTTCACTGTTGAGAAAGCACAGAAGATGATTTTGAAGAGTGGTTCGGGGGAAGAAAGTGTCGCTTTTATCCATTGATTCGATGGAGGAGGACGCTTTTTTGCGCGGAGAGGATGCAACGCTCGACATAAGTACATTTATTTACAGTTTACTCTTTTATTCTATAGATTTTTATAATTCCGTGATTCAGTAAATTACAATTAACATTTGCTTTGGTAATACTTGTATTGTGGTACATTGGGAAAAGTTCCGCATCGCCTTTGTCAAGCTTTGAAGTGTGCAAAGTAATGCAGCGCTTTTGGCTTTCACTTGGGCAAAGTTACGCGGGGCTTTGTTTGGGCAAAGTTATGCGGGGCACTTGTCGGCCTTGTTTGAGCAAAGTTATGTACAGTACTTCTCGGCTTTGTTTGGGCAACATTATGTACGGTACTTGTCGGCTTTGTTTGGGCAAAGTTATGCGGGGCACTTGTCGCTTTGTTTGGGCAAAGTTATGCGGGGCACTTGTCGGGCTTTGTTTGGGCAAAGTTATGCGGGGCACTTGTCGGGCTTTGTTTGGGCACAGTTATGCGGGGCACTTGTCGGGCTTTGTTTGGGCACAGTTATGCAGGGATAGGGTTAGAAACAAAATGTTTCTTATGACCCATAAGTGGTAATGCATTTAGAAAGAAAGACGCTATCCCAAAACACTGCTAGTTACACTGCGGCCATTTTGGATAGGTTTTGGATAGGTTTGGCACAAGTCGTGTGAATAAAATATAGATTTTCCTACAAATGTGTGGTGATGATGTGTGACAAATTGTTACTTATGACCTATAAGTGGTAATGCATTTAGAAAGAAAGTTGCTACCCCAAAAAACACTGCTAGTTACACTATTGCCATTTTGGATAAGTTTCAGATTAGTTTAGGTTAGGTTTTGGATAGGAAAGGCTCCCAGTTGCACCATTTGCTCTTTCCTCCGTAAAACCTGTTGGGCTGCATCAAATGATATGAAATTGGGCACACATGTAGAAAACAAGTTTGGGAACCAGATTTTTAAAATTGGACCTATTCCATCATGTAGTTTTTGAAATATTTACAAAAATCCAAGACACAAAGACAGGTTTTTGTATTTTTCCAGCTGTTTTTGTTATATTCGCATGTCCATAAATTATACACAGGTTATTCATTTCGTTATTGAACTTCCTACAATCAATTGTAAAGGGGTCAACTTTGATTTTAGGTATCAGGCATGTGTCTGTGACTTTTATATCTGAAGTTATAAGGTAATTATTCCAAAGAGGGAAGAAATGCCCCCCCATGCAAGGGGCCCCTGGTGCCCTCCATAGAGTTAAGGGCTTTAGGGATCCGGGGAATAGTGTCCCTCACTGCGCGTATCCCGCCCTGGCCCAGGCGCGCCATCTGGTAGTGGTAAGCCTCCATGAGAGGCCGCATCTCCCCGGTGAGGCTGGTCGGGCGGGCAGCGGTGGTGTCCTCCCAGGTGAGCGCGAAGCTCCCTCACCCACTGGCAGGGATGACAGCAGGGCGAAGAGAGCAAGCCCCCACGAAGAGCGTCGGGGCTTCTACCTCGCCTTTTCCGCAGCGCCTTTTCTTCTTCCGCCGGCCAGGACCAGTAGGTGGAGGCGGGGTTGCCTCGGAGAAGGCGAGAGGCTGGAGTCGCTTCTCCGTCACCCGGCCAAAGAGCTGCTGCTGCTGCAGGTGCACGCGCACTTCTGCGATTGCATGCGCTTCCGTGCGCAGGGTGACCTCTTGGAGGAGATCCCAGCTCCTTTCTGCCAGATCCCATGAGCTGGGATCCGCGCAGACCTCTGGCTGCTCCCGCCAGTACACCACCTCATGCAGCAGGAGGAGCCAGGGATCTTCCTCCTGCTGCGGTGCGTTGTTTGGGAGAATCCGTCATTCTGTCACGATCCGGCAAACAGGCGAACGGAGCCGGGAATACGTATAAAGGGAGTTTATTCCGGGGCGGAATGGCAACAAACATCGAACATGACACAGCATGACAATACAATGATGGATCTGGGGGATAGTGGGAGACGCGGACTAATATACACAGGACAGGTTGGAATTAACTAGACATAGGTGGGAACAATCAGGAGTCGACATGAGGTAATGAGGGGGCGTGGCACACACGAGGATCGACACTAAGTATAGGACGTGGATCGGTCACGCGCATGGCCGATACCCGATCCGTCAAATAGATCTGGATCGGCGCCGATACCGATCCTTATATCGGATCGGTGCACCTCTACCAACTACAGAGCAGCAGGTTGAGAAAGAAACTGTGTAAAGTAGTATTG
Organism: Paramormyrops kingsleyae; assembly: GCF_048594095.1. NCBI lineage: Eukaryota > Metazoa > Chordata > Actinopteri > Osteoglossiformes > Mormyridae > Paramormyrops > Paramormyrops kingsleyae. The sequence continues at coordinate 38,019,427 of NC_132804.1, forward strand.
TTACATGGATACTACATACTAGACACAGCCTCTATCTGTCTTCCGACCCACACCCCACAGGAAAGACACAGCTTCTGTACTGACACCTGTATATATTGCAGTTCATTGTCTATAGTTCTTGACATATCTATACAAGATGCCTGTGTGTATGGACCTGCCCTGTCTATAGTTCTTTTTCCAAATAAGCAGGTAAATGGATGTTCATCTTTCATATTAAATGTGAAAAAAAAGTATTTTCCTTGTCTGGAAAATGTATTGTGTATAGTTCGTTGTCTATAGTTCTCTACAAATCTATACAAATGCCCGTTGCTTTGGATAAAAGCGTCTGCTAAATGCATAAATGTAAATGTATGAGTGGTAACGCTACGTATGGGGCTTATGGAGATTGCCAGGGTCTTTTAGTTAACGTTGCTGGCCTTTTTTGTGGTGTTTGTATTTGCATTGTTCTGCATGTAGTAGGAGTGTAATTTTTTATTTCGAATGGAAAAAATACATATATGCACGTTACATTTTGAACAAAAAAGTAGGCTATGTTAACAAAAACCGCTTAGCTATCATTTTACTTGTGGCTCGGATGTAAATACATGTGTGACATTTATAAGGAACCAAGAAAATAAAAATTGCTTCTCAAATTTGCGAATTTATAGTTCTTTGATTATCTAACCCACCTTGGCCCTGATAGACGTTCATTCATTTAAAAGGAGCTCTACCCTGTCTCAAGATGGTGGCTCTGTTGACGCATTAGCTCCCATAGACGGCTGTATTCAACGCGACATCTAGTGTTTATATCTATGAGTCTGCACAAGATTAACAAGCTTGTTTGATTTGCGGCCCCTTTAAATACAAGACAAGCATTCAATCTACGTCAGAGCGTCCAAAAATCTTTGTACAGCGTCGTTGGCAGGGCGGCCAGGGCGAATTTTGACGCTCTTGCCGCCGGCGGTGTGAATGTCACTACCGAAAATGTTACACCTACCGAAAATGTAACTTTCGCTACTACGCATGCTTGCGACTTCTGGAAGGAGGCGTGCTATTTTTACGGCATCGCGTCACATTTCATCGTCTGTTGATTTTTGATGAGAATGTCGACGGCGAGAGGAAAGAGAAGATTTAACCGGATAATGATGGAGTCCTTCGACTTTAAAAGATTTTATTTCGCATAGGTCTTTAATGCCCAATGTGCTTCAGAAGGAGTGACGTAAAATACAGGGTATGGCCATCAATTTTACAGGCAAAGGTGACATTACTTTAATGTTACCATTATGTACTACTCCCAGTTCGATGTGCTGTGAAGTTACTTAAACTAAGCCTGCTTTTTTCTCCTTAGTCATTTCTTTTCTTAATTGTATCAGTGTAATTACCACACACTCATGTCAGTTATGGCAGCTGTGTCTTGTGGTGCTAAATGAAGCAAATTATATTTGTTTCTGACAGACGACCGATTGTTTTATCTTGGGCCAAACCGCACAACATGAACATTGTTTATGTTGTGCAAATAAAAGTTCTTAACTATTATTTTGGTGTGATTTTTTTTTAGAAAATGCTGCACATATATATCACAGCCCCTTGATAAGCAATATGGGTACACATGATTAATATACACTCACCTAAAGGATTATTAGGAACACCTGTTCAATTTCTCATTAATGCAATTATCTAATCAACCAATCACATGGCAGTTGCTTCAATGCATTTAGGGGTGTGGTCCTGGTCAAGACAATCTCCTGAACTTCAAACTGAATGTCAGAATGGGAAAGAAAGGTGATTTAAGCAATTTTGAGTGTGGCATGGTTGTTGGTGCCAGACGGGCCGGTCTGAGTATTTCACAATCTGCTCAGTTACTGGGATTTTCACGCACAACCATTTCTAGGGTTTACAAAGAATGGTGTGCAAAGGGAAAAACATCCAGTATGCGGCAGTCCTGTGGGCGAAAATGCCTTGTTGATGCTAGAGGTCAGAGGAGAATGGGCCGACTGATTCAAGCTGATAGAAGAGCAACTTTGACTGAAATAACTACTCATTACAACCGTGGTATGCAGCAAAGCATTTGTGAAGCCACAACACGCACAACCTTGAGGCGGATGGGCTACAACAGCAGAAGACCCCACCGGGTACCACTCATCTCCACTACAAATAGGAAAAAGAGGCTACAATTTGCACGAGCTCACCAAAATTGGACAGTTGAAGACTGGAAAAATGTTGCCTGGTCTGATGAGTCTCGATTTCTGTTGAGACATTCAAATGGTAGAGTCAGAATTTGGCGTAAACAGAATGAGAACATGGATCCATCATGCCTTGTTACCACTGTGCAGGCTGGTGGTGGTGGTGTAATGGTGTGGGGGATGTTTTCTTGGCACACTTTAGGCCCCTTGGTGCCAATTGGGCATCGTTTAAATGCCACGGCCTACCTGAGCATTGTTTCTGACCATGTCCATCCCTTTATGACCACCATGTACCCATCCTCTGATGGCTACTTCCAGCAGGATAATGCACCATGTCACAAAGCTCGAATCATTTCAAATTGGTTTCTTGAACATGACAATGAGTTCACTGTACTAAAATGGCCCCCACAGTCACCAGATCTCAACCCAATAGAGCATCTTTGGGATGTGGTGGAACGGGAGCTTCGTGCCCTGGATGTGCATCCCACAAATCTCCATCAACTGCAAGATGCTATCCTATCAATATGGGCCAACATTTCTAAAGAATGCTTTCAGCACCTTGTTGAATCAATGCCACGTAGAATTAAGGCAGTTCTGAAGGCGAAAGGGGGTAAAACACCATATTAGTATGGTGTTCCTAATAATCCTTTAGGTGAGTGTATACCCCGATTTTATTATGTTTTCTAAAGAAAATGCATCTATTCAGCAATACCATTGGGAAAAACTTTATATAAGATTGCAGTCAGGCACTAAAAGCAACGCGCACACAGATCCAAATATTACAATCGGCAAAACAATATGGTTTAAATGACACAATAAAGTGACGGCTGAACTACAAATATAAACATCATGACCCATCTCACAATACGTGACCAATGAATGATGATACACGACGTCCACGCCCTGAATCACGCAATCACAGTCTGCCGCAAAATGTGAATACATGCGCAGTATTGGTCCTGTGGAAGTGTACATTACGCATGCATAATAAAGAAGTGCCGGAAAATGTGGTTTCGTGGATGCATGCGTGATTTATGTGCGCATGCGTAGTAGCGGAAGTTACATTTTCGGTAGGTGTAACATTTTCGGTAGTGACAGTGAACGCACGGTAATAGACCTTTTTCACAACTTCCGCATTTTTGACCGGAAATACGTAATCGTAGGGTATCTTTACTTCCGCCGGTTTAAAAAAAAAATGCCGCAAGCAGCGACCTCTTCTTCTTGCAGTGTACCGGGCTGTTCTTGTAATGCCCAAAAGCAGCCACATCTATCTTTTCATTCCTTCCCTGTTAATAGTGAAGTTCGACGTAAATGGATTCAGGCTATCCGGCGGGATGAAGGACCAAACTTCACAGTTAAAAAGGGGAGCACTTACGTCTGGTGAACCTCAGACAGAGCAAACACCGTATTTTAAGCACAAATGACACAAGGCCCAAACTTTTTACTTTTAAACAAGTAGAGGCATGCCCGAGCGAAACACTGTCAAAAAGAGCAAATGCGAAACAAGCACAAATATGTTAGCCCAAGTTTTTAAAAAAGAATAAAAGCTGTAATCAGTTTAACAGTTTTATTTCAATGTAAAATAGAAAAATTATTTCACCAAACGCGAAGATCCATCAATAGCGGCTCTGGGTTCCGTCGATGTGCTTAGGGTGTTTTATTTTAAATAACACATTGGCCGAAAAGTGCTTCATTACTTAAAAAACGTTATGGTTAAGGGGTTTATTTGAAATGTGCATGTCCGGGGTTTTGCTGTGTGTGTGGGCGTGCACTCGCATGAGCGTGAACAAACATTTACTGAAAAAGCCTGTTTATTAAAATAACTAAGACGTTATTCTACCAAAGTTTCAAAATATTTTTGATGTATGTCACTAAATACCAGGCACTATAGCTAATAAATGTAATTAAATAAACCGGGGCCAACTTCTTCAAAACGAACTAACAAAATACAGCTAAAATGTTTTTTGATGCTTGTTGCCTAAATGATTTACATCACGCTCACACTATTTAAAAATTTTGCTACAACAAAGCGATCCTTATACATTTTAAGAAAAATGTAAACTATATATGTTTAGTGTTTTTTGATTGAGTTTGATTATCAAACTCTAAAGCCCCACTCTTGGTTGTGTGCTTGTGCACATGTCCAGGCTTTTCTGTGTGCGTGTGTAGGGTGTTCATTTTGCGTCTAAAGGTTTATATTTGTACTAATTTAAAATAACACATTTTTGTTTGCCTATTAACAAATAAATGTAAAGTTTTTCTACCTTTAAACATTAACAAAAGCCATTAATGTCTTTCCTTTAAAATTTACATGTGGTGAGCAGTTCAGTAACAGTTACCTTGATACTTATGGACAAATTCTTCGTGGAAAAATTTGTAGCCTTTATCAAGTTTGCTCTTTCTCGTGACGGAGTTTTCCTCCACGAGTTTAGCAACATCCGCAAATGTGTCAGAGAGGTTGTATACATTCTCTGCTCAATTTTCTCTGATCCCAGGTTTTCTAATGCATTGATGCTTGACCGGAACTAAGTTTACCATACCATTACTTATTTCCGGTTTTCGTGAAAAAGGTCTATTCGCAGTTTTCGCACTAAGCCGCTCCGCTCAACACCGCTCCTTGCTCCACTAAGTTTTCCTCCCACTCCAGTCAAATCGCTCCATGCTCGCTCCAATTTAAAAGAGGGACAAATAATCTGCATGTGTAGCCAAGTTAATAATTGCAAACTAATGAATGTGAACTTTTTTTGTTTTGTGTGTTTTATGTTTATTGAATTTTGTATTATAAGATGCCGTATATATAGTTATACCATGCGGAACCATATAAGCAGCGTTTGTGTCAGGTAGAGCACATATTAGCTACTAGGACTTCCCCAGCCCTCGCGACTGAGAGGCGAAGGCTGGGGAAGACGCCGGCGCTTCGGCGAGCAGACCATGGCGCCCCCTGCTGGCCACGTGAGGGCGGCACCCGCTGAGGCGCCCCCTGCTGGCCACACGCCCAAGGTGCCTGCCAAGGCGCCCCCTGCTGGCCAAGTGATGGCGGCACCCGCCGAGGCGCCCCCTGCTGGCCACACGCCCGCGGCCCTGCCTGAGGCCGCCTCTCCCGTCCTGCCCATGGCCCTGCCTGAGGCCGCCTCTCCCGTCCTGCCTGCGGCCCTGCCTGAGGCCGCCTCTCCCGATCTGCCCGTGGCCCTGCCTGAGGCCACCTCTCCCGTACAGCCCGACTCGCCTGTCCTGGCCGCGGCTCCAGCTGCACCGCCTGTGGCTGCGCCCCCTGCTCTGCCCAAGCCTACACCCTCGGGCACCTCCCTCTTGACTCCCTCGCCCTTGCCCCGACAAGGCCGACACCCCCCAGGACCCCGCCTTTCAGTGTCCCGTAAGGGACGGGGACACAGGCATCGGGCCCGGGTCCCGCCCTCCCTGCCCCCTGGCTCGCCCGTTCGGCCCCTGGCTGTGGCTCGGTGGCTGCCTGCGGGTCCTCTGGCTCAGGGTCGGCGGTCTCCGCCGGGTCCCCCCCTGGATCCTCGGTGCCGGTCCTCGGTCCTGCCTCCGGCTCCGTGTCGGCCACCTCCGGGCCCCCCTGCTCCGGCTGGGCGTCGGACAGCGCCTTCCCCGGCTCCGGCTGCGCCTCCGCCTGCCGCGCCTTCCCCCTCCTGCCTGCACCGGTGTTCCCTCCTGCTCCCTCCGTGTCCCCTGTCACTCCCTCATCCCATTCCCTTGGCCCCTGGGTGGTCCCCTCCTGCTCCCTCCTCCCTCTCGCCTGCGGCCCCTCCGGCCGCTGCCCTTCGCCCGCCTGGGCTCTCTCGGGCTCCCTTTTGTCCCCCTTCCGTTCCTGTCTGGTCTCCCCTGTCTGCTCCTCCTTTCATCCCGCCTGTGTTTGCTCCTCGTCCCTCTGTTCCTCCTCTGTTCACTCCTGGCCCCCTCGTGTCGCCTGTGGGTGTTCCTGTTGTGTCTCCCTTCTCTGTCTGCCTGTCTGCCTTTCCTGTTCTTTGTCGTGTCCTGTCTTTCTTTTCGTCCTTGTTCCTGTTCTGTGTCTCTGTCTTGTTCCGGTTCTTTGTTGATGGTTTTTGGTTTTGTCTTCCAGGTCCTGTTCCCCGGTCTCGTCTCGTCCGTCGCCTCCTCTCGGGTGTGCCCGGTGTGCGCGCCTTTGGGGGGGGGTTCTGTCACGTCCCGACTCCATCCGCTCCTGATGTGTGCCACGCCCACCTTGTTACCTTGTGTTCATCCCTGATTGTTCTCACCTGTGGCTCGTTACCCGTAGTTTGTCTTTTGTATTTAGTCCTCGTCTGAGTCAGTCTTCCCCAGACTCGTCATTAATGTTGCTCGTCGTTCTTCCCCGTCCTGTGGATTTTCCCCTAATAAACCCCGTTTGCCCTACTTCCTGGCTCCGATCGCCTGCTTTCCGGCTCGCTTGCCCCGCGATCGTGACATCATGAAGCTGGCTGTTTATTTTATATTAATATTTATCGTGACTCATTTAGTTTATTAGCTTTGTTTATTCGTGCAGAGTGAAGGGAGAGATGTTGTGATGTGCACAATTTTACATGTGCTCTGTCTTTCTGCAGGTATGTTGTGTTATTTCATTATATACGTATTTTTGAATTTTAGATATGTGTATAAACTGTATATTGGTTTGTTATATACAAAAAAAAAGTGAGCACTTTCACTTTGCAAGGGTAGACACACACTGAATGTTTATTTGATGTATTTGATTTATATTTTGGATGTGTAATTAGTTTTGTGCAATTTAATTATTTTTTTTATGCATATAATGTCCGCTATAATATTTATGAATATTATATAATCTTTATATATGTATGTATTGCTATTATTGTTTATTATATATACTTATATACGTATTTAATGGTATATTTGTTATATGATTATGTATTTTATTGTCTGACCTATATTTTGTTTTATTTTGTTCTTTTTGACATGCAATGCTTTGCACTGATTACTTTATGTATGTTATTATGTTAGATTTACTTTTGCCGCCAGAGAGGCTGGGTGTGTTGTCTCTCGCTCTGCTAATGCGAGCACGAGTGAAGGGAGAGACGTTGTGATGTGCACAATTTTACATGTGCTCTGTGTTTCTGCAGAATAAAAAAGGAATCAGGATCATCCTTGTCGACATCGTTTCGTTATTAAAAGGAAAAAAAACTACATAATCAGAGTAAAACCGCTACACATGCCTAAAGAATGTCACCTTTAACCGAAGCCTTATGTCATAAAGAAATATGAGCAATGGAAACATTGCCACTCAGAACAGAAAATATTTATTTTTATACAACATATAGGCAACAACGGACAGGTTTAGCAATGGCATTCCACACAAAAATAGGCTTAAAAATAGAGGAATCAGTGGGCTTAATAGCCTAAAGAATATACAGGCTAAGCATCCACGTTTTAATTTAGTTTTTTTTCTGTTGATGCTGCTGCTGCGTCTCTCTATAAAATAAAATTTCACTGACAGCGTTACGTGAAATAAAAAAATCCTGTCAGACCTACTTTGAATGACAAAACTAATTTATTTGATTACCAATATTTACCTTATAGGCTTTCATACTTTTATTTACTTTATAGACTTGATATGCTACAATCATATAAAACTTGCTCACATTTTGCTCTGGCTTCTGCCTGTTTGTGAAGCATACTTTCATGTTTCTGAGAAAAATGATTCCAAAGTGAATCTTTACTCACTGAAACAGTTTCACCACATTGTTGTTCTTGCTCTACATTATTGTCATCTACATGTTTAATAAGAATAGTACACTTGTATGATCTATCAGTTTCCTTTGTGAAATACTTTCCGAATTCCATCTCGGCCAATTTGTGTAACAGTCTTGATAATTGTACAGATGAATTCTGGGTAGATTTGGGCACACCACAGAGTCATAGTGTGAGCGATATTGGAGCGAGACAGAGCCACCGCTCCAGCCTTGATTAAAAAACTGCTCCGCGCTCTGATCAAATTCCGCCCGCTCCACTCCTTGCTCACGCTCCGCTCAGAACATGCATTGACAGTAATGGACAAGCATAGTATAACTGGCATGTACAGCAGCCCCACCAGCCATAGTTATGGGGTGTTGTGTTAAACTGCGGTTAAGCTAAACAAGTAATAGGTTGTGGAAGTAAAATTGGACATTAGTAGGCCCGGGAGGGGAGGCATATTAGGTCTGTTATGTCTTAGGCCTTAGGCCAGAAGAGATTGTTTTGAATACTGTGTGACCTCGCTTTGTGATAGTTGGCTCCGCAGAAGCTTGGACCTTGGAGGGGCAGACAGTGGAGCAAAGGGGGGGAGAAACCACTTGCAGGAAGAGACTCGAAGCCACCCCAACTGGTGCACAAAGAGTTATAGCTTAATAGAATAGTAGTAGTAGTCAATATATAATATGTTATATGCAATTGATCGCATCATGTTAATCATACTTATGTTAATCATACTAATCATATGTTAACCATGTATTTTCAGTGATTCAGGGACAATATGTCAATGTGTTAATCATTAATCAATGGAACACCCAAACATTAACAGTGATTCAATGTCATATAATTAATATCTATATACATATCTCATGTAGAGTCTAGAAGCCGAGGCTGTCTCCAATAAGTTGCGTACAATGGGTGGACTTTACCTTGCTACCAAAGTGAACCAATGGAGCGGGAGAATTGTGTTTGTTATACGTTTCAGCTTAGTTTGTTGATGTTTCATGACCAATCAGGCCTTAGAAGGCCTGGTAGTTATGTTTTATCTACTGGTTGCTCTGTGTGCCGGGTGTGACTTGGTACCAAGTGCCAGAGTGTGATGGGAGCGCTTTGCTGAACTTGCTGGAATAGAAGAGATTTTCTTTACTCACCAAACTAAGAGGTCCAGACTTTTATTCTAAGTCCTTGATTTATAATTTTTCTACCACAGTTTGGCGTCCAACGTGGGGCAGCTGAGTTCTCTGCTTGTTCCAGACCAAGGGATCCTGCAAGAGAAGCGGGTACGGCCATAGCTTAGAGCCGGATGGGACCAGATCCTGAAGAGATTGAGGATTGGCCCAGTCCCTCGTCAAGGAACAACGGAGACCACGCTGTCCCAGACCTGAACATTCCTGAGACTGATTTGGCCAGACCTGTTTTGGTGAGATAAAGGCTTCTCTGTTTATTCATTCTTGCTGCTGCTTTGCTTGTTGCTGAAGGTTATGTGTTTGGTGTTTGAGTGTGTTATGTGAAAGTCCGCCGTGACTTAGGGGATCCAAGCACGTGGAAGCGCTGACCACGGTTAGGAAGGCCGGTGGGAGAGCGCTCATCCACCTATAGTAGGGAAAGGGTGCTGTCCAAGTGGAGACCTGAGTGACCTATTACGTGGAAGAGGTGGATGCACGAGACCTTGGGAAAGTCCGTGATTTTGGTGGTGCCAAAATCAATACACATCAAAATCAACTCCACATATTGTGTGACGGGGCACAAGGAAGGCGGCAGGGAAGCCGTCACCTGCAGGGGGTCCAGACACGACGGTGATAAGGCTTGGTGCAGCAGGGGCTGAGGGCAGGGTGTTGTGTGCTCTGCGTGGTGCGGCATTGTGTGGTGAAGGCTGGACAGTGAATGTATTGCATGCGGTAGCACAGCACTGCGTAACAGACCAAGGACGGGTGTTACGTGCCGTAAGTTCTAGGAGGAGCCCTGCCGACTCTCCGGACCTCCCGCCTCAGTCACCATTCGCCGGATACCTCTTGGCTCCGCCTCCTTGGCTGGACCCCGCCCCATCGTTACGTGTCACTTCCTGGTTCCCGGAGTGAAAAGCCGAACAACAAGTTACCTCGTGAGCTCTGCTCATTGATTGATTGTTGGATTGTTTTTGGTTTGTTGGATTATTCTGTGTATGACTGCTTTCTAAAAGAAAAAAACCATAAAAAAAGAACCTCTTGTGTGCCTTGTTCCCGTTCCCTTATTCCCTGGTTGTCTTGTCTTCCCCTTCCCCTTTCCCTTACCTTTCTGGCGGTCCCTGACCCTAGACCGGGGATCGTAACAGAAATAGCTTAGTTCTAGTTCGTTCTAGGGTCAGGGTCATCTAGATAAGCCTCGCAGTGAGGGATGTCACCAAGCACTTTATTCATCAACCGCTGAAATGTAGCCGGGGCATTACGTAGACCGAAAGCCATCACGGTGTACTGGAGGAAGGTGTCAGGGGTAACAAATGCAGAGATCTCTGAAGCACGGGGCGTTAGGGGAACCTGCCAATAGCCTTTTAGCAAGTCTAACTTACATATTTTGCAGACCCAATGCGATCAACACAGTCCTCCATGCGAGGAAGAGGGTATGCATCTGGTCGAGTCACGGCATTAACTCTCCGGTAATCCGTGCAGAAACGGAAGGTGCCATCAGGCTTGGGAACAAGCAGGCACGGGGAACACCAGGGACTATTACTAGGGATAGCGAGACCGGTCTCAACCAGGTAAGTGGTCTCTTGAGACAACAGCGCCCTTTTCTGAGGGTTGACCCGATAGGGATGCTGCTTAATGGGAGCGTGATCACCAACATCAATGTCATGTTCGATAACAGGGGTACGCGAGGGGACATCAGCGAACAGGGACTGGAAACGTCCTACTAAATACGCAACGTCAGTTTGGGTGGACCGAGGCAAATGGCTGAGACGGGACGGGAGGTTTTTCAGAGCCTCTGAATTAGGGAGGCGAGCACAGGGAAGACAGTTCCTACCGAGGTGTAAATCGTCACTCTCCGGGGAGTACTGGCTAAGGGCCACGACACCTACAGGAGTGGACACCGGAGCAGAGACGGGCGAGGGGGCAGAGACCGAGCGATCAAGGTAAGGTTTTAACATGTTTATATGGCATACACGAGTTTTCCTCCTGTGGTTAGGAGTCTCCAACACATAATTAGTGGGGCTAAGTTTTTCCCGTATCACATATGGACCCGAAAAACGGGCGCGCAGGGAGGATCCGGGCAGCGGCAGAAGGACTAAAACACGATCCCCTGGTTGAAAGCACCGTGTCCTTGCGGACTTATCGAACCTGCCTTTCATCTTTTCCTGCGCGGCTCCAAGAGACCGACGGGCTAGTTCCCTAACAGTAGACATTCTGTCACGAAGGGAGGTAACGAATTTGGACACGTTTTCCGATGGGGGTGACGCACCTGGGGATAACCACTTCTCCTGTAAGATTTTCAGGGGACCTCGAGCAGCGTGACCAAACACCAGCTCTGCAGGACTGAATCCGGTGGATTCCTGTACTGCATCACGTATGGCGAAAAGGAGAAGGGGCACTCCCTCATCCCACTCCCTACCTGCGTCCAGACAGTAAGTGCGCAGCATATTTTTAAACGTTTGGTGAAATTGCTCCAACGCCCCTTGGCTCTCAGGGTGATAGGCGCTGGAAACTATATGATGCACCCCCAATTCTTGAACGACATGAGCAAATAACTTCGACGTGAAGTTGGTACCCTGGTCTGACTGCACGTGTTTAGGTAGCCCGAAAGTAGTGAAAAACTTAATCAAATGTTTTACTATAACAGGGGTCCGGAGGCTACGGACAGGGATGGCTTCCGGAAACCGAGTAGCGGCACACATGAGGGTGAACAAGTACATGTTCCCCGAACGAGTTTTTGGTAATGGGCCCACGCAATCGATAAGCACGTGCTCAAAGGGCTCACCGATCGCTGGTATCGGACGTAGTGGAGCCGGGGCGATGGTCTGGTTAGGCTTACCCACTACCTGGCAAACATGACAAGATTTACAGTGACGTTTTACATCAGAATTGACACCGGGCCAAAAGAAATGAGTCAGGAGACGGGTTAGCGTTTTCCTGATCCCAAGGTGACCCGAACACGGGTGATCGTGAGCGAGGGACAACACATAGTCACGGTACAACTGTGGGACTACCACCTGGAACAGAGTAGCCCACTCAAAAGGGGAGTCTGGAGGAGTCCACTTCCGCATCAACACGCGGTTGTGATGAAAATATGCTGTAAGGTGGTCCTTCAACTCGCCTTTTTCCACAGCAGAAACACGACAAGGCTCCAAGGAGGGATCATCCCCCTGTGCCGCGATCAGCGCATCAGTAGTGGAGGGAACCTCAGGGGACACAGCAAGTTTCACCGGGATCGGAACGTAAGGATCAATATCAGACGAGGGAGTTGGCAAAGCGGGGTCGGACATAAACGTGTCTGCTAAATCGATGTCTGCAAGCCGGCGCCGCTGAGCGCGAGTAAGTACACAGGCAGGGAACACCGTCGGAAGCTCTACCGCAACATCATTTTCACATACGGCGGGGTCTGGGTTGACCTCAAGAAGAGGCACAAGCCTCCCACCTGCGATGTCATTCCCTAATACAAGCGTGACACCGGACACAGGTAACTGTTTCTGAACCGCGACACGCACATATCCTGAGAAGTCAGGGGTTCTCAGGTATACAGTGTGCAGGGGAACCGCGGTCACACAGAGGGCGATACCTTGCACTAATACATCAGTACCACAATACGTAGTCTCATCTAGAGGGAGAATTTCGTCAACTAAGAAAGACTGCGCAGCACCCGTATCCCGTAGGATAGTTACAGGATGTTGTACATGGGTTTCTCCGAGCGAGACCGTGCCAGGGAACACAAAGGGCTGAAAGGTGGAGTCAACCGTAAGAGCTGGCGAAACAGCCTGGTCGACACAAGCAGCGAGTTGTACCTTTCGGGTAGCAACCCGAGCGTTCTTCCGCTTCAGAGCGGGACAGACCGAGACGATATGACCCACCTCATGACAATAGTAACATTCCCATTTCTCCACAGAAGATGGAGTGGCAGCTGAAGACGAAGGAGGCGTCAGAGGACGGAGACCAAGTCTGCGAGGCATAGGGGTTGGGGTGAACACAGTCTTATGGGTCAGAATAAACTCATCCGCAAGGGTGGCAGCTTCGGACAAAGAAACGGCTTTTTGCTCATTCAAATATACCACCACACGATCAGGGATACAGTTCTTAAATTCTTCTAACAGTAACAACTCCTTAAGTTGGTCGAAATCAGACACACCACATGCAGCACACCACTTATCGAACAGCACAGTTTTTTCACGGGCAAACTCAACGTAGGTTTGGCTGGCGGATTTACTCAGGGACCTAAAGTTCTGCCGGTATGCCTCAGGAACTAGCTCATAAGCCTTCAATATGGTGGCCTTCACGATCTCATAATCGAGACTCTGATCTAACGCTAGAGCCGAACACACTTCCTGTGCTTTTCCCACTAACTTGCATTGCAAAAGCAACGACCAAAGATGCTTGGGCCAGTCCAAAGTCATAGCGATACGCTCAAAAATAGAGAAATAGGCGTCTACCTCATTCTCTCGAAAAATAGGAACAAGCCCAATATGGCGACTAACATCAAATCCAGGCTGTCGAATTTCAACGCTGCGGGGAGCTGGCGAACTCACAGGAGAACACGGACGAGGGCGAGGAGCGTCTTGGGCATCAGCAGAGTCTCGGGGGGTTGGGCCAGTCTGAGGGGACGTACCTGGTGAGCAAACCTTCCGCGGAAGGGGCACAGGCTTTTGGTCAGCCAAGCTCATCCTGAGTAACGCCACCTCCTTCTCCGCTTCCACCTCCACCATCCGGACATGGAGTAGCTGTGCCTGGTACTCCTGTCGTTTAATCTCCAGCTCCAGCTCCCTCAGCTTAATGGTGAGCAGCAGTTCCTCCCTAGCTGAGTGAGGATCGCCGAGATCCATGCGGATCCCCAGCCCAGGAATGTCGCCGCTGGCCTCCGCTGCAGCCGACATCTGCACGGGAGTGGATGCAACACCCGGCGAACCACCCAACTCAGGTAGGATACCCTGCGTAATCAGCTCGTCCTGCAGAGCCTGCTTTATCACCCGTTTGGACGCTTCAACGGGGACACGCACCTCAAAAAAGTCCGCTATTTTCAGCAAGTCGTCCTTGCGGCACTTATCAAATTGCTCAAGCGTAGGCTGGAGGGCGAAAGCTATGAGATCGAACTGTGCCATATTCACTTCACTACCACTAATACAACCACAACCGCCCCCCCACAAAAAAAATCCGCCAGACAAACACCAGAAGGAAGCAAAGAAAAGAAAGGACGAGCCCCCAATTTCTGTTACGATCCCCGGTCTAGGGTCAGGGACCGCCAGAAAGGTAAGGGAAAGGGGAAGGGGAAGACAAGACAACCAGGGAATAAGGGAACGGGAACAAGGCACACAAGAGGTTCTTTTTTTATGGTTTTTTTCTTTTAGAAAGCAGTCATACACAGAATAATCCAACAAACCAAAAACAATCCAACAATCAATCAATGAGCAGAGCTCACGAGGTAACTTGTTGTTCGGCTTTTCACTCCGGGAACCAGGAAGTGACACGTAACGATGGGGCGGGGTCCAGCCGAGGAGGCGGAGCCAAGAGGTATCCGGCGAATGGTGACTGAGGCGGGAGGTCCGGAGAGTCGGCAGGGCTCCTCCTAGAACTTACGGCACGTAACACGGGTAAGATTCCTGTGTGAGAACAGGAACAACCTAAGACAGGCGCTGTCGTAGACCCCTGGCACTGGGCTTGGGGTTTGGCCCACTCTCGGTCCCACGGGAGTATAAAGGTGTTTGTTGATAGGGTGTGTGGGTTTTGGAGAATGCGTACTTGGTAAAGGGTGTGGGGTCTCCCAGGTGCAGTATCCTCAGTGGGATAAACAATACATGGAGTTGATTTTGCTCCACACTGTCGCATGCAGGTGCTAACATTAAATGGAATAGTGGAATAGCCCTGTGGACTAATATAGCAAAAAGTGTCTGGGGAATCATGTGTTGGACCTGAGATATACTGGGATAGGCTTGTTAATTTGCTTTTAGGACACTAAATGTTTGGAATAACACTTAGTTCTTTTTGATTCTGTCGTCACCCAGTAACAAGGTGTCTTGTTTTGTTTAGTGACCACCCAGCAGCTGTGTGCTTTGTACAGACAGCAACTGCTTTGAGAAGCGGAGTTTGTAGGATATCAGGGTCAGAACAGATATTTCATAGGTCTTGTGTTCAACGCCATTTGTTAAAGGGTAGATATGTGGAGTGCATCAAGTAAACATTCACACCCTCCTGAAAGGGACTCAGAGATTGAGGGAGAGATAATGAGGAAATGTAATTAAGGGGTTAAGGGGAAACAGTCCCCAAGGAACGGGTTACTGGCCTGAGACTAAAGAAGGCTTGTAGAAATTGGAACCGTCATACTGGGGGTAGATGGCCAAAGGAGGGCACTCTAAACATATGGGAAATAGAATGTTGTGAAACATTGCTGGAAAGGAGAGGACATGGTTGTTGTAACAGGGGAATGTACAGGCCAGAATATTATTTTCGGTGGAAGTCTGTGGCCTTGTTGAGAGCTAGGAAACCTAGGGAACAGCTAAGTGATAAGGAAAGTCGTGTAATGGTTAGCAGAGAGGAAAGGGGGGCCGATCCGACTGCTGCTGTTTCTCCGCCTGTGGCTGCTGCTGATGCTGAGAGGAGGAGAAAGCCTAACTCTGATGTCCTGTATCCGGTCCTGCCTGAAGTGTCCCCTCTTCCACCGCCGCCTCCTGCACCTCACCCTCCTGCCCAGGTCCCGCCTCCTCCAGGAAGAGCAGAGCCCTCTGCACCTGCTGCAGAAGGGGGTCCGAGGCCCTCTGTAAAGCAGGAACAATCTTCCTATGACGAGGAGGATGAGGAAGATGACAAGGAGGACGAGGAGGAAGTATCCAAAGGCCGGGATAGTAAAGGTTGTTCACGCCGTCTGCAGCGTAAAGGGAAGAAAGAAGGAAAGCACCAATTTCCTCTGGTGGAGGTCCCGAACCCCCGACTCGAAGGTGGGCCTATCATGGTGGTGCAACGGAACTGGGAGCCTGCTGAAATCAAGGATGTAGCAGAGGCCCTGCCCAACCCATGGAAGAGTGGGGGGATTCAGTTCTACGCAGCCGTGAAGGACATGGATGGAGTGTACCAGCCCAGCGCTTGGGAGCTGAGCCAGGTGTTAAAAAAGAAGTTGGGGCCGGCATGGGCTGCTCTGGGAGTATCCTGGGACACTGGGATCCAGAGATTGGACAATGCTAGGTGGGCCCAGCAGATGAACTCTCTGGAGAATGCTCTTAAGTCCCATTTTCCCACAACGGTTGACTGGTCCCGTTTGCATGCAGCTCGGCAAGGCGACAAAGAAGATGTGTATGACTGGGAGCTCCACTTGCAGAGCCTGATGGAACAATACTCAGGCGCAGGAGTGGAACAGCAGGGACAAATGATGGCTGCCTTCTATGTGGAAGGACTGCAGCCCGAGATCCGAGAGCTCCTGAAGCAAGTTTGCCCTGACTGGAGGGAGAGAAACATGGCTGGTGTGCGAGCTTTTGCCCAGAACATCGAGCGGAATCTGAAAGACACAGAGAAAAGGAAAAGCATCCAGGAAGAGAAGAAACCCCTCTCACCCCATACACGCCTCCATGATGGACCATCGAAGCACACGCAGCAAAAGACTGATTGCCTCTAAATGCAGAACTGACCGCCACAGGAAATCCTTCGTACCGGTGGCAATAAGACTGTACAACTCCTCCTCATTCTGTAGGTGATTTCCCAAGGACTAATAACAAGCTCAATGTTTGTTTTTCTTCTCACCATTATATGCTATCATATGCATCATATTCTGCACAATATTAAGACACTTTAAAATCACCACAGATAAGCTATTTATTTTCTCAGGATACATACATCGTTACTACTTTGAGCCACTTGATATTAGCCGCATGGCCTACTCCTCCTGCCCCATAGGAGATTGCGGGGATGGGTGGTGAAGAGGGTCAGTTCATCGCCTTAACCCGACACCTAACAGATGACCCATTGCTTAAATTGAGGGTGGAGAGAAGGGAAATCCTTTTCCTCGTGGATACGGGAGCTACAAGGTCAACAATCAGAGAGGTGGAAGTGTCGGGAGTCCCCACCACTGGCAGAACTGTAAAAATAATCGGTGCCTCAGGAATCCCCGGATTCCTAGAAGAAACAGAACCTTTATTAGTGGAACGGAGCCCAGGGTCCATTGTGTGTCAGCACCAGTTCCTAGTTTCCCCCCATTGTCCTGTCAACCTGCTGGGGAGGGACTTAATGGGGAAGCTGGGGATGAAGGAGGATGGTCTCACAGTGACCTCAGAGGCTTTGGGACTGTTTTGCTTATCAGAGAAAGCTAACTTTGCCGCTTGGTGACTAGTGGATGACACAATCATGAGACTGTATCCCTGAAGGACAAGATCAGCCTGACAGATTGCATTGCACTGCTCAGTTCTTTGGAAAAGGAGGGGCCGAGTGGACGAGAGATTTTGAGGCTGCAGGAGAGCTGAGAGAGACTGTTGTGCTTGATTATCTCTATGTGGCAGAAGACAAGTCTGCTGCATCTGTCCGTTTGTCAGCTGGCCAGGAACAGTGGTATGTGGGAGGTTCGGTCCCCTGTGTATCATATGGGAAAAAGGTGTCGCTAGAATGGAAGGATTTAGGACCCTGGGTCGCTGAGTGTGAGAAAAGGACTGAGTGGGTACGTGTGGAGGAAGGTAGGTGGATGAGTGGAGATGGTCAGGTGCAAAGGTATAAAATAGACCAGTGCGTAGAGGTACAGAGAAAGGGGGACGCAATAGAAGATAAGGGGAAAGGTATTGATCCTGTGCCAGACTGGTTAGGGGAGGTACCAGATTGCTTGTGGGCAAAAGGGAAAAATGATTTTGCCCGAGTGGTGTCAGCTGAGCCTTTGGTGGTCCACCCCAAGTCTGACTTTCAGCCTCACAAGGCCCAGTATCCCTTATCTAGAGAAGCAGAGGAGGGAGTGAGAGAAGTACATGCATATCTAGTGAAAAGGGGGGCTATTAAGGAAATAGCATATTCTCCAGTTAATTCTCCTATCTTACCTGTGAAAAAGGCAAATGGTACTTTTTTACAGGATTTGTACAGGATTTGAGGGGTGTCAATGCAGCCATACACCCCAGAGCTCCTATTGTACCCAATCCAATCACGATTCTGGCTTCCATACCAGCGGAGGCTAAATGGTTCTCTGTCATTGACTTGGCTAATGCTTTCTTTTCTATCCCAGTAGATCCAGATTCCCAGTACTGGTTCGCCTTCACCTTTCAGGGGAAGAGGTGGACTTGGACAGTGATGCCCCAGGGCTACACAGAGTCACCTAGCGTGTATGGACAGGAGCTGGCAAAAAATTTGGAGGGGTTTACTGCGCCTGGCGGTAGCACACTGGTACAGTATGTGGATGATTTGTTGCTTTGCTCTCACACTCGTGAGTCCTGTAAACAGGACACCATAGCTATGTTAGACTTCCTGGCGAAAAATGGGGACAAAGCCTCAAAGAAAAGCTGCAGCTGGTGTCACAAAGGGTTAAATACCTTGGACATGTGTTGACAAGTGAGGGAAGGTCATTAGGACCAGACCGAGTGGCATCCATACAGGAGATGCCCAAACGAAAGACTAAACAGCAACTGCTTTCAGTCCTAGGCATGATTGGCTATTGCAGGCCTTGGATTCAGGACTATGCACAGAGGGCACAGCCCTTGGTTGATTTGACAATTGGGCATTTGACAACTGACGGACAGACTGACGTGGACGACTGAAGCTGAAGACGCCCTAGTTGACTTAAAGCAGGCGTTAATGTCAGCCCCAGCTTTGGGGGTGCCTGACTATCAAAAGCCATTTGTGCAATATGTGGACGAAAAAAAAGGGTTCATGACTTCAGTCCTGACTCAGTATCATGGGGGGAGGTGCAAACCGGTTGCATACTACTCAAAGCGTTTGGACTCGGTGGCTCGAGCATTACCACCTTGCCTTCGAGTGGTGGCTGGAGCAGCTGAGGCAGTGATGGCGAGTGCAGATCTGGTGCAGCTGCATCCACTGACACTTCGAGTTCCCCATGCAGTGCACGCGATCCTGACACAGGCCAGGACATCTCATTTGACGCCTGCGCGATCAGTGCATTATCAGAATGTTTTGCTAACGCTGGCAAATGTGACTGTGGAAAGGTGCTCTGCTTTGAATCCAGCGACCCTCCTTCCCACAGGGGTGGACGGGGAACTGCATGATTGTTTGCAGGTCATCGACTGTGTGTGCAGACCTAGGCCGGATCTGACTGACATCCCACTGGATGGAGGCAACATCCTGTTTGTTGATGGGAGTTCTTTGCGGCTGGAGGATGGATCGCCAGCAACCTCCTATGCTGTGGTGCGAGATGGATCACTTGTGGACGGGGGGCAGCTGCCTAGACATTGGTCCGCACAGGTGGCTGAGCTGTTTGCACTGCAACAGGCCTGCAAACTGGCTGAAGGACAGAAAGTCACTATCTACACAGACTCCAGATACGCCTTCGGGGTGTGTCACAATCATGGTGCATTGTGGAAGCAGAGAGGTTTTCGCACCAGCACTGGAAAACCCATTCAGCATCATCAATTAGTGGAGCAATTGTTGGACGCTCTCATGCTACCCGAACAGGTGGCAATAGTGAAGTGCCAGGCCCACACAAAGCGGACTGATGAAATCAGTCAGGGGAGTAATCTCGCAGACCAGTGGGCTAAAAGTTTAGCTAAAGACTCCACTGGGTTTGGGAATAAGGTTTTGCTAGCAATGGATGTTGATAAACTATGTGTTGATAATGACCTTGTTTTGATTCAAACAGGTGCTACAGAGGGTGAGCTCCGCGGATGGAAACGGAGTGGTGCACGGTGTGATGGGGAAGGCGTGTGGTGACATTCTGGGACTAACCGACCTTATCTTCCTAGATCTGCATATCCAGGAATGGCCAAAGCCGTTCATGGCCTGGATCATGTGTCTCGTGAGGGGATGGTGGCAGCTGTGACTCGGGTGTGGCATGCCCCTGGGTTTGCCGCAGCTGCTGCCCAATTCTGCGGGAGGTGTATGGTGTGCATGAAATTCAATGTGGGGAAGGGCATTCCAACCGACCCGGCAGTGACCCCAAAGCCCGTTTGATCACCTGCAGATGGATTTCATTGAGCTAACGCCGTGCAGGGGATACAAGTATTGTTTGGTGATTGTAGATCTGTTTTCCAGGTGGGTGGAGGCATTCCCTTGCCGTCGCCCTGATGCTCTGAGTGTGGCTAAATGTCTGCTGAAAGAGGTGATTCTGCGGTGGGGCATCCCATCTAAAATCACCGCAGACAATGGTCCTGCAATTGTTGCAGAGACCCTGGCTAAATTGTCCCATTGGATGCAAGTTGATCTGAAACATTATTGCGCCTATCACCCCTCGAGTGGGGGGATGGTGGAGAGGGCGAATCAAACTCTGAAACTGAAATTGGCAAAAATTTCAGAGACGACTGGCCTGCCCTGGGTTGATGCCCTGCCCCTGGCTTTGTTATTCATGCGAGCCAGGACACACCGCCAAACAGGGTTGGCTCCTTTTGAAGTGTTGACAGGAAGGCCAATGCTTGTTTTGTCTCCCTTTCGATATGTCACACTGGAAACTGTGGATCGGGACTTGCTGACTTATCTTACAGGTTTGTGGCAAGCGATAGGTGCAGCCTGGGACCAGGTTCGTGCCTATTGGAGGACTCCAGAGGGAGAACCACTACGAGCTGTTGTAGTGGAAAATTACCACCAAGCATGATGTCTGATGGTTACTAAGGAAGTTAGGCTGCAAAATAAGGTTGCTATGCTCGAAGAAACAGATGCAAGTGACTGGGGAGGGGTTTTAGACCTTACCCATGTTAAGCTAGACAAGAGATGAATTTTTATTCTATATATGGTAAATATAAGATGCTTGTGCTAGACGAAAAGCTTGTCCTGAGCATAGAATGTGCAAAAGCAGACATGGGTCTTCCGGTTGTGGTTGTAGAGAAAGGTCATTTGTCTGTCAATATAAAATGAAAGCAACTGCGTCTGCTATTTGGAGAACTTCTCAGAACTGTCTGTGGAGAGTCTCCCCGAGCTCGCATAGAAAGATATCTCAATAAATGAAACCAAGCTAAACCATTGGACTCATCTGTTGCTTCCTACCTCCAAATTTCCATAACAGACTTGGGGGCTCGTCCGGGATTCGGTTGCACGGGGACCGCCAGGACCTTCAGAAGGACGCGAGTCCTAGAAGGACGACGAGGTACCCGTCTGGAGTCGAGGACAGAGAATTTTAGCCTGACCCATCGCAGTTCCTGAGGCCTGCGGTCCCCCGTCACTCCGACCGGACTAAAAGGTAGGACAAATTTTGTGGAATAGAAAATTTGTTGCGGTATCTTTCTGAAGGTAAAGGCCTCACGTTCGACTGGGAGAGTCGTAAAATAACCAGGTTCGACTGGGAGAGTCGTAAAATAACCAAGTTCGACTGGGAGAGTCGTAAAATAACCAAGTTCGACTGGGAGAGTCGTAAAATAACCAGGTTCGACTGGGAGAGTCGTAAAATAACCAAGTTCGACTGGGAGAGTCGTAAAATAACCAAGTTCGACTGGGAGAGTCGTAAAATAACCAGGTTCGACTGGGAGAGTCGTAAAATAACCAAGTTCGACTGGGAGAGTCGTAAAATAACCAGTTTCGACTGAGAGAGTCGTAAAATATCTGTATCACGTCCAGCGAGATGTGAAATGTGTTTTGTCTGCAAACTAGATAAAATAAGATTGTATGAATGTAACGTGCACGGTATGAATGTGTAAGGCTTGTGGTTTGGATGAGTGTGCCGAGTGTGAAATTAGAAACCTGACAAGTTAAGAATATCAAATAAATGAGCTCATAAGTATTATTAAAAAATAATAATAATAATAATAATAATAAAATAAATGAATAAAAATAAAATTATAATTAAGCAGAAATTAAGGTGTAAAAGGTTCCGTAAACATATAGTTTAACGGAGAGGCTGAGACAAAGACCTCCATGTACTGTAGATTATCCCCACGACTGCTTTGTCCCTATTATCAGAACTGCGCCCCGAATTGAGATTTATGTTACTGGGATGTGCATTTGGGATACATAAATTATACAAATATAATTGTTTTGTGATAAGTCTTTTGTAAAAGTCTGCATTGTTGCAATGAAGAACTTGCTTTGCAAAATAACACAGGCATAGAAGTTTTCTACTGTGTGACGATTTTAATATATATACTGTATATATATTCTTTCCCTGCAAAGAAAACAAGTTTACCTTTTCTCTATTTCTTTATGCAAAGAAGACTGGCTTGTCTAACATATTCTGTGCATGTTTGTTAAGTAACCTATCTTAAAAAAAAAAAAATCAGTACTGAAAGTCTGGTGCGACAAAATGGGAAATAGCAGTAGCAAGTCAAATTGGGCTCCTGATCCGGCTTATGATCCGGAAGGTGAAACAGCATTTGAAAGGGAAATGCGTAAACGTGATAAGGGAAATAAGGGTTTACTACGGGGTAAAACATGTAGGGAAGCAGTAGAGGACTGGAAAGGACTTTTCAGAGATGTTTGGAAATGTGGGAAAATGTGGCAAGACAGATCGAAATAGAGGCTGAGAGACGCAAGAATGAGGGAATCATGAAAAAAAATAGGCGAGGAAAAAGCAAAGGCAGTCCAAGCACAACAAAGACTGAATATGTTGTTAAAAGAGAAAGAAGATAGAGGCAAAGGCAGTGCGTCTGTCGTGCGAAAAATGAAAGCGGAAGACAGCTGCATCTACCCACCCCTCCCTTCAGCGCCGCCAGCTCCCCCTGCTCAGGAAATCCTGCCACCTCCAGCGAGACAGGATCCGCCCCCTGCATACTCGCCAGCGCAAGCCACAAGAGCTGCAGATTCGGCAGAAGATGAAGAAGATACTCCTCCTCGAAGGAGTGAGCGTATTCAACAACGCATGCAACAGCCTCCGACTGAAGAGCAAAGGGCACCTGTTGGAGTGCCAAGACAGTTCCCCTTGGTGGAAATGCCAAACCCCAGAGACGACGGGATGGTACAGGTGCAGAGGAACTGGGATCTAAGTGAACTGAAGGAGGTGGTCAACAGTCTGCCAGACCCAAACCAAGTGGGAGGGGCCCCCACCCCAGTGGGGTGCAGATGGCCCACAATGAAGAGGCGAGGGGACTGAGGGACCAGGAAACGGCCAGTTCCTGTCCCTCACAGAGACATCAAGGGAGGACCCCACGATAACCCTCGAGATTGACAATCATGCTGTTGTCTTCTTAGTGGACACAGGAGCTACCAAGTCCACAGTGAAAGACACAGACCTCCCTGGAGTCCCTAAGTCTGGAAATCATGTGACAGTTGTGGGGTCCTCTGGCCTACCCCACACCTTGTTAGAGACTGTTCCGTTATCCATTGCCACAAGGTCCGGTCCTGTCCATCACGCCTTCCTGTTGAATAACCACTGTCCAGTTAACCTTTTGGGCAGAGACCTACTATGTAAACTGCAATGCAAAATTGATTTGGACGAGAGGGGAGTCCACCTGACCTCTCCCCCACTTGGATTGTATGTCTCCCAAGAAAGCAAGCCATGCTACGCCGCATGGGTCCTCACTGATAACACCATTGGTCGAGACAAGGTGCCACACTCACTTGAACAACCCCCCATCCTCCATTGCACGGCTCTCTATAGTTCACACTGCGACCAGGAGATAAGGGAATGGATGATGTTCTTCCTGGAAGAACAGAAACCCCCTGAGACCGTGTTAATGAAGTTTCTGTATGTAAGCGTGTCCATGGCCGGCATGTCTGTCCAGCTCAACCAAGATCAAAGTACATGGATCTTCGATCATCATATGCCCCATGTGTCACTGGGAAAAACTGACGCCCACCAATGGAAAGACCTAGGCCCATGGATCAAAGACTGTGAAGAGAGACAAGACTGGATTCAAGTCGAGGATGGCCGAAGTATTACTACTGATGGAACCATTCAAAGACATACCATCTCCCTCACAGTAGATGTCAGGAGAGAAGCGTTCCTCTCTGGAGAACATCGCCAGACCACGAACCTACCAGCCCCACCAACTGAACCTGAGTGGCTGTCTGAGATACCAGAAACCCTATGGGCAAGTGGCAAGAATGACTTTGGGAGAATCTGCACCGCGGCACCACTGCAAGTCCAGCCAAAGTCCAACCACAGACCAGTAAAAGCTCAGTACCCACTCTCACCTGAGGCAGAGAAGGGTATCACCATGGTGCACCAAGAACTGGTACAAAAGGGGGCTCTGAAGGAAATTCCCTACTCCCCCGTTAATTTTCCGATCCTGCCTGTGAGGAAGGCAGATGGATCCTGGCGGTTTGTACAGGACCTGAGGGGGGTGAATGACGCCATACATCCCCGTGCACCTATTGTTCCTAATCCAGTAACTATCCTATCATCCATACCACCTCAGGCTCAGTGGTTTTCTGTTATTGATCTAGCAAATGCATTTTTCTCTGTCCCTGTTCACCCAGACTCACAGTACTGGTTCGCGCACACCTTTAGAGGCAAGCGTTATACGTGGACAGTGATGCCCCAGGGGTACACTGAGTCACCTAGCGTTTATGCTCAAGAATTAGGAAAGAACTTAGAGGGGTTCAAGCCCCCGGGCGGGGGCACCCTAATTCAATATGTAGATGACCTGCTGTTGTGTTCCACCACTAGGCAGAGTTGTGAGCAAGATACCAAAGCGCTGTTGCTGTTTCTAGCCCAAAATGGCCATAAAGCCTCAAAGGCAAAACTGCAGTTAGTCAAACAAGAGGTTCAATATCTCGGACATGTCCTCAATCACCTAGGCAGACGCCTAGGTCTAAAACGGGTAGAAGGGATTCGCAAGGCCCCCATCCCAGATACTAAAAGGCAATTGATGAAATGGATGGGAATGGTCGGCTACTGCCGTCCCTGGATCCAGGATTTTGCCGAAAGATCCCAACCTTTACTAGACCTTATGCATGGGGGACAAGGACTTAGACCTAATGACAGACTGGACTGGACGACTAAGGCTGAGACGGCGTTCTCTGACCTTAAACAAGCGCTATGCGATGCGCCCGCTTTAGGAGTACCAAATTTTTCCAAGCCATTTCAATTGTATGTGGATGAACGGCATGGTTTCATGACCGCCGTCCTTGGCCAGATTCATGGTGACAGGTTGCGCCCCATTGCGTATTATTCTAAACGTCTGGACACGGTGGCCAGCTCTCTGCCAGCCTGCCTCAGAGCTGTGGCAGCCACTGCGGAGGCAGTCCTCATGTCTGCAGATTTAGTCCAAATGCATCCCCTTGTGGTGCACACCTCGCATGCTGTGCATGCCCTGATAACGCAGGCTAAAACATCTCACCTTACCACTGCGCGTCTGATTCACTACCAAAACATCCTGCTTACTCTCTCCAATGTGACCCTCCAAAGGTGTTCCACAATAAACCCGGCCACACTTCTTCCCACTGAAATGGAAGGTTCCCCTCATGACTGTGTTGAGGTTGCTCAATCCCTCGCTAAGCCTAGATCAGACCTGGGTGAAGACCCATTGCCAAATTCTGGGTTCATTTTTGTGGATGGGTGCTCCCTTAGGCTCCCTGATGGGAGCCCATCTACCTCTTACGCTGTGGTTGCGTCAGAGGGCCAATTGCTGTCTGGAGGTAAGTTACCGTCCACCTGGTCAGCACAGGCTGCAGAGCTGTTCGCCCTAGCCCAGGCCTGCCGCCAGTTCGCAGGTGAGGATGTCACGATATTCACAGATTCCAGGTATGCATTCGGGGTATGCCATGACCATGGAGCCCTCTGGAAACAGAGGGGCTTCCTCACCAGCACAGGTAAACCAATACAGCACCATGAGTTAGTCCGAGACCTCCTTTCTGCCATCCAACTGCCTCACTCCATTGCTGTGGTTAAGTGTAAGGCTCACACGGGGTGCTCTGACCCGGTCAGCATTGGTAACTTCTGGTCCGATTGGTGGGCTAAGAGGGCAGCCTTACACACTGATGCCCCAGTGGCGCTCATGCCTTCACCGGTATTACATGACACTCACACCCTCCTTGATGTCCAGTCGGGTGTGACAGAGGGGAAGAACACATAGTGGAATGGGGTTAGCTCCATTTGAGGTGCTCACCGGGAGACCAGTGCCGCTCCCATACCCGGGAGGCACGCTCACGTTAGAAACTGTTGATGGCGATTTACTACCCTATGTGTCTAGTTTACAGATTTCCTTGAAGAGGATCCATAGCCAGATCAGTGCTGCTCAGGTCAGACCGGAGCCAAATCAGCCAGAGACCATAGGACCAGGAGAGTGGATCCTGATCAAGGACCTGCGCCGGAAGCATTGGCATCAACCGAGGTGGCGAGGACCATACCAAGTCCTTCTCTCTACACCTAACGCCGTGAAGGTCGACGGTATCTCCTCCTGGGTCCATCAGTCGCACTGCAAGAGATCTTTAGTCCTCCTGAAAGACTATGATTTGGAGACGTAGATTGGGGTATTGGGCCCCAGCTATAAGCATTATTATTGGTTGTGTAATTTTGTGTTCTATTATTGCTTATGTAGGGTATATGTATAATCATGTGAATCTAAAGGAAAGCAGAGATGATATAAAGGGTGTAGGAACAAAAACATATCATATGCCTCAACTGAATTCGTATTGGCAATTTGCAAATTTCTCGGTGATGCAACAAAACGTTTCTGGTCATTGTTTGGTATGCACTTTGATTCCTCACTCAGTGGAACAACCATTTCCTCCATTGTTGCATTCGCTGCAGTGAAAGAGGAACTCACGGCTGTCCGTTTAATGACCACCCAAAATAGATTAGCCCTAGACATACTGCTAGCCAAGGAAGGAGGAGTTTGCGCTATGGTGGGAGACCATTGCTGCACGTACATTCCCCCAAATGATGAGGACAATGGAAATTTGTCACAGGCCATCGCCAAAATGCATGAGGTCGCCCATGCGCTGTACAGTCAGGAGTCTCATGATAATGGCATATGGCCATGGCCCCTGAATGTGTTCCAGCCATGGTTTGGGAAGTGGACCTTGATTATCCTCTCTGCTCTCCCTATTGTTTTATTGCTTGTCTGTGTGTGCTTATTTGTTCCATGCTGTATACCATGTTGTTCTACTATGGCTCAATTTCATCAACGGGCGTCACATCATCAGATGGTACAGCTTATGCAGGATGTTCCACCGCAGAGGAAGAAGCAACAGACAGCACGTTCTGCTGCCTCCCATGCCCAGCTGGAATGGACTGCTCCTGGGAACCCTTACTCCTCGGACGAGGACGACGTCAGTGTGTGATACAAGAATGATTTTGTATCAAAGGGGGGAATGTAGTGGAAAATTACCACCAAGCATGATGTCTGATGGTTACTAAGGAAGTTAGGCTGCAAAATAAGGTTGCTATGCTCGAAGAAACAGATGCAAGTGACTGGGGAGGGGTTTTAGACCTTACCCATGTTAAGCTAGACAAGAGATGAATTTTTATTCTATATATGGTAAATATAAGATGCTTGTGCTAGACGAAAAGCTTGTCCTGAGCATAGAATGTGCAAAAGCAGACATGGGTCTTCCGGTTGTGGTTGTAGAGAAAGGTCATTTGTCTGTCAATATAAAATGAAAGCAACTGCGTCTGCTATTTGGAGAACTTCTCAGAACTGTCTGTGGAGAGTCTCCCCGAGCTCGCATAGAAAGATATCTCAATAAATGAAACCAAGCTAAACCATTGGACTCATCTGTTGCTTCCTACCTCCAAATTTCCATAACACTGTGACACCGCTTGACCCAGGGAGCTGGGTGTTGGTTCGTGACCTGAGGAGAAAGAGATGGAACACGCCGAGATGGAGGGGACCACACCAGGTGCTGATGGTGACCCCTCACGCAGTGAAAGTGGAGGGAATCGATGCCTGGGTCCATCGGGTCCACTGCAGACGCGTGTCCGACCCTGGTGGTTCTTTCAAGACTGGCCCCTGAGAGGGTCACAACTGTGTTGCCTTTTTATGATAATTATTTTTATTGTGACTGTTATATTTGGGATTGATGCTATAATGTTTTGGTGAACCGCTTTTTCCAGCTGTGTCACTGTTACGGGCTTGCCCGTTATTTTCTTTCCTTCTTTTCCTCGATACCTGTTCCTCTCCTGTCCTGTAGGGGGCGATATGACATCTGGAGGCGTGGTGGAAGGAAGTCCAGAGAGAGATGATAAAGGTCAGAAGAAGAAGACCGAGGAGAGAGGATTGTGCTTGTTTTCTCTGTTGTGCTTTGGTACATTATGCCTATTGTGTTGTGAGGGTTTTCCCCAGCGTTGGCCTGTGACACTGTGCACATATTTGTGTTGTATTGTACTTTGTTAGTTTTTGCCCATCATTTTTGGAAGGGGGTAAGCGCCATCTCATTTGTACTTCTCCTTTGTTCTTGTTTTTGTGTAGTTAGGGAGATAGGGCAGATGCATGTCTTTTCTTTTCTTTCTTTTGGTTAGGTCAGTATAGAGTGTGTGTTGGGGTGGAGACATTTTGGGATTATGTTTGTTATTTTGGCCTGGCTTACCCCTGGAGTTATGGTTTGACTTTTATTTCCTATATGTGTAGGTTTATGTTAGCGGGAGAAACACAATAAATTGCACAGCACTGGTGGACATGGACTGTAGTGATTTGGTTTTCTTTTAGGGACCCGGTGGTGTTGTTACGTGTTGTAGATAGCAGCGTAATAAGTGTTTTTGTTGCACATGGTCGTGACCAAACTCCCAGGGGACATATACCAGCTAAAGCATTTGTCCCGTCAGTTAAACGGGACCAGAGAGAAGTTGGTGCTTCTCAACCTGGCCTCCCTTTTGGTGTTCGGGGGAGGCGATTGTGTTTCTATTGTCAAAAGCCAGACCATCTAATTGCCGACTGTAAGGCTTGGAATAAGCTATCACTGCCTAAGCCTGTTGGTAGTGTGGATGTTGAAGGTTATAAGACTGATGTTGAGGAGACATTCAAGCCATTTATTGCAGATGGGTTTTTATCGGTTTCTGAAGCTGAGGTACCTGTTGCTGTTAGGATACTGTGGGACACTGGGGCAGCCCAGTCATTTGTGTTGGACAAAGTTCTTGACTTCACTGATAAGTCCTTTTGTGGTTCACATGTGGTTGTGCGAGGTATTGGTTTGAATCTATTAGAGGTCGACCGATGTATCGGTTTTGCCAATTAATCGGCACCGATAGTTGATTCCCGGAACTATCGGTTATCGGCAAAAATCCACGCCGATAGTTTTTCCGGGTTGCGTCAGAGCTGAAGCAGCTGAGAACAGTCCGTTGTCCTTATACAGTGCGAGAGCCAACATATATATCTATGGCAAGAGCCGCCTCTATAGGCGAAAATCGCTGTAAAGCACATGCTTTTGTTTTGACACGTGATACTGTTAGTTGCAAGGAGAGCACAAGCTGCCTGGAGAGAGCGCGGTGCACGGACAACGCTGACACTTCAAATGCACGTTTAAAACACAGACAGCGAAAAGGTATGTATACAGTACACTACAGTACATGTTTTCATCTCAATATAAAGTAATTCATTTGTTGATTAGATTCTGCATTGGAGAAAGAACAGCAGTATGTTTGTCGACAAGGCTGAGAGGACGCTAACATTAGCAGTACATCAAGCGGTTAAAATAATGTGGCAAAAATACACGCAAGTTCGACCCAAATGTTTAATGTCATGATTGTTACCATCAGGAATGCATTCGATTTCAGTTCTTTTTATCTTCAGGCACAGGGTGCGATTTGCCGGGGGGATGGGGGGATCCGACTGGAGCGCTTCAAAACAGTGAATCTTTTTGCGACGCAGTGTTTTACTGATTCGGAGTTTCAAAAAGCTCTGTTGATACTTTGCTCACCTTCTCTATATAATATATTTGTTGTTTGAAATGAAATCATTACTATTATAGGCCTAACTTACGATGTTTTTATTAAATTTGTTATCACGTAATACAGCTCCCTTCGTATTAAAACCATTTCATGACGTGACACTCATTATCTGGTTCTTGCCTAAAAAGACGGGTATATAATGAGCGTTGTTAACAGATTACACAAACAGTTTGGTCAACCTCTGCCTATGGAGAGAGAAAAAAGTTTTCAAAATAGAAGCAAATATAGTGGGAGACTACACATATAATATACATTTATATAATTAATATTATATATATAATTATAATATTATATAATTATTATTATAATTCATTTTGTATGTAATTTTTTTTATTTATTTGGAGTGTTACTTTTTCTTTCAGTTTGAAAGCATGTCTTTAATTTACCTCAATATTTATTAATATATTCATATTTATTTCATATAGCACATTTTCATGATTCAGTACTGTTTTTTTGTTTGGTTTTTGTAATAAAGTTTAGTACTATTTTACATGTAGTGTTGTGTTTTAATTTAGTTTTTTTTTTTTAATCCAGTATCCATTTTAAAAACTATCGGTTAATTAATCGGTTATCGGCAAGTACGGACCAACCTAGCTATCGGTATCGGTAAAATTCAATATTGGTCGACCTCTAGAATCTATTAAGGGTGCCCTTGCATCAGGCCTTTCTTACTTCATCTTTGTTTTCTGGGTTCACTCGGTTGGGAGTTCTGAGTGAGTTCCCTGTCAAGGGTGTTGACATAATTTTGGGAAACGATGTGGCTGGTGGGAAAGTGTTTCCCCTGCCAGAGGTTATTACAATCCCGGTTAGGGCTAATGATGGTCTAACAAGGGAGTACCCCTCTGTTTTCCCCACTTGTGTGTTGACCCGTGCTCAAGCAAGGAAGTATGGTGATGATCTAGAGTTGTCCAGTGTATTCGATGCAACTGAAAAAAATGCTTTGGATCGTGGGAACAGGCCAGTTGTGGACTCACAAGGTTCTAAGGGACAGGTGAAGACTACTGTCCAGGAGCTGTTTACAGGATCTTTGGCATTGCCTGTTCGGAGAGAGGAATTCTGTAAGGCCCAAAGAGAGGACCAAACCATCTTGCGCCTCTTCTCATCAGTGGTGGAACAGGACAAATTAGATTAGTGTCCATGTGGATATTATGTGCTTGATGGTTTGCTGTGTAGGAAGTGGACCCCTCTCCGTGGTGTTGTTGGTGAAAGTGTTCACCAGATTGTTGTACCTGCTGTTTCTAGGCGCTATGTGTTGGAACTGGCGCATGATCATGTGATGTCAGGTCATTTAGGTATTAACAAGACCTACCAGCGCATCCTTCATCATTTCTTTTGGCCTGGGCTGAAGGCTGATGTGGTTAATTATTGTAAGACATGTCATGCATGTCAAGTGGTGGGAAAACCTAACCAGGTCATCCCTAAGGCTCCTCTCCATCCCATACCTGTTGTGGGAGAGCCATTTGATCGTTTGCTGATTGATTGTGTGGGACCTCTCCCGAAAACGAAATCTGGAAAGCAATACATACTTACAATAATGTGCATGATTACAAGATTTCCTGAGGCGGTTCCGTTGCGGACAATCACTGCCAAGTCTGTTTCCCGAGCTATACTGCAGTTTTGCTCTATGTTTGGGTTACCAAAGATCATTCAGTCCGACCAAGGTTCTAATTTTACATCAAAATTGTTCGCTCAGATACTACAAACCTTAAAGATTGAGCATGTGACATCTTCTGCGTTTCACCCACAGTCACAAGGGGCTCTGGAGAGATTCCATCAGACTCTAAAAACCCGGCTACGGATTTTTTGTCTGGAGTGTGGACGTGAGTGGGATGAGGGGTTGCCTCTGCTTATGTTTGCAATGCGCGAAATGGTGCAGGAATCAACTGGTTTTAGCCCAGCAGAGCTGGTATTTGGGCACTCTGTGCGGGGCCCATTAAAGCTTTTTAAAGACCAGTTGTTGGCGGAAAAGCCAGTTCAGATGGATGTTCTTTCTTATGTGGAGAAATTTCGGGACAGGTTACAGGCTGCATGTGAGGCTGCTAACCAGGCTCTTTTGTCCTCTCAAAAGAGGATGAAGAGACGGTATGATCAGCGTGCTGTTGTTCGTGAATTTCATCCAGGTGACCAAGTATTGGTGTTGTTACCCTCCTCTGGTTCCTCTCTTCACACAAGGTTCTCCGGTCCTTATTTGGTTAGAACTAGGATTAGCCCTACAAATTATGTGATCTCCACTCCTGATAGGAAACGAAAAACCAGAACATGCCATGTTAACATGTTGAAATTATATTCTACTCGTACTGCTGCTGTGATGTCAGAGACTGCCCAGCCTGTCCTTGCTATGTCAATGTTGCACAGTGATACTGAGGATCACAGAGATGTGCCTTGTGAGGTCTCTGTTTTAACTGCCAGAATGAAAAATACTGAGATGCTGGACAACCTAGACCAGTTGTTGGCTCATTTATCAGCAGAACAGTGTGAGGATGTGAGAAACTTAGTGAATAGTTTCCCTGATCTATTTACTGATGTGCCACGTCAGACCACAGTTCTTAAACATGATATTGTTGTGTCCATTACATCTCCAGTTAAACAGAATTTTTACCGTGTGAATCCACATAAGCGTCAGATCATGTCCATAGAAGTGGATTATCTGTTAGAAAATGGATTGGCTGTGCAGAGCCAGAGCCCTTGGAGCTCCCCTTGTTTACTGGTGCCTAAACCCGACGGCACTTTCCGTTTCTGTACTGATTACAGAAAGGTCAATTCTGTGACCGTTCCTGATTCTTATCCTTTACCTCGTATGGAGGATTGTGTAGATCGTGTGGGGTCAGCTAAGTTTGTGACCAAGCTGGATCTTTTGAAGGGATACTGGCAAGTTCCACTAACTGAAACTGCCTCTAATGTTTCTGCTTTTGTTACACCTGATGCTTTCCTCCAGTACACAGTTATGGCATTTGGGCTCAGGAATGCCCCGGCAACATTCCAGCGGCTCATGAATTTGGTGCTGGGCCCAGTGACAGACTGTTCTGCCTATCTTGATGATGTGGTAGTGTATTCCAGGTCTTGGTCAGACCATATAGCAACTCTCCAGCAGGTATTCCAACGGCTTGATGTGGCCTGTTTAACGCTCAACCTGGCAAAGTGTGAGTTTGCTAAAGCTACAGTAACCTACTTGGGGAAAGAGGTAGGTCAAGGAAAAGTTCGCACCTTAGCTGATAAAGTGTGTGCGATTACGAGTTATCCAAAACCTCGTACAAAACGCGAACTGAGAAGGTTTCTTGGGATGGTTGGATACTATCGGCCGTTTTGTAGGAATTTTGCCTCTGTTGTGTTGCCCTTGACTGACTTGCTGAAAAAGGACACTGTGTTTGCATGGTCGGGACTCTGCCAGGAGGCCTTTGACAACGTGAAGTCCTTGCTCTGCAGTGAACCTGTATTGGCAGCTCCTGATTTTACCTGCCCTTTTAAATTGGACATTGATGCCTCTCACACAGGCGCTGGTGCTGTGTTAATGCAGGAGGATGAGTCAAGTGTGGACCATCCTATTTGTTTTTACTCCAAGAAGTTCAATAAGCACCAATTGAACTATAGTACCATTGAAAAGGAGGCTCTAGCGTTGGTTCTAGCCCTTAAGCATTTTGATGTGTACTTAAGCTCTCATGTTGGACCCATATTAGTACATACTGACCATAACCCTTTAGTTTTTATCCACAGAATGAGTAATAAAAACCAACGTTTGATGCGCTGGGCGCTGTTTCTGCAACCATTTAACTTGTCAATTGTGCACAAAAAGGGGACTGAGAATCTTGTTGCTGATGCCCTATCACGGGTATATGGACAGTAAACTGCGAGCAGTTCCGTTTTTGGTGGGGAGGTGTTACGGGCTTGCCCGTTATTTTCTTTCCTTCTTTTCCTCGATACCTGTTCCTCTCCTGTCCTGTAGGGGGCGATATGACATCTGGAGGCGTGGTGGAAGGAAGTCCAGAGAGAGATGATAAAGGTCAGAAGAAGAAGACCGAGGAGAGAGGATTGTGCTTGTTTTCTCTGTTGTGCTTTGGTACATTATGCCTATTGTGTTGTGAGGGTTTTCCCCAGCGTTGGCCTGTGACACTGTGCACATATTTGTGTTGTATTGTACTTTGTTAGTTTTTGCCCATCATTGTTGGAAGGGGGTAAGCGCCATCTCATTTGTACTTCTCCTTTGTTCTTGTTTTTGTGTAGTTAGGGAGATAGGGCAGATGCATGTCTTTTCTTTTCTTTCTTTTGGTTAGGTCAGTATAGAGTGTGTGTTGGGGTGGAGACATTTTGGGATTATGTTTGTTATTTTGGCCTGGCTTACCCCTGGAGTTATGGTTTGACTTTTATTTCCTATATGTGTAGGTTTATGTTAGCGGGAGAAACACAATAAATTGCACAGCACTGGTGGACATGGACTGTAGTGATTTGGTTTTCTTTTAGGGACCCGGTGGTGTTGTTACGTGTTGTAGATAGCAGCGTAATAGTCACCCACTCTTCTCCGACAGTGCCAGACCCACGGGTTCTGGATCGAGGGAAAAGGGGGGTGATGGATGCCAATGCTGTGGAGCTTTTGTCCTGAGCGGTTAAGGCTGAACTGAATGTTTCTGACTGTTGGGTCTGTCATTATATGCCCCACACTGGCGGCGTGGCCTTTTTTCGGGGTTCCGTACACCTATCATGATATGATATGGCAGCGTGTGGCTCAGTGGGCTAAGCCGTGTGGCTGTAATCACAAGGTCACCGGTTCAAGCCCAGCCTCAGCACGTCTGCGGGTCCTTGAGAAAAGACCCTCAACCCCCAGCTCCCTGGGCGCCGCTACAGGTGGCTGCCCTTCGCGGACAGCTTGCTCTACAAAGAGCAAGTTGAGGGAGGCATAAAAAAGAATTTCCCCACGGGGATTAATAAAGTGTAATTTACTATTATTACTAATTACTATTACTATTACTAAATCAGACATGCTCTGGCCTTATATCTGTTATGGCTGGGCTGCTGACCCGCGAGCTAGGGTCGTTGTCCTCGACCCAGCCACCACTTATATGTCGCATTTCCGGTATTGCTGTTAAGTCGCGGGCAGTGGAGGAGGCCCTTAAGGCCACACATGACCAATTACAACTAGAGTTTGCTGGGAACAATCCAAACCTCTATCTGACTCAGGCTGATGAGTCCAATCACTGGGGTTTCACTACAGTTCATTTGCTGGTAGGCGTGAATAGTACAGGTGAGGGATGGGTTTGTTCGACCCAGGTAATTATCAAATGGACTGTTGATGCAGCATGGATGGCTGAGGACCCCGAACGCTACGGGGCGCGGGTCCGAAAGCTGACTGTAACTGCTCTGCAATGTCGACGAAGCCCTGATAACTGTACTTATTCTGCTGTGTCCTGTCCATCGGACGCACATGTGAGGGCGAAGGGGATGACCCTGCCGGAGGATGGCTTGGCTGTCATCCCTGTGAATGAGACTGTGTGTTTCCACCTGTTTAATTCGGCCCAGTTGTTAGTCCTTTCCTCCCCGCCTTTGCACTGTAGGGCTTATGTTAACTTCTCTGTCCTTGGTGATGTCTTGCTAGTGGCACCACCATGTTCAGTGTTTGTCTGTGGTCGCAAGGACTCTCTTAAGGGTTACATTGTTTTGTCTCTTTCGACGGTGAAGGTTGGTTGGTATTGTTATCTGGCTTATCTTGTTCCTCCTATTCGCGTGGTGCCCAAGGAGCAGATGTCTTTGGCTGTGCATGCATATTCACGCAGCAAGCGGTCGCTGAGTCGGACTGATCAGTGGTTTGGGGTGTTTATTCCATCCCTTGGAGTGTCAGACCTTCAGACTGAGGTGGCTGCCCTGCAGACTGCAGTAGAGAAGGTGGCCAATCAGACACTTGATACTGTACAGGCCATGCAGGGTGAATTGTCTGCGGTTAAGCAGGTGGCTCTGCAAAACTGTATGGCGTTGGATATTCTGTTAGCTGAGAAAGGTGGTGTTTGTGCTATAGTGGGGAGAGAATGTTGCACGTATATCCCTGATTCCTCTCAGGCTGTGCAGAATCTGGAAGATGTGGTGCACAAACAGATGTCCGCGATACATAAGGAGCATGGCCTGTTTGAGTACAGCTGGGACAATTGGTTCTCCTCGTTGATTCCGGGTTTATCTGGGATGTTTAGACCTTTAGTTTTTGGTATATTGCTTTTGCCTGTAGTGTTGCTGCTAATCATTTTGCTGTTTAGGTGTTGCTCTAGTGTTCTGTCTTAGGCCTTAGGCCAGAAGAGATTGTTTTGAATACTGTGTGACCTCGCTTTGTGATAGCTGCCTGCAGGTGGCTCCGCAGAAGCTCGGACCTTGGAGGGGCAGACAGTGGAGCAAAGGGGGGGAGAAACCACTTACAGGAAGAGACTCGAAGCCAACTGGTGCACAAAGAGTTATAGCTTAATAGAATAGTAGTAGTAGTCAATATATAATATGTTATATGCAATTGATCGCATCATGTTAATCATATTTATGTTAATCATACTAATCATATGTTAACCATGTATTTTCAGTGATTTAGGGACAATATGTCAATGTGTTAATCATTAATCAATGGAACACCCAAACATTAACAGTGATTCAATGTCATATAATTAATATCTATATACATATCTCATGTAGAGTCTAGAAGCCGAGGCTGTCTCCAGTAAGTTGCGTACAATGGGTGGACTTTACCTTGCTACCAAAGTAAACCAATGGAGCGGGAGAATTGTGTTTGTTATACGTTTCAGCTTAGTTTGTTGATGTTTCATGACCAATCAGGCCTTAGAAGGCCTGGTAGTTATGTTTTATCTACTGGTTGCTCTGTGTGCCGGGTGTGACTTGGTACCAAGTGCCAGAGTGTGATGGGAGCGCTTTGTTGAACTTGCTGGAATAGAAGAGATTTTCTTTACTCACCAAACTAAGAGGTCCAGACTTTTATTCTAAGTCCTTGATTTATAATTTTTCTACCACAAGGTCTTCAGTCAAGATTTAAAGACAGACCAATTCAGCATCCCAAACATAGGCTGGTAAACCATTCCAAAATATAGGAGTCCTGTAGCATAATGCTTTAACTGCCAACTGTCACTTCATTTATACAGTATGTGGAATGACAAGGAAACCTGTAATCTGAGTTGATGATATGGCTTGTAAACTTGATGTAATTCTGCCAGGCAAACAGATGCGAGACCTTTAAGTGCCTTGTGTAAGTAGTATAACTGTGAAGTCAGTCCTGAACCTAACAGGAAGCTAGTGCAGGGAACTATATTGCTTTGTTTACACTTTTGTAAGATTTATTTTATGTGTTCATTTTCTGTGTTTATACTATGCAAGGATGGCTAGAGCCTTTACTATGCAATAGTGACTATGTATAGTGATTTATTTTTGCAGAAAATACATATCATTCCAAAGGGGTTATGCATGTGGGGAAAAGTTGTGAGAAGATTAATTTTGCAGCCTTTAAGGCTTCAATATAATACTCTAATTAAAAGAAAAAAACTGGTCACTTCTGACTATTTTTGTGGGCATTTTTGCTATTGTGGTGGCTTGATGGTTAGGGAAGCAGTCTAAATCTTGTAGTGGCTGGCGGCCCCTTTTCCACTCCACTGGTGCCAGTGCTGGCATTGGGACTGGTGCTCAGCCGGTGCTGAAGTTGAGAACCAGCAAGAGCCTGCCTGCATTTCCACGGACTTGAGAGCCCAGTGGGAACCAGATGACAACACTGCGGCCCACTTCACAGACCACGCCCACTTTCCGACATCTTTATTTTGCTGTGCCTCGGTTACTCCGCCCACCTCTCATTACGACACAGGTGCTTCATCCATACCAGCAAAGGTTTGGTGCCGGTTCGGAGTCGATTTTGGGGCACTGGCGCCATTTTTTTTTTCTGTGGAAAAACGTGGCACTGGTTCCAAATTGGGGATCAGCACCGGTACCTTTGCAGTGGAAAAGGGGTAACTGTGGCTGCCCGATCTGCGGACGCATGTGCACACTGGTTTTCCGTGTATGTCACTACTTGATCTGTATACTGATTGCCTGGCCGATAGGTGAGCGCATGCGCAGTGCACTGACGTCTGCAAACGCTGCGCAATGCACCGACTTTCGTAAACGCCTGCCCGATTATGTTTTGATATTACAAAACAACATTACATATTTGACAGATCATCATACAGTGATTGGTAATCATTGCTTTACTCACAACTAAGACAAGCGCAGACAATAATGCATTTGTAGAAAAATGGAATGCAGTGGAATGTCTTATTCTAAGCGAGTGTATGCTACAATGTATGCTTTCTGCTCAGAAAATGTTCAAAATACATATTGAATACCAATAATAACAGTTGTTGGAATATACATAAATAAATGAATCAGATAAATATTCACCTAAAATAAGTTCAACTGCAATATTCCCAATAAAAATACTGAAAAGTGGATGTTGATCTTCAATATTTAAATACTGTCCATAGTGTTTTGTATGCTGTGTATATTTAACTAACAATACATTTCCCATATATTTACACCGAGTATCCATGCTTAAAAGACTTACTCTGTCAGGACTGCTCCTAAGAATCTTGGTTCCTCTCATGTTTTCTTTGCTGTATTTAAGCTGTGGGGAACTGTGGCCCTCCCAAAATGTGCTTATTATGTTTTGAGAAGTTATCAAGATCTTCATAGTGTAAGCAAAACAAAATTATCGAGGTGTCAACCTGAAATGGTGCATTATATATAGCTCAGATAAACAGAAGGAATGAAACAATGAGAGAAGAAATACTGGAAATGCAAATCTAAGCAATACAAGAACATAATAAAATATTAGGTCAGTGTGCAGATAGCATTAGCAGTGGTAAGTTCAAGATCAATTTATCTTCAGGTTGTATGCAACCCTATTGTGGAAAGTGAAGAATAAGTGAAGAGCAAAAACACTATGAGGGTAGTCAGTACTTGCTTTATATATAAATTATTTATTGCAAATAGTGTAAAGTAAAAATTCTCTTTTGAGAAAAGAAAAAAAAACACTTAGAAAAGTGAAACGCAATAACAAAAATGTACAGTGCTACAGCAGACCGTCCGTTTTCATTTGACAGGTTATTCTCCAGTCAAAGTCTTCAATCTCACTAGAACAGATAAAAAAGTACACAATGTTACATGCACCATTTAACCCTGCAGGTCTTTTCCTGCAATTTCCACTTCCTGAATTATACTGTAAAGTATATTTGAGTGTTTGTGTGCCAGCACGGTTACGTGGGTGGTTGTTGTTTCATTTTTAACTTTTATTTTTACGTGTGTACTTGTCTGTCCTTGTTAATTGACAGCGTGAGTGTTACCGACAACTGCGGGCACGAGCGGCGTTTCTGTCTGCGTCCTTCGCATCAAACACCCGCCGGTAATATTATCGAACATCGGTAACATTGACTCTAAAAGGACAGTTGCTCCGGAGCTTTGCTCGGTCGCTGGTCGGGGCCGGGAGGATATTTTCCACTTTTTTTCCCGTTCCGGCAGTAGCCTGCTTTGAGAGGGTTTTTTGTGGTTTTTTGGCCTCCCTAGAGCAACTTCGCTTTAGTTTAGCTAAACGTGGTTCAGCAGGAAGTTAATCTCGGGTAAGTAACTGTTAATTTGGTTATTTTAAAAGTTTAATTTAAAGGTTGTTATCGCTGACGCTGCCGGATAATTTATAATAAAGTACCGATTTAACGCAAGTGTTAATTTAGTGTTTTAGTGTACTCGGCACTTTGTTTTAACTATACGTTAATTAGATCAACTAAAACTTTAATACTCTATATTAATATACTGGGCTGGGAGTAAAGGACGGGGACATAGTCATAGTGAGTTAGGTAATTATGGGGCCAGCTCAGTGTTGTGTTTGCAAGATGTTTGCCCTTCTGGATGCTTGCGTCCAGTCGGACTTCATCTGCGAGCGATGTAGGTTAGTTGACTCACTCATGGTCCAGGTTCGTGACCTAGAGGAGCGACTGGCTCTCATCCAACATAACAATGAGCTAAAGGAGAGAGTTAATACGCCTTCTAGGGAGACTGTGTGTACGTCACAAGCGGGGAGGGGGGAGAATGATGAACAGGTAGGTCGAGAGAGCTGGGTGAACGTAGGTCGTAGACGTAGAAAAGGGCGTACACAATTCACAGAGGCGGCATCACCTGAAGTAACGGTGTCTAACCGCTTTCAGGTGCTTCCAGCTTTAGAGCCGGAAGAGACTGGGGAGGCAGGTGGGCCCTTGGGCACCAAGGAGCCACCTAACCCCAGTAGGAGGGAGGTTGTGGTAGTAGGGGATTCAATTATAGGAGGTGTAGATAGTTATGTGTGCACCCGTGATAGAGGGTCCCGTACGGTGTCTTGCCTGCCTGGTGCCCAGGTAGGGGACCTTCCAGATCGAGTGGACAGGCTTTTGGCCCCAGCCGGGGTGGATCCAGTGGTCGTAGTGCATGTTGGCACCAATGACATAGGAAAGGGCAGGAGGGCTGTTCTGCAAGATAAATTTATAGAAGTCGCGGATAAGCTTAGAAGCAGAACATCCACGGTGGTATTCTCTGGAATACTTCCCGTGCCATGTGCAAGTCAGGCAAAGTTAGCTGAGATAAGGGGATTAAATGCGTGGCTAAAATGGTGGTGTAGGAAAGAGGGGTTCAGGTTTATGGGGCACTGAAAGACCTTCTGGAACAGGTGGGACCTGTTCAAGCCGGACGGGTTGCATCTGAACCATAGGGGAACCAGTGTATTGGGGAGGCGTATGTGCAGAATAGTTGAGGAATGTTTAAACTAGGGACTGGGGGGGCAGGGAGGTCAGTTAAGAATTTATGTGGGGTGAGACAGAAAGCCCAAATAAATATTAAAAGTAGACACTGTAAAAGGCCTACCATTAGTGGTCTGTATTTGAATGCTAGGAGTATTAGAAACAAAATTAATGACTTAGAGGCTTTAATTTCTTCAGACAATTAAGACATTATAGGAATAACTGAAACATGGATGAGTGACAATGATGGTGATGAATATAATATGGATGGTTATACGTTGTTCCGTAGAGACCGGATAGGCAAGAAGGGAGGTGGTGTTGCAGTATACGTAAAAGAAAACTTGCAGGCAAGGGATCTCACTGATAAAAATAAAAATTCAGAAGCTGTATGGATCAAACTTGATGCTAAAGATTCAAATGGCCTAATTGTCGGGGTTTGTTATAGGGCACCTAATGTAGCTGTAGAGGAAAGCAGAATATTATATGATGATATCAGGATTATGAGTAATAAAAATTATGTGGTGGTTATGGGTGATTTTAATTTACCTGGGATACAGTGGGACACAGTCTCTGGCTCTTCTGTAAATGAACTTGAGATGGTGGAATTAGTACAGGATTGTTTTTTTACTCAGTTTGTTAATACTCCTACCAGGGGAGAAGCCCTTCTTGATCTCGTTTTTTGTAATAACCAGGATAGGATTGGAAAATTAGAGGTTTTAGACCCATTGTACGGTAGTGATCATAACATGGTTAAATCCGAGGTTAATTTTAGTGTCCGAAGAGCAAAGTCTAAATTAAAAGTATACAATGTTAGGAAGGCTAACTTTAATGGTATGAGACGGAAATTAGAAACTGTAAACTGGACAGAGTTAAATAGCAAAACAGTTGAAGAGGCATGGGAATTTTTCAAAAGCACATTGTTGCAAGTGCAAGAGGACTTCATACCTGTTTCCAGCAAAACTAAATCTAGGAAACGGCAACCAAGGTGGTTTACTAAGGAAATTAAGAATAAAGTCAGGAGGAAAAGGGCTCTGTTCCACAATTGGAAAATAACTAATGATTTCAAAATTAAGCAGGAGTATCTAAGTCTACAGGTAGAGTTAAAAAATGACATTAGGCTATCCAAGAGAGATGTAGAAAGAAAAATTGCATTGGAGGCTAAGCATGACAGTAAAGGTTTCTTCCAATATTTTAACTCCAAGAGAGCACTAAAAGCTGAAATCACTAATTTGCAGGATAGTAAGGGACTTATAATTGATAATGAAATTGATATAGTAAATGAATTTAATGATTATTTTTCAAGGGTGTTCACAATGGAGAACACAAGTAACTTACCACCAATTAATACGAATACAGCATCGTCTATGACCAATATATGTATAACTGAGGTTGATGTGATACTAAGCCTAGCTAAACTCAAAATAAATAAATCGCAGGGGCCTGATGGCATCTTACCTATAGTTTTAAAAGAGATGAGGGATATTATTAGCCAATCTTTAGCTTTAATATTCCAGAAATCGTTATCTGCGGGTGTGGTACCATCAGATTGGAAGCATGCTAATATAACACCCATATTCAAAAAAGGGGATAGAAGTAATCCAGCAAACTATAGGCCAATCAGTTTAACTAGCATTACTGGAAAAATAATGGAAGCTATAATTCAAGTGAAAATGGTAGATTACCTAGATGCAAATAACATTATAAAGGATAGCCAACATGGATTTAGGAGAGGTAGATCCTGCTTAACGAATCTGCTTGAGTTCTTTGAGGAAGCTACAAGTGAAATTGATCACAAAAAGGCCTATGATGTGATTTACTTAGATTTCCAGAAGGCCTTTGATGTTGTCCCCCACAAACGGCTCTTGCTAAAGCTTAAAGCTGCAGGGATTTTAGGAACTGTGGCAGTTTGGATCAAAAACTGGCTAACTGACAGGAAGCAGCGAGTAGTTATTAGAGGCACAATGTCACAGTGGGCCTCCGTTCATAGTGGGGTATCGCAGGGTTCAATTTTAGGACCACTATTGTTCCTAATTTACATTAATGATATTGACACAAATACATACAGTAAATTGGTTAAATTTGCAGACGACACCAAGGTGGGCGGTGTAGCAGATACTGATCTAGCAGCAGAGAGGCTTCAAAGGGATCTGGATTTAATTAGCGAATGGGCTGATACTTGGCAGATGAAATTTAACACAGATAAATGTAAGGTAATCCATGCAGGGAGCAGAAATATAAAGTACAGATATTTTATGGGTTCCACTGAAATAAAGGTAGCTGATTACGAGAAAGATCTAGGTATGTATGTTGATGCTTCCATGTCCCACTCTCGCCAGTGTGGGGAAGCAATAAAAAAGGCCAATAGAATGTTGGGTTATATCTCTAGGTGTGTGGAGTTTAAGTCAAGGGAGGTGATGTTACACTTATATAATTCCTTGGTAAGACCCCACCTAGAGGTCACCATACCTCAAGAAGGACATTGCTGCCTTAGAAAAGGTGCAACGAAGAGCTACGAGAATGATTCCTGGTCTTAGAGGAATGTCTTATGAGGAGAGGTTAGCGGAACTGAATCTGTTTAGCCTTGAGCAAAGGAGACTAAGGGGGGATATGATTCAGGTCTATAAGATTCTAATGGGTCTGGATGCTGTTCAGCCAAATGACTATTTCAATATTAGTCTAAATACTAGAACTCGTGGCCATAAGTGGAAATTAGCGGGAGAACATTTTAAAACAAATTTGAGGAAGCACTTCTTTACACAGCGTGTAGTTAGAGTATGGAATAGTCTTCCTGCTAGTGTAGTGGAAGCTAAAACCATGGCTTCCTTTAAATCAGAGCTAGATAAGATTTTAACAACTCTGAGCTATTAGTTAAGTTCTCCCCAAACGAGCTTGATGGGCCGAATGGCCTCCTCTCGTTTGTAAATTTCTTATGTTCTTATGTTCTAATTCTTACCTTTTGCTGTGCTGAAGACCAACAAGGAACAAGTTCTCTGCTTCTTGTGTGGACATACCTGTCAGCTGAGCTAGAGCACAGATGATGGACTAAGCAAAACAAACAAAAATGAAACACTGTTGTACTAAAATCATTTAAAGTTGTCATTGTATTTCAATAAAAGAACTAATAGGCCATTAAAAGCAAATATAGTACAAGATACATTTGTATGGGAACCTTTCGGATCTGTAGGGCACATCATGAATGAGAAAAACATGAGA
Source organism: Paramormyrops kingsleyae (assembly GCF_048594095.1). Classification (NCBI taxonomy): domain Eukaryota; kingdom Metazoa; phylum Chordata; class Actinopteri; order Osteoglossiformes; family Mormyridae; genus Paramormyrops; species Paramormyrops kingsleyae. The sequence continues at coordinate 38,063,315 of NC_132804.1, forward strand.
CAATATATTACTCGTCAAAATAAGGCATTTGTTATGCGTGTCGGTGTTTCCACTGGAGTCGTTTCTGCCTGTGGCTATCATCTGTCATAAATAAATATCATCATTGTGTTACGATCCCCAGTCTAGGGTTGAGGATCGACAGAAAGGTAAAGGAAGAAGAATTTTGGTGAGACTGCATTTAATTTTACAACATCTGTCGATTTAGAAGCTTTAAATTAACTTTTTTTGACATGGATACCATAGGGATAGAATATCCTACATCTGTATTTATAGTAAATTGATATGCATCCTTTATCCATGTTAAGCTCAGATACTTTTTTTTTTTTTAGATATTTTATTTCAAGTTTTTGCAATAAGACAGAACAGAATATTAAACAGTATAATACAATATAAGAAATAAATGAGTGAAGAAATAAATTATAAACTAAATAAAAAGATTAAAAAAAAAAGTAGATAAAATTTTTTAAATAAATAAATAACTAAATAAATAAATAATCAATAATAAAAGAAGGATAAAACACAAAAGGTGGGCTAACATGAGTTGTTTAAATGCAACAGGAAGTGTATTAAATAAGTGTATTACAGAGGCTTGAGGAAATCAAGGAAGGGTTGCCATATCGCTTGGAATCGACAGTGTCGTTTGGGCTTCATTAAACGTATACCTTCCAAACGTATAACATGAACCAAGTTTTAAACGAAGGGGCGTCTGGAGATTTCCAGTTTAGGAGTATTATTTTTTTTGCGAGAACCATACCCAGTACTAAGGATTGCTGCTGATGGCTTGAAAAAGTGTTCAGTTCCTCAAAAGTTCCCAAAATTGCTAAAACAGGATCAGGCTTCACAACCATTTGGAAAATATTTGAAAAAAAATCAAAGATACTACTCCAAAAATTAAACAAATTAGGACAAAGCCAGAATAAATGCAATAGGGAGCCCTCTGTTATTTTGCATCGATCACATAATGGAGAAATAGTGGTAAATATTTTACTTAGTCTAACTTTGGAATAGTATAGTCTATGCACTGTTTTAAACTGGATCAACCGGTGTCTAACATTTATTGAACAATATTGAATCTTACTAAGGCAATCGTTCCATATTTCATCAGACAAGTCTATATCAAATTCTTTGGCCCAGGCTTCTTTTAAGTGATTTGTGTTTACAGGTGACAAGAAGACATTAACAAATCGTGAGATCAAATGTCTAGAAGTTGGATTTGACAGAATACATTCATCAAAAGCATTAGCCTTTGGTTTACTAGGAAATTGTGGAATGACTTCTTTGACATAATGCCTTATTTGCAAGTATCGAAAGAAATCAAATCCAGGAAGATTAAATATAGATTGCAATTGACTAAAGGATGCAAATGTATCATCCACATAAAGGTCCCCAACAGACTTTAAACCTTTATTTCTCCATGTAACAAACCCTGAATCTAGTTCTGATGGCTTAAACAAATGATTACAAGCAAATGGAGTATGAACAGAGACATCAGGCAAAGTACAATAACTTCTTATTTGACTTAGTATTCATATTGAGTTTTTTATCATGAAATTATTCCCAATAGATTTCGACGAGGGGGATACCTTTGAGAAGAGTAGAACTGGAAGACAAGATTTAGTTAGGGAAATTGCCTCTATCTTAAGCCATAGTGGATCATCTGTAGAAGAAATATCACCAACAACACCCCTCTGCCAATAGGATAGAGCTCTAGCATTTGCTGCCCAATAGTAAAATTTAAACACTGGAAGCCCAAAGCCCCCTACCTGGGTAGGTTTCTGTAGGTGTATTTTTGTTATGCGGGGAGTTTTATAGGCCCAGATAAATGGCATGATAATTGAGTCTAGAAGTTTAAAAAAGGACATGGGTATATAAATGGGAAGGTTTTGGAAAAGGTATAGAATCTGCGGTAAGGTAACCATTTTAATTGCATTGATTTTTCCAACCATTGAAAGCGGAAGTAGCTTCCATCTACCAATTTTATCCTTCAGTTTATCGATCATTGATAAGAAATTCAGCTTAAATATGTTTTTAGGATTCTTAGGAATCTCTAATCCAAGATAAGTGAAATGATCTTCAAGTTCAAAAGAGCTATAGGCCTGTAATTGGCCGGATCCATACTGTCTTTTCCCTTCTTTAAAAAAACAGAAATATTGGCCTCATTTAATGAACTCGGAAGTCTCTCGTTCTTATAAGAGTCATTAATCATTCTCAAAATATAAGGGGCTAATTTTGAACCAAAAGCTTTATAAAATTCACATCCAAAGCCGTCGGGACCTGGTGTTTTACCAGACTGGAAGGACTTAATGGCCTCCAATACATCTGCCTCAGTAAACAATTCTTCTAATTCTTTTTTTGAAGCCTCTCCAAGTTGGACTAGATCAAGACTATCAAAAAAAGTGTCAAAATCTAATTGGCTGGCATTACATTTTGTGGAATAAAGATCAGAATAAAAGTCTCTAAAGCAGTCATTAATCCCGTTTGGATCAGCTATAATCTGATTAGTCTTTGCTTTTTTGATTCTATGGATTGTTTGTTTTGCTTGTTCCCCTCTTAACTGTCTTGCCAATAAAGTTTCTGGCTTGTCACCTAATTCAAACTGCTTCTGTTTTAATTTGAGCAGGAGGTCTTCAATTCTTTTGCCTGAAATAGAATTGTATTCATATTTTAACTTTAAAATTTTATCATAATCTTCTTCTGATCCAGAATTTTTATATGTCTCTTCAAGTATTGGAAGTGAATTTTCAATTTCCGATAATCTGTTATTATTAATTCTCTTTTTGGCAGCTTCAAATGAAATAATGTGACCTCTCATGACTGCCTTAAAGGTGTCCCATAAGATTGACTAACCCATTATCATTGGTAAAATAAAAATCATCAAGCTTGGTCCCAATAAATTTTTTGAAAGATGAATCCTTTAGAAGATATTGGTTAATCCACCAATGATAGATTTGCTTCTGCGAAATATCCTTAAATTGAATAGAGATTGGACTATGATCCGAAATCAGCCTGTTGTAATATTGTGTTTCGATTATATTAGGCACAAGCTCAGAGGAAACCAAAAAATGGTCAATCCTAGTAAAGGATTTATGTACATGAGAGTAAAATGAAAATTCTTTATTTGTAGGGTGTTGAAGCCTCCAAATATCTACCATGTTCCTGTCTTTAATTAGCCTATTTAAAATTTGAACAGAAGCTATGGTGGTAGGTGGCTTAGCGGATGAACAATCTAAATATGGATCTAAGTAACAGTTAAAGTCACCTCCAACAATAACATTTGTACATCTACATGGAATTAAATCAAAACCTTTTTTGAAAAAATTTGGTTCATCCGTATTTGGACCGTATAGATTTAACATTGCAAAATAGCGAGAGTTAAGCTGTCCTGAGATCATAATATACCTGCCATGGGAGTCAGCAGTCATTGAATCAAGCTGGAATGAAATACCCTTCCGAAAAAGGATTGCTACACCTCTGGCTTTACTGTTAAATGGTGCGTGATATACCTGGGATATCCAGTTTGCCCTAAGTTTACGTTCTTGCCCAGCAGCTATGTGTGTTTCCTGAAGAAAGAGAATATCAGCTTTTAGAGATTTAAAAAAAGCAAATACTGTGCCTCTCTTAATGGGATGGTTGAGCCCTTTAACATTCCAAGAGGCAATGGTTAATGTATTGCTCCCTCTATTAGTTCGATCGCTTCCGTTCATTTAGCTATTGTACAAAAGGTAAGGAATGAAATAGCCCCACAAAAAGAAAGAGGAAAAAAAAAAAGAGGGAAAGAACATGTCCAACAATTACAGAACTATTTATCCCCCCTCCCCGTGCCTCAAATGACTTCCCCAAACGAAGCATTATGGCCCCCTCTAACGGTTAAACCGCTAAGTATGCAAAGAAGTATAATAACAATTTAGCGCTACTATATACCGTTACGACAAACAGCAAGCAGAACGCCCACAAAGGAAAAGGAAAAGAGAGAGAGAGAAAAAAAAGAAAATCTCCACAGCCAAGTCGTATCTGATAAAAATAAAAATGACTCAATTAACTGTCTCTATCGTCCAAAGGTTTACGCTTTCAAAAAATTGAGAGATCGGGCAAAAAAAGTATGACCAGTACTCAAAGTTAGTTCTGATCCATCAGCGCAGGTTGTTTCAGTTCTTTATCCACGTATAGCTTAGCTTCCGCGGGAGATGTAAACACCTTTGAAACTCCGTTGTGAGTGAAGCAGAGCTTCACAGGAAAGCGCAAAAAACAACCCACTTTCAGCTCTTGCAATGACCGTATTACTTCACCAAAGCTCCGACGCTGATCCATTACCTCCGCAGTGTAGTCCGGGAAGATAAATACCTTGTGTCCCTGGTAGTCAAGCTTCCGTCCCCGCCGAAGTCACAAGATGCGATCTTTATCCTGGTAGTAGTGGATCCGTGCAATGATCGCGCGCGGTCTGGCACCTTCCGAAGGCTTTGGCTGTGGTACCCTGTGTGCACGGTCAATGACTGGAGGAACAGAAAAGTCCTCGAAGAGCTGCTTGATCAATTCTGCCACGAACTCAGTAGGCCTTCCTTTCTCGACTCCTTCTGGAATGCCGATAAGTCTAATGTTGTTGCGACGTGATCTGCCCTCAAGATCGTTGAGTTTAGACTTTAGCGTCTTGTTTTCCTTGCACAAGGTATTCAAAGATGTTTCCAAGGAAAAAATTCGAGACTCGTGATCCTTCGTCTGTCCCTCTACCGCGTCAATTTTGTCACTCAGCTCTCGTTGCGCCGCATGCATAACTTGAAAGGTCGCTTCAAGTTTATCAAATCTTTCATTAAGGGCACCAAGGATCTTGTCCGAAATCTTTTCGAGCATTATCGGCATCCCTTCTCCCTCCATAGTAAGTCCTTCTACTCGATCAGCCAGCGCCATATTGTCAGTTGTGCTAACCGATTGCTGAAAAGATTTACCGCCTTGCGGTAGTTTTTTTGGCGGCATCAATGCAGTTAAAGCTTTCAAATGAAGTACAAAATTCTATAGTTTTCGAGGTAACTTTTAGCCCGAGTAAAACAGGTTTAGAGACTGTTAATTTACAGTTTTATCAACTTGGATGTGGAGAAGGTACAAAACACGTCTACCTCCTGCGCTGCTCCATAATGCCCCCCCTCAGATACTTTAATAGAAAAAAAAACTTTAACGCACATACTGTAACATATATACATGCATAATAAAATAGAGTGTGGACTTGCTTTAAATAATTATTCACTGAATTATTGACTGATTTGGTTGTACTGAGATGCAGAGACTTATGCAGGGCTAAAATAAATAATAATAATAAAAGTTAATAATCAACATAAAGAATTGCATGGCAATTCATTAGTCTCCAAAGTCATCAAGATGGCAAAAGACATTTTCAACAACATTAAAAATTAAAATAACCTAAATTTTGGATGGATCGATGTCGACTTTGACACGGCTGCACAAACACCAGTACAGTGGTACCTCAGAACTCGAACTTAATCCGTTCAGAACTCTGGATCGAATCCTAAAATGTTCGAGTTCTGATCGAATTTTCCCCATAAGAAATGATGGAAAACCAATTAATTGGTTCCCGGCCAAAAAAATTACACCTAAATATGTTTTTTTTTTAACATTTAAACACAAAATGAACCGGATAAAACAAGAAGAGCATATACTGTACTAAACACATCTAAGCACATTTATCAAAACAGTAATTTGTAAAGTAAGATATAAATGTATAATAAAACAAATACATGTATCCAAACAATGTATAAAGTTAAAAAAAACAATGTGTCCTGCCCCGATCGTCCGCTCCTTCTGTGTGCCACGCCCCCTCGTTAACCCCGTGTGGAATCCCCGTGTGATCAGCTATTTCTAGTTGTTTTCATTAGCCCTCTGTATTTCGTCCGCGTTTCAATTTGTTTCCCCAGTCTGGTTATTGTATTGTCCGTCTGCCTTTTGTCTGCCTTACCTGTAATTAAACCCTGTATTCCCCAACACCCTGACGTCTGCGCCTTTGTCTCCGTTCCGTCCCCTCTCGGCAGGACAATATAATTATAATTAAATGTGTTACGTGCCGTAAGTTTGGGTTACGTGCCGTAAGGGATACGTGCCGTAAGTTTCGGGTACGTGCCGTAAGTGTTACGTGCCGTAAGTTTAGGAGGATGCCTGCAGGTCCTTCGGACGTCCTGCCCACTCGCCGATTGGTCAACCGCCCCCTCGACTCCGCCCTCTGGACCTCCCTTGCCCTCGGAGCAGTTTCCGGTTCATCGGCTGAAGAGATTGCCGCTTCGTGCCTTCGTCGGCCCGCTACTTGCTTCTCGCCTGCTAGCTCGCTCTTTGTTCGCTTTTGCTTTGTTTGATTGACTGTGTATGACTGTTTTGCCCTCGACTTTTGATTCTCGCCTCGCCCTTATTTGTACTTTCGCCTTGGTTTCTGATTGCTTGATTGGTTTTGGACTTTCGCCTGTGTTTCGACTTCGCCTCTCGGTTCTTCCCTTTTGATACCTTTGCTTTGGCTTTGTGTTTCGTGTTCACTAGGTGTGTAGGGAGTGTCTGCCTTTTTGTTTATTCGTTAACGTGGGGATTATTGTTTGTTTGGTCAGGGAGGTAGATTTAGGCATTGTTGTTTCGTTTCACCATTTTCTTTGTGTTCCCTTAGGTAGTTCAGCTTGGGTTACTCGGTAGATGTGCTTTTGTTTGTTTCTTTGGCCTTTGTCACTCCTGACGTTCGTTACACCTAGTGTTTGTACTGTGTTTGTGAAAAACTATAAAAAAATATAAAAAAAGACTCCCTTTGTGTCCCGTGTTCCCTTCTCCTAGCCCTAGTTGTCCTGTCCTCCCCAATCCCCCCTTCCCTTTCACTTTGTTGCGGTCCAACCCTAGACTGGATTGTAACAAATGTATTAATGCTTTATTATTAATATTAAAATAATTAACAAGAAATCTTTATTTTTAAATGTATTTTATTAAATAATAATTACTGTTACTGTCTATCATTGTCTAAATGTATTTTTACTGTCTAAATATATGTATTCAGTTAGTGTAAACATGCACGGTGCTATCACAGTGAATGTGAGGCTGAGACTGAAGCGTTACCCTTTGTTTCTGCTGAGAGACGTGCTGTGTGACTCATTTCCCCCGTGTACAAGTTATCTTAGGTCGCCGTTCACGGTTTGAATTCTGAGATTCAGATCGAGCTCTAGGTAATTTTATTTCAAACTGGTTGGTTCGACTTTTAAGAAATTCGAGTTCTAATGAGTTTGAGAACTGAGGTACCACTGTACTTCTATGCAGGAACTTCTATGCAAGAAAACTATACAGATTCAATAATAACACATATACCGGTACCTAACTCGATTTCACACCATGTGAAACAAGCAGATATAAATTAACATACCTTTGATCGTATAACTTGGGGATACACGGCGCAATTTGCTTATATCCCTAGGTGAGAGATCACCGACTACTTCTCTACCTACACGCTGTGTAACTGGTGTCGCGCATGCGTCCGCAGATCGGGCAGCCACAGGGTGTGTCACTACCGAAAATGTTACACCTACCAAAAATGTAACTTCCTAGTGGAGGTGAATCAGGTGAAGTTCACTATAATCAACATTTATGCCACCAACAGTAAATCGAAGAATAGTTTAATTTTCCAAGAAATCGAAAATATTGTCAGTCAGATTAATATCCCTCTGCTAAAATAATTTGGGGGGGTGACTTCAATACAGTATTTAATGGTATGTTAGATAAGTGGCCCCCTAAATCTGTTAGTGGTGAATGTGAGTTAAGTAATATTTGTTTAAGATTGGGCATTATTGACATTTGGGGATGTAAAAACCCATATGCATGTTTGTTTACTTGGAGCAATAAGACTGGCTCTCTTAAATCCCGTATTGATTATTGGCTAGTCTTGAAAGATTTGGAAGAGAAAGTGGAGTCAGTTGTAATTGAACCTTCAATTTTAACAGATCACAAAGGTATTGTGATTAAAATTAATTTGCTAGGGACCCAACATAAAAAAATAAGTCGAGGTTACTGGAAACTTAACAACCAACTGTTGAGGAATGAAATGTTTAAAAACGAAGTTAAACAGATTATTGCTAAGTATTGGAAACAATCAAATATTTTACACACATACAAAAATTATTGGGAATTAATGAAATAAAAAAATTGGCTATACATCAGAGTAATCTTATTTCTAAAATTAATAAAGAAAAGGAAATTAAATTAACACAAGACATTATGTCTATTACTAACAAAGATGATCAAGATTTATCTGAGGAAGACATGCTAAAATTATTAAGATTGCAAAATGAATTAGACAAAATTTATGAGGAAAAATCTAAAGGAGCTTTTGTAAAATCAAGACAAAAATGGATGGAGGCTGGAGAAAGAAATACAAAATATTTCTTTAATTTAGCGCGAGAGCTGTGCGTAATCCAACATGGCAGCGTCCTACTAAAAAAAAAAAACAAAACAAAACTTACTTCGATAGCCAACTTAACCAAGCCAAAATATTAATAATAGTATTTATAGTACTTTATCGGATAAATAAGTTCACTCATTTACATCCTGGACGAAGAAAGCTTGGAAGATTTACAGGATTACGTGGACGAGTGTTACGAACGACTCATCATGAAGAAGAACCAAGCGACTCCGTCCACGAAGAGAACACGCTCGGACTGTACCTCAAACAGCCCCTCAAGTAGCCCTTCATCGCCTGATAAGGAATACGGAGATATCCTAGAGTCCATTAACAACAAACTTTCCAGTTTTGACGCCCGACTGGCACTTGTAGAAATCCTACACAAGGAATTTCAAGCATTACGGGAATCTCTGGAGTACAGTCAACAACAGGTGGAATCGCTAGCATCTGAAAACAAGATTCTCAGAGACTCCGTAACATCCCTCACGGAAGGTATGGCGAAACTCTCCACAGAACATAAGCGCATGAAAGAGTCCCTGCTTGATATTCAAGCAAGAAGTATGCGGGACAATTTAGTGTTCGCCGGAATTCCGGAGCGCGCAGAGGAAGACGCAGAAGCTACCATCAGAAACTTCATGCAACAAGAACTTAAACTTCCTCGGGACACCGTCAACAACATCACGTTTCATCGGGTCCACCGCATAGGAGGGGTGAGGAAAGAAGCTCAGCGTCCAAGACCTATCGTGGCCAAGTTTGAACATTTCAAGCAAAAGGAACTGGTGAAAAGCCGAGGCAGGGAGCTCAGAGGAACGGACTTCAGCGTCAACGACCAATTTCCCAAAGAAATCCTGGATCGTCGCAGAATCCTGTTCCAGCTCAGGAAAAAATTCATTGCGGAGGGAGCCCGAGCTGTCATCGCGGTAGACAGACTGTATGTTAATGGACAACTATTTCGCGACCAGAACACCACTGCTTGGCTCTACTGAAACCACTTCCGACTAAGGTAACACGCATTTAACAAACTGACTTTAAAGTTTGGCAGTTAATACAGGTTTTTAGCGCACGCCGCACACTAGACGGCTTTGTCTAAAGACTATTAAGGCTGGTTCACTTTATATCCCTTACTGTTCCTCAACCCCCTTGTTTAATGTCTCACTACAGTCGCAGTTGTTGTTGTTGTTGTTATTGTTATGGCCATCATTGTCAATTTGGTTGTTATGTTAATTGTTGCATATCGATATTGACGCTCAAAAATGTTTTATCTGGAAGCAGTCTACCAGATACTATACACCCACACCGACACGTAGGTAGTCACACACTCGCATGCATAGATGCCCACTCAAACATACACGCACCCCCTCATCTTAACATCACACATGTATGCATTCATACACTCACATATACACATGCCCACTCAAGCTCAGACAGATCTCCTCACCTTAATAACACACATGGAGGCATTCACACATTGATATTTGCACACACACTAATCCTGACATATTCAGACTCATTCACACAGAGTCTTTCACATACACACACATCCATCCATTTTAACATTAGATTGCACTCAGGGGGTCTAAGTTAGGACAGCATGAATTCACTACGCTTTGTCACTTGGAACGTGCGTGGTATTGGCTCAATTGCTAAGAGACATAAAATCTTAGAATATCTAACAACATTACAGGCAGACATTGTCCTACTGCAGGAAACTCACTTAGCCAAAACAGGACAGTGTACATTAAATTCACCAGAATTTCCACACGTATACTTAGCTAGTTATAATTCAAAACAGAGAGGTGTAGCAATTTTAATCAACAAAAGAATATGTTTCAACTGTAAAGACACTATCGCAGACCCAGAAGGTAGATTCATAATTATTAAAATTTCAGCATATAACAAAGAGATATGTATTGCCAATATATACGGTCCAAATAGTGATGACTCCTCCTTCTTCCACCACCTTTTTGCTGAAATATCATCGCACTCAGACACAGAACTTATACTGGGAGGGGACTTCAACTTAGTACTTAACCCAGAATCTGACAGACGTAGTACAGCAGCTAGTTACCGTACTTGCCAATCATCTGAAACAGTAAAACAATATATGAATGATTTCGGCCTATGCGATGTCTGGCGTACTTTTCACACCACGCTCAGAGAATACACGTTTTTCTCACCAGTCCATCATTCTTACTCCCGGATAGACTTTTTTCTTACGAGCAATACAGTTATGAAAGATATATCTGACACACAAATTCACCCTATAACAATCAGTGACCACGCACCTGTCACTATGACGGTCACTGTAAAAGTTAGTGCACCACCTTTTAAACGGTGGAGACTGAATACATCATTACTAACGGACTCAGAGTTTCTAGAAGTTATTAAAAAAGATTGGACAACATTTATTGAAACAAATGACCTGCCAGGTATCTCTGCGTGCATTCTCTGGGAGACAGCAAAGGCTGTAATACGAGGCAGAATAATTTCATATTCAGTACATAAAAAGAAGAAAGAAAAAGCACTCGAAACTGAACTAGAACAGAAAATTAAAACTTTGGAATCGGCACATGTTGCCTCCCAAGAAAAACACCTTCTCAATGACCTGAGAAAAAATAAAATTAAATTGCAAGAATTAAGAGACAAAAAAACTCAGTTTTACATACAGAGATTACGCTTGGACAATTTTGAACATAGTAATAAATCAAGTAAATTTTTAGCAAACCAACTAAAACAGAATAAGGAGAAGGCAGCAATCTCTTCAGTTACAGACCCCAATGGGAAGGCAACTCATAGCCTAGGAGAGATAAATAGGATATTTAGGGACTTCTATAAAAAATTATACTCACCTGATATTAATCCAACCAATTCTGAAATAGAAGAGTTCTTAAATAACATCAACCTACCAATATTAAATAATGAACAAATAACGGCATTAGAGTTACCTCTCTCAATAGTGGAACTTCATGATGCACTACAATGTATGCCTAACGGGAAAGCCCCAGGTCCAGATGGATTTCCAGCAGAATTCTACAAAACATTTTGGCCTCTGCTAGCACCACTCTTCCATAGAATGGTTATAGAAATTAAAGAAACTGGCAGCATCCCTCCAAATATGAATTGTGCAGACATTAACCTGCTCCTCAAACCTGACAAAGATCCTGCTCTCCCCTCTAGCTACCGACCAATATCACTTATAAATGCGGACCTTAAAATCATCAGCAAGGCACTGGCTAGTAGAATTGAAAAAGTGACACCTTATATAATACATCCAGATCAAACGGGTTTCATTAAAGGCAGACAGTCCACTAACAACATGAGGAGACTAATTGGCGTAATAGACTACTGCAACATTCAAAATAAGGAAGCCATAATCATGTCATTGGACGCAGAAAAGGCTTTTGACAGGGTCAACTGGAAATTTCTAATGGCAACCTTACTAAAATTTGGATTTCGTGAGAACTTCGTAACCTGGATTAAAATTTTATACAGTTCACCTAAAGCCTGTGTAAAAACGAATGATCAAATCTCCCCAAGCTTCACTCTCAGAAGGGGCACTAGGCAAGGTTGTCCACTTTCTCCATCACTATTTTCTATATTTATTGAACCATTGGCAGCAGCAATTCGGAATAATAATAATATCAAAGGTATTCAAACAGCAAGTATAACCCATAAAATTAGTCTTTATGCAGATGATGTATTACTTTTTCTTCAAAATACACAGGGTTCCCTCACGGAGACGATAAGACTTATAGATAAATTCTCCTCCATATCAGATTACTCTATTAATTGGAACAAGTCGACTACTCTTCCAATATCTTGTGACTTCCAGTCCAATCCAACTATCCCACTTCAATCTGGGAACATTAGATATCTGGGTATTAACATTTCTGCCAAGCTGTCAGATCTGACGCGATTAAATTATAGTCCGCTGCTTAAAAAGATAGAAGATGACCTTGCACGGTGGAACAATCTACCCACATCACTTCTGGGAAGAGTAGCTACAATCAAAATGATGATCCTACCAAAAATTAACTACATGTTCTCAATGGTTCCGAGTCAACCTCCGCGGACTTGGTTTAAATCATTGGACTCCTTAGTTTCAAAATATCTATGGAAATCCAAACCACCACGAATAAGTTTAAAAACTTTACAGAAATCCAAAAACTGTGGGGGTTTGGAGCTTCCCAATTTCTACAACTACTTTCTTGCCAATAGATTGATATATGTCCTAAAATGGACTACGCAAAATAACTTAGACCTTAACTGGTTGGATATTGAGCAAACTTTCTGTAATGATATTCGAGTCGAGGACCTGCCATTTATCAGTCATATACTTAAACGACATTGCTGTTTTAAGAGCATCAACATCAGCACATCGCTGACAGCCTGGTGGGAATTTCTTAGAATAAACCAAACTTCAGTGGTCCCATGCAAACTGACACCCATCTGGAACAACCCTGACATCCTGTTAAATAAAAAAGTGATAAACTTCCTGGCTTGGCATAATAAAGGAATCAAGCGCCTCGAACATATAATCCAAGACAATTGCATGATATCATTTGACAAAATTACAGAAACTTATAACATTGAGAAAAACAAATACTTAGAATATCTTCAACTTAAATCAATAATACACAATAGATGGTGCCGTAAGCAATTAGATCTGGAGCTTTCACCTAAAATAGCAAACTTCTTAATAACTCCAACTAAAAAACTACTGTCTAGCATTTACGTGCATCTAGCAGAATCTGATACAACGCTCTCACTCCCTACCCACAAATGGGAAAGGGATTTACTTATCAATCAAGACACTAACTTCTGGAGGCAAATTTGCTTGAATACCTTTCGAATGAATCGGAACTCCAACCTGCAGCTTTTACAATACAAAATTTTACACAGAACACACTACACAGGGCAGAGGATGTTCCGGATGGGTATCAGAGATACTGACATATGCCTAACTTGTAAGACGGATGCACCAGATAATTACCTGCATGCTTTCTGGTATTGCACACCGGTCAACGAATTCTGGCAAAGGATTTGTGAAGACTTATCGACACACCTAGGGCATCCCATCCCACCCTCCCCCTCACTCTGCCTGCTTGGGGACCTCACTGACACTAATATGGACATGAATAAATCTTGCATGCTTCTCACAGTACTAACCATTGCTAAGAAAACAATCCTTCTGAACTGGAAGTCAAAAGAGAATTTAAACATAAATCTGTTCAAAAATCTACTCTGGGATTATGTTTCCATGGAGAGGATGTCTGCCTGTAAGAAAAATCAATTGATCGATTTTGAAGACAGTTGGACTCCAATAATGAATTTTTTAACGTAATGTCGTCAGGGGTGGTGGGGCCTTGCCGTCACCGTCCCGGGTTGGGGGCTGGGGGTGGGGGGGCTGGGTTGTTGGGGTCCTCTGGTGTTTCTCTTGGCTGAGGGCGCGTGGTCAGTGTCTCTGGGTGGCCGCTGGCCTGGCCTGGTGGGGGCGGTGCGGGGGGTGGGGGGGTTCTGCCCCCGCGGGGTGGGTGGCGCGCTGGGGGGGGATCGGGGGGTGGGGCCTCTGGGTTCCGCCTGGGCCGCTGCGCTGGGGTGCGTGGGTTTGGGGGCGTGGGCTCTATCTGCTGGGGCCGCTGCTCCGGCTCCCGGGCGGGCGGTCGCCCGCATGCTGGGGGGCCTGGTCTGCCCGGGCCCGTTGCCTGGTGGGGGCGGGTCGTTGTCTGCCGTTGGCGATTCCGGCGCGGGGCCCTCGGGCGCTGTGGGGTGGTTTGGGGGGGGCGGTGGGGGGAGCCTCTGCCTCGCCTGGGGGGGGGCCTGGGGTGGCCGGGGTCACCCCGCCTGGCTGGTCCGGCTCCCCGTTTGCCGGGGGGGTCTGGGGTTGTCCCGTCCTTGGCCGCTAGCTGGGGTCTCATCGGGCGTGGTGGGGTGGGTCTCTCCCGGTCTGCGCCTGGGGGGGGGGGGCGTTCCCTGCTGCTGGGCTGCCTGTGCCGCCCCTGAACACCTCGGTTGGCCGTCCCTGCCGGCTGTGCGGGGTCAGGGATGGGGACTAATCGGGGCCAGTCGGGGATCTGGCCCCGGTGCCGGGGGGGGCCCACTCCTGGCACGCCCTTATTGCTCCCCTGGGTCCAACACCACATTTCACACAACACTAGGGCCTTGAGGGGCGGTGGGGAGGTGCGCCGAGACACTGCCCCTCAATTTTTACTTACATGTTAGACACCACATGACACTAGGGCTGAGGAGGTGGGTTGAGGCAGGTGGGGCTCTGCCGTCTGCCAGCGGTGGGGTGCCCATGCCTCAACTGCTCGCCCACTTTTTGCACCTTAGTCATATACGCAGTCCATATTACATTAGGGCCTTGGGGGTGTGGGGAGGGTGATGGGGGACTCTGCCATCTGCCAGTGGTGGGGCCCTCATACCTGAACTGCACCCACTAATTTTAATGCATTGTAGACATAAACACACAACTCTCTCACACATGTACATGCACACTTCACACCAACATGGGTCAGGGAGGGGATGGGGGCTGAGGGGCCCCCCCTAACTCTCTGTCTCTGGCCCTGTGCTGGTGGGGTGGCCCGCCGGGGGGAAGACCCATCATGGGGGGGTTCGGGTGGCCCTGGCGGGTATGGGCGGCCTCCTCTCTTGGGCCGCGGGCCGGGTGGTGCTTGGCTCTGCTGCGCCGTGGTGGGGCCCTGGCGGGCGGTCCGGGGAATCTTGGGACACTCTGGGCCCTGCTAGGCGGATTGGGGGGTTCGGTCTGGGCTGGGCGGGGTGTCTGCCGCTCCCCGGTCGCCGCGGGTCCGCTCCCGGGTGGGGGGGGGGCTCTTTGTATGGGCCCCCCTTGGATCATCCTGCAGTGTTGGGGGGGAGGCGTGCCGGGTCGCTGCGGTGGGCGGCGGCCCGTCCTCCCGGGGGACGGGCTGGGGGGGCTGGGGCTCCCCCGGTGTGTGGGGGGCCGTCCGCCGGGGGGTGGGGGGGGTGGTCCCGGTGGGTGGGGCCCTTCGGCCCTGGACCCGCCTGCCCCGGTGGGGTGGTTGCGGGTGGGGCTGGGGGGCTCGCCGCCCGTCCTCCCTCTGCGGGCCTCCCTGTGCGGGGGTTGGCGCCCCCTTAGTCCCTCGCGGGCTCCCTCTCGGGTTGGGCGGGTGGTTGTCTCTGGGATGCGTGGCTGTGGGCCCTTGTGCCGGGGGGGCAGTAGGGTGGCTTCGGTTGCCTGGTTCTCCTGCCTTCGCCTTGGGCCTGGGGGGGGGGGGGGTGCTGCCGCCTCCCCTGACGGCATTAAATGCCAGCACATCCAATGACAAATCAGGTCACACCTACACTTGCACATGCATACAAGACTGGTTGAGCGATCAATATCATTATTATTATGACTTTTTAGGGTATGTTATAGATTTAGGAATTGAAATATACATATATAACGGTACGATTACGTGTGTGTATGCTACATATATATAATACCGATTTGTATTAATTATTATTAGTATCACTGATGTTGTTATAATTCTTGTTGTTTGATGAGTGTTATGTTTCTTATGGTTGTTTGTATTCTGTATTCCCCTATACTTCATCTTTTTTCCATCCCGCCTACATTATTAGTGTTATTATTTCTGTATACCTTTTTTTTTTTTTTTTTCTTTTCTCTCTCCCCCTCTCCCCATGGTGATTGATGTCTGTTATTGTTACGCTGCTGTTTTTGTACCCCCCCTGTTTTTCTCCTTTTCCACGGTACTGGTGAGTTCGGAGCGGCCACAATCTTTACTCTTGAATGTAATGTAAAATAAAGTTGTCCTCCGAAGAGGGGGGGTGGTGGTGGGCAAAAAAAATAAAATAAATAATTTAGAAAAAAGGATTAGGGAAATGTCTTCTTTAAATAAATTAGTAATTAACAATGTTCCTACAGAGGATGCTGATGCTTTATCTAGATATGTAGCTCAGTTTTATAGAGACTTATACAGTTCCAAGTTTCAGTCCTCAAATATGGATGACTTTCTGTCTCGTGTAATAGTTGATATTAAAAAAATTAGTGTAGACTTTAAAAATTCATGTGACAAGGAATTAAGCATTCAGGAAATTGTAGACAGTATTAACGACTTAAAAGACAATAAGTCCCCTGGGAGTGATGGTCTCACAGGGGAATTTTATAAAACATTTAAGGATAACCTTGCTCTTTTTTTGCTGGCAGTATTTCAGGAATCATTGATTTCAGGTGAACTTCCTACATCACTGAAGCAGAGAATCATTACACTTATCCCTAAGCCTAATAAAGATAAAGTATATATAGAAAATTGAAGACCGATTAGTTTATTGAACAACGATGTGAAAATTTTTGCACTAGTGTTTGCCAAAAGGCTTAAAAAGAGCTTAAACACTGTCATTGATGAAGAGCAATCAGGCTTTTTGAAGGGTAGATATATTGGTAATAATATTAGATTGGTACTTGATCTGATAGACTATGAACATTTTATTCCTTATAACAGTTTCGTTCTGTTTATCGACTTCTACAAAGCGTTTGATACGATTGAGCATGTTTTTATTTTTAAGGTGATTGACTTTTTTGGCTTTGGGACTTATTTTTTGAGAGCTATAAAAACCCTTTATAATGGATGTAATAGTGTGGTTCAGTTATCTCACGGTACTTGTCAAAGATTCGATATATGCAGAGGAATATGGCAAGGATGCCCCATCTCCTCATTTTTATTTTTATTAGTAATGCAGGTGTTAGCAACTCATTAAAAAAAACAAGCTTTGATGGTATTATGGTGTTCGGGAGACAAATTAAACTGAGTCAATTTGCTGATGACACTACTCTGTTTTTAAAGGATGAGGAGCAAATAGACACAGCTGTGCAGTGTCTGAATGATTTTGCAGAGGTGTCAGGCCTGAGAGTGAACAAGAACAAGTCTATACTCTTCCCTCTTAAAAATTGTGTTCTGTCGGAACTAGGGGGTATACCAATTAAAAATGTGGTTACATACTTGGGAGTTGTAATCTGTAAGGAGTCTCATCAAAGAGAAGAATTAAATTTTAAACCTATTTTGGAAAAGATAAAAAAGAAATTTAATGCATGGTTAATGAGAGATGTGTCTTTATTTGGCCGTGTTTTACTATCAAAAGCAGAGGGTATTTCTAGGGCTATATATGTTTCAATGTCTCTGTGTGTTCCAGACAATATTCTTAAAGAAATGGATAGAATGCTATTTGATTTCATATGGAGAAAAAAAGCGCATTATTTAAGGAAAGAAGTAATATGTAATAAAAAAGAACATGGTGGTCTCGAGGTGTTGACCTTCAGGGAGCTCAATAATACATTTAAAGTAAAATGGATAACTGATTTTATGTTAAATAAAGATAGTTTATGGAATATTTTCCCTAATTATTTTTTAAGTTCTTTAGGTGGTGTATGTTTCTTTTTACAATGTAACTATTCAATAGAAAAAATTCCAGCTAAATTAGCAGATTTTCATAAGCAGGCGTTTAAGGCATGGCTACTGTTCTACAGTCACAACTTTTCACCACATCGATACTTTATTTGGAACAATAAAGACATTCTTTATAAAAATAGGAGTATTTTCTACCGGTCTTGGTTTGATAATGGGATTATCAAAGTCAGTCAATTATTAAATGGACAAGGGTATATTGGTTTATGCTGTAATGTAAAACTTGTGTATAAATGTTTCTAAAGGGTTTGAACAGTTGCTACTATGAGCAA
The DNA here is from genome assembly GCF_048594095.1 of Paramormyrops kingsleyae. Classification (NCBI taxonomy): domain Eukaryota; kingdom Metazoa; phylum Chordata; class Actinopteri; order Osteoglossiformes; family Mormyridae; genus Paramormyrops; species Paramormyrops kingsleyae. The sequence continues at coordinate 38,081,455 of NC_132804.1, forward strand.
ACACATTCTATTCAGAAGAATGTTTTGAATTTGTAATATTTTAAAAAATTGTTCTTATGACTGAATTTATTCATTAATTGGTTTAAAATGCTGTTATGTGAACAGTTGCTACTACAAGCAAATGTTCTGCTTAAAGAGTTGTTTGAATTTGTAAGAAAAAAAATAATGTATTTATTAATTGGTGTAAAATGCTGTAATTTGAAACTCCTGTGTTAAATGTTACTACAGGTTTGAACAGTTGCTACAGTGAGCAAATGTATCGTATGCAGGAGAATCTTTTGAATTAGTACGTTTTTTTAATTGTTCCTAGGACTGAATTTGTTCATTAACTGAAAATGCTGAAACTTATGTATAAATGTTACTGCAGATTTAAGTTTGTGAAGAAAACTGAAAGTTCAGTCTGCAGAAATACTGGAAGGTTATTGCATCATTTTTAATACAGTCGAACAATTAAGCAATGACAATGGTGTAATGTTTTTATTTTTTATCATTTACTGAGGCAATACAGTATTTTAGAGTGCAGCTTTACTGTAAGACAAATGGACAATGAATTACAAATATTTTTTTTTTTAAAGAAATACATTACTGGAGAAAATAATGTCATAATAGTGTTTTACAGTTAAAAATACTTTACTGTAAATACATTTACAGTAATATAAACTGGTACTGTAAATATTAATACAGCATTCTTGCTGTATGTTTAATTTACAGTAAGTTACTGGCGAACTGCTGCCAGTAAATTACTGTAAATTCTACAGGAAATTTTTAACAGTGTATGCCTACTAATCAAGGGCGTAGATTTGCTCTGGACATTGGTGGGGACCTATGACTCCACCCCCCCCCCCCCATCCCCTTCCCCACCCACCAACCCCACCACCCCAACTCCGTCCACGGAATGCATGTTTTTTTAATATGCTGCAAAATGCAAAATCACTTTACATTAATACTAGCAATGCTTCGATTGATATTAATCCACTTGAAATGCAATTCATTAAGTTAAATTAAGGAATAGTGTAATGTCAAAGGAATGGAACCACTTAAGGAGTAAATAGTGAGTAAAGTTTTTTTGGTGGCTGGACAATGCCTTTAATAGGCCTCACCTTTGACCCTAACTCTTCCCCTCTGACTGCACTAGTACCTGACAGGATTGCCACCTGATGAAATAGCGTGACAAAAAAGTGAGACATGTGAGTTCAAAACTTTTGCCAAAAACACTAATGAATCACTTACATCCTCAGCCTATCACTCCTCATAATGTTAAATATTAGTATAATCAACATGTATAATACACACACACATATTATAATGTTATATATAATCAACATTCAGATTCACCTCCTGTGACCTTGCCTCTTCACCTAAACTACAACATGGCTGATCTGCTTCTGTCCCCTAATAAAAAAACATTGAGGGATTCCTTATGAGCATTGACAGAGAACGCCTCAGCTTATTATTGGTAACATTGTTAAATCTCAGGACAACTAGGTATAATAATATCAAGTCATCGTTCAACATCACCTGTGACCCCTTCTCTCCATCACTGTCTGATGCACAGCACAGTTGTTTAGGTTCTGTCACCTGACAAAACAGGATAAACACATGCCATTTAAACAGCAATCATTTTATTTCACTTTTTCTGAGTCTTTGCGTGCAAATCTCGAATCAAATCATTAATGTTTGCCAAGTCAGTGAATGCATTATAAAAACTATTTGTGCGAAGTGGATTGTCTATTGGTGAACTGTCAATAAAATTCTAGCCATGGCAATATTAGTATGTAGCATATCAATTTCTTTCACAAGACTGATTTCTGACAAATAGTCGTCATTAGATTAGGAGAACTGACAGGGATCATATTTATACTTTTACATTTAGCTGTTTAATCTGCTGTTAGTTTTAAGTCCGTATTCACAGACTATAGCCTGCCCTGCTATAATGAATGTGCGTCAAAGCGGTAAAAAAAAACCCTACTAGCATTAACGTTAACTGTTGTCGTTACTTTGATGGACTTTGATGGATTCATTAGCGAACTTGAAGTGACTTACACTTTTCTTTGAAAAAAAGCTCCTTATGTCCAGCTTCTTTTTTTTTTGCTGCCGCCATCCTCACATGTGTCACCCAACACACCTTCTTGCACGGGGAAAAAAATCCACTGCATTTGGCGCTGCTTGTATCTGAACGCAGCCACAGCCTCTCAGATGATAGCAGGGAAATGCACAGCCAATCAAAATGTTCATATGTGTTTTGGGGGCGGGAGGACTCAAGGAGAGAACGTGATTTATCCCTTTCTGCGTGTCTAGGTTAATGTTGACAGCACGGTTGTTTTTTTTTTTTAAGTGGATTAAATTATTTGTGGGGACATTTCAATGGTCGGAGGATATTGGTGGGGACACATCCCCTCCGTCCACCCTAAATCTACGCCCCTGCTACTAATATTGACACTCATGTTTTGTTCGGTTGCGTTAAAACAGATTATGTTTTCTACTTTAATTGGTTTGCTGATTTGTTCACCTCACCGAGTTCAAGTAACATTTTTTGATATTACTGACACCTATATATTGTATTTACTGTACCTGTGTATCATAGTGTATTATTATAATTAACGATAATGACCGAAGGAAAAATATTGTCATGTCGCATGAATTCATGTCGCTTCACCTCTGTCGCGACCATAAACACGGACTGTATAATTCACCCTTAATGCCAAAGAAACAGTTTGGAGCATAAAAAAAATGGAAAATGAGTTCATGGTGTTACTTAATTGTTGACTCTCCAGTTTGATTTGTTTAGACGTTGAGACATAGTTTTGGTAGACATAGTTTTCATATTACTCTCGGCCTCAAACACAGAGTAAATTATCTTGTGCGCACAGAATAACTTGAGCACAAGAAAATAACTTGTGCCACACGATTTAAAAAAAAAAATCACCCTATGGGACTTCGAGGGCTCCGTATTAAAGTGAGAATTTCACACGTACCGAAATAATAAAAATAACATGCTATTAACATCCCTTCTTGTAGAATTAAAATACATTATTAACGTCCGTTTCCAATGTTAATAATATAATTTTAATCGATCACCAAAATAATAAGTATATACTTTAAAAGACTCGATTTCTGTTCGGTCGAGTTAAAGTCCGGGCTGTGTGTGACAATTATGTGATATCTCGTACCATCTCCATGCATGTTTGCATAACATCATGTTCGGATCGCTTGTGGAGATCACGTGTTTCCGTCCCTCTAGTGGAGATCCTCCTGGTGGAAGTCTGCAGCCAGACCCTTCTCCATTTTCTGGCACTTCTTTATTACTCATGCGTAATGTACACTTCCACAGGCTCGATACTGCGCATGTATTCACATTTTACTGCAGACCGTAATTGCGTGATTCAGGACGTGGATGTACTGTATCATCATTCATTGGTCACGTATTGTGAGATGGGTCATTGATGTTTATATTTGTAGTTCAGCCGTCACTTTATTGTGGTATTTAAACCATTTTGCTTTGCAGATTGTAATATTTGCATCTGTGTGCGCGTTGCTTTTAGTGCCTGACAGTAATCTTACATATAGTTTTTCCCAATGGTATTGCTGAATAGATGCCTTTTCTTTAGAAAACGTAATAAAATTGGGGTGTATATCAATCTTGTGTACCCATATTTTAATCCTTTTTTTAAAAAAAAAAAAAGTCTTAACCTGTGTACTTCAATTCTTAACCTGTCCGTTGTTCCTTGTGTTTCAAGAGGGAATTCATTTTCCTTTGCCTGCTGGGCTAAAATGAAGGGAAAGGAAGCTAAAAAAAATGTTAGTTAAAAATCTTAGTTATGGACATGGGCATTATTTACCCTACTTCCTGCACATTTGGTTAATGTTTTTTTTTATTATACATTAGGTCATTTTATAGCTTACTTTACTTATCAAGGGGTTGTGATATATGTACAGCATTTTCTAAAAAACATCACACCAAAATAATACTTAAGAACTTTTATTTGCACAACATAAACAACCAAATGCATCCCAGATAGCAAAAATGACTCCGCGCCGGATCCGCGCCAGACGTATCACGAGCTCCGGAACAGATCCGCACAACAGGTCCGGAACAGAGTCCACTTGCACAACGGGACGGATCCGGAACAGCTAAAAATCACGGATTCAAACCGGATCCGGTACAGACTCGCCCCATATCCGCCAATATATTGATTCATTTAAAAAATGAGACTTCAAATTGTACAAACATAATTTATTTAAGAATCAGAACTTCATATTTAAACATATATAACATAGCTTTATTTTAACAACAAAAACCATCACTGGGCACTCAGACATTTTGAGGCACAGGCACAGTCTTCCTATTCATTTTATCTAAAAGAAATATACAACACAAAAGACATGTTCATGTTGTACGTCAAGGAATGCTGGCAGCACCGTTTGATATATTTCAGGCTAATGTGCTAAATCACGACCAGTTTACCACACTGTACGTAAATTAACTTACATTTTTAAACAAATTTTAAATCAAAAAGTCGCGTTCAGTTGTTTAATTATTACCGCCACAATCTGTGGCTGATCCCATGCAGTTTCGGAGCGGTCACGATACCCAATTCCTCCTCACAGAGATTCAGCTACCCCCCCCTTAGCCAATTATGTTAGCGTTAACGTACCTGTCTGATAATGTAGCGGCCCGTTTACCAATTTGAGCTTTAAAAATGTATTTTAATGAAGTTGATGTTACGTTTAGTTAAGTTATTTAAGTAATAATTAAGTAACTTTAAGTATATTTAACGGCATTTACTTCACTGCGTTTGTGCCTGCAGATGAATCTTCAGCGAAGCTTCAAAATGAAAAACGCGCGTTAAGGTGCTTTCAGACCGAACGCGGCATGCGCTGCGCTCGCCGCGAGGTTTGCGCCTCCTCTCAAAAAACAGCGAGTTGCGCTCAACGCGCCGCGCTTGCCGCGGAGCTCAGCGCAAAAAGTAGGCGTGGTTTTCTAAACTCTCCTGTTTTGTTGTCCCGGCCATGTTGTCAGTCACGACAATGTATAGAAGAAAAGCACTAGCACTAGCTCTATTAGCACGTAGGAAGAATAGGATGTGGGTCCATGAGACCCTCCTATCCAGAGAGCAGCTTGGGGAATTCAGGCTGGTAAAGGAGCTCCGTTTTCACAGCGACCGGTTCCAGGTCTACTTTCGGCTCAGCGTGGAGCAGTTCGACAGCCTGCTAAGCAGAGTGGGACCTAGCATCACGAAGATGCAGACAAATTACCGAGAGCCAATTCCTCCAACGGAGCGTCTGGCAATTTGCTTGAGGTTGGTATTTTAGTTGAAAAAAAAAAAGATATCAGTACAGTATCTAATTGAATTGCATTAATAATGCTTTGAATTAAATTGGCGGCATTCAGATTTCCCGCCGAAATACTGTCCACTTTTGTTTATGGGTATGCTATATATGTTAGCATAAAGTGATCTAAATGTAGTAATGGTTTTCACTACAGACATGCCTATAGCTTGCAACAAAGGTCGTGGGTTTAAATCCCAGGAAGCACACATTAAAATGGAAAAATAGTAAACCTCTGCTGTAAGTCACTTTGGATAAAAGCCTCAGCTAAATGACATGTAATAATAAATATGTAAAGATGAAAAAATGCTCCATGCAATTTAAAAAATCGTTTGGATGCATAGCTAAATTATCTGACGTCATTCATTTCAGATACCTTGCAACCGGTGACTCCTACACCACCATTGCCTCCAGTTACCGGGTGGGCATCTCCACTGTGGCAGAGATTGTGCCAGATGTGTCCAAAGCCATTTGGGACAGCCTGGTACATGAATATCTGCCAGTACCATCTGCTTCTGATTGGCAGGAGATTGCTCATGGCTTCAAGGAGAGGTGGAACTTCCCCAATTGTGTGGGGGCAATGGATGGGAAGCATGTGGTAGTACAAGCACCACATAATTCTGGTTCCCAGTATTTTAATTACAAGGGAACATACTCGATTGTACTTCTGGCGGTTGTGGATGCAAGGTATCTTTTTAGGGTGGTGGATGTTGGAGCTTTTGGTCGGAGCAGTGATGGAGGGACCCTTGCTGCCTCCACCTTTGGAGAAGCCCTACGTGAAGGGAGGCTGGATTTGCCTGAGGATTCTCCTCTCCCAGGTGCTGACCACCTAGGACCCATGCCTCATGTTTTTGTGGGAGATGAGGCTTTTCCCCTCAGGTAATTGTTGGTCATGACCTGTACTCATGCACTTTCTTGATGGTGTATATTGTTAAATTTTAATCTGTCCTTCTTATTCTCATTTTATTACAAGGAGGAATGTTTTGAGGCCCTATCCCGGAAGAAACCTCCCCGAGCCAAAGAGGATTTTCAACTACCGCCTCTCACGTGCCAGGAGAGTTGTTGAAAATGCCTTTGGCATTCTTGCTGCACAGTGGAGGATCTACCACCGGGTAATTGGAGTGGGCCCTGTAAATGTGGATGCCATTGTGAAAGCAACTGTGGCCCTTCAAAACTTCCAGAGGTGGAATTGTGTAACAGAAGCTCGCATCTCACAAGAAGAAGAGAAGATCCCTTCACTTCAACCTGTGAGAAGAGTGGGCACCAACAACTCCACCCAAGAGGCCATAGCTGTACGGGAGGCCTTCAAGGGCTACTTCTCCTCAGCCGCTGGAGGGGTGCCCTGGCAAAACACTACAGCCTGATATGCAACCCCCACTTGCTGCTGCTGCTCATCCTCTTCACAATAAAACAAAGGCTCTTTTAAGAGCCACTTACTTACTCATATAAAGGGCTGGTCAAGAAGACTATCTTTTGCATTCATAGTTAAAGGAAGTTCATCCCTACTGTATGTAATCTCATTTTGATCTCAACTAAGTTAGTAAAAATCACCTCACCAGAAGAATGCAACATGGATTGTCTGCTACACCACCTTTTAATAATAACCATAATAATAATGTTGCTGATGCACATTACATCTAAATAATCAAAATATATAAAAAAAAATAATGAACTCATTTCTTTCAACAATTAACATGAACATCAATCATGAACATGAATAAATAACAATAACAATGATAAACACTCAAGAACAAATTTACTTTAGGAACTCACTTTGAAAACTCTGCCCTGTGTAAAATTGTAAGGAACTCTATTTTTACTTCACTTCTCCTTTCTGGTGGCAGGTTTCTCAAACGAGGGGCTAGGCTTAAAAGAAATAGCTCGTCCTCATCTGTGGGCTGTTCAATAGCTTTCAAAAGTTTGTCCTCAAACTCATCCCTCTTCCTTTTCATTCTTTGCCTTGACCCCAAAATAGAGGGTGCTGTGGAAGCCCTTGGGGTGCAGGGGGATGGGCCAGGCTTCTGGGATGCAGCAGGGGCCAGAAATAAAGGCTCAGGTGCCAACTCAGCCAGAGGTGAAGAGGTAGTCTGGGTGGTGGGGAGCACTTCAGTCAAATAAAGACTGAAAGGTTCATCAGAAGGGGTACCATCTGATGATGCTGGCAAAGGAGCTGAGGTGGCCTGGGGACTGGAGGGTCTACTTTCTGAGGGTGGGGACATATTGGAGGAGGTGGCCCTCTCCCTAACATAAGGCTCCAGGAAGCTCATGATCAGGAAGAACTTCCAGGTTGTTTTATGTTCTGCCCCTGCACCACTCTTCTTCTCCCTGACTTTCTTCCTCTCCTTTATATACCTGTCCCTGAGATTCTTCCAAGTCTTTTTACATTTGTCCTCTATTAAAGTGGAGAAAATATGTCAAGTTTAAAGATAAAATATGTTTTAAGACATTTCAAACAGCAAAGGGTCATTTCAAGGAGGTAAGCCCTATACCTATGAAAACCATACCTCATTATTTCAATTAATAAACCTAAATTAGCCTGTAGACATCACATGCTATTTCAGTCATATATACTGCTAACAATAAGCAACAAAACACACCTGGCATGCCTATATCTAGAGAAATCTTTCTCCAACATATTATCTTCCTCCCCACATCCCGGTAAGACGAGAGTGTGGTATCGTATATTTCTGGACACTCAGACACTGGTAAAATCAGTTTTTCCTCCATCGTGTGTGTATGTGTGTGTGTGTGTGCTTCGAAGGGGCAGACCGAACACTAGCCCGCGTTTAAAACAATAAAAAAAAAAAAAAACTAGCCCACGTTTATGCTTTGATTCTATTGGTCGCGCGAAAATGCGCCACGGCGCGCAGCGGTCAAAGTTCAACAAATTTCAACTTTGACCGCGGTGCGCGCACAAGGGCGCCGAGTGGCGCGCAGCGGCGCGCTGCGCCACGCTTGCGCTTTGCTCGGCGCAGCGCCGCGCCGCTCTTGCGCCGCGCAAGCCATAGAAAATAATGGGTTTCAGAGCAAAGCGCAGCGCATGCCGCGTTCGGTCTGAAAGCACCTTTAGGCGTGTGGATCCGCCCAGCCTCTGTAACGAGTCCGTGTTTGGACTGGGTGTTTTCTGTGGGCGGGGCCTCACTCTGGCAGGTTAATAAAATTGAATGCGACTGTCAGGCGGATCTGCCGACTTGAGGGCGGATCCGCCCCGCAGTCCGCTGCTATCTGGGATTCATGAACAAATTCAGTCATAAGAACAATATTTAAAACTTGAACATTCAAAAAAAGTTGAGTTTTGCCATACAGAGACAAATGAGGATTTCTGGATTGAGGGTTCAGGCCAGGAGGTTCAAGCACATGAGGGTTTAGTTCTTTCTTCGTACTTCAAAAAAAATCTTGCCTGAATAGAATGTATTTGCTCTTTGTAGCTTAATAGTTCTGCCAGCTGAAATCCAAGAACTCCTTAATGAAGGAGGACACATGAGGGTTCAGGCCTGAGTTCTTTCTTTGAACAATCCTCCCACTTCTTTTGCTGACTTGGAACCTTGAGGAGCACTTGCTGTTGTCTGGGTTTATCCTCACAAAGAACCTTCACATTAAAGAAATAAGTAATTACATCATTTGATATGTTATCATCAAGAAGAAGAAAAAAAAAATATATTTTCTCTTTTCTTTTTTCATCTATCCATCCATTCAAACCAAATTCTTAAGTGTTAGAAGCATAAAAGTCATCCTTATGATTTGAGAGGTTTAAAGGCCAAAGTATACTTCACTTTTTATGCATACGCGAGGGACTGCGCACTGTGCGCATGATGCAAATTTCGTCATTATTTATCATACTAGTGTGCTTGAATACTTAACCAGTAAGTGTGTTTGTGGTCAAAAATGACCAACCCTCCCCCTCCTCAGTCATTTTTGAGCAATATAAGCTCAGAGGCCTATGATCAGTTTGTTTAAAAAAAAAAAAAAACCTTTGGACAAAGAAAAGAAAAGAAAAAAAGATTAAATCCTGTATTACGCCCTATGGCACATTTTGAACTGCGAGAGGCATTAAACATTCTTCCGAAGCCAAATACAGAACGCAGTCCAGCAGAGGCTGGATGTTTTCTTTTAAACATGGATATTTTTCTTTAACTCATTGCACAGATATGACTGTGATTGGCTACAATTACCAGCGCTTCATGCTTCTCACTGAGCTCTCACACAGCAGCACAACTGGAGCACTTGAAAGCCACGTCTGTCAGTGGATCCATCTATATGCAGATGTATTAGGGATCCTCTGACAGATGCTGCTTTCAAACGCTGTCATTGTGCTCCTGTGTGAGCGCTTGGTCAGGAGTGTGAAGCTCTGCTCATTGTAGCCAATTACAGACCTATCTATTGCGCATGTGAACACTATGGCCAATCAGCAATGTTTAAGAATCGGTTCAACAGCATTCAAATGTGAGTGGGAAATGGACGTTTTTAAAAATTCTGTATTGTGTGGTACCGAATCAGTACTTTTGATAACATTACTGAAGTATAACCAAATGTTATAGAATACTATAAGATGTACTTACCTCTGTATAAACTCCAAAGTAGTGGCTGCTTCCACTTGGTACTCAAGGTTAAGCACATAATAGGAACCAAAAAGAACAGCAAACGCAGAAGACAAATCTGGTAGGTCAGACTCAGGAATAAAGACTTTGCCTTCAACTGACAGCATCCATTTTTTGCTGCATAGAACCGAACCCCCTACCAAAAACAAAACAAATGTAATAATAAAAAAATATTATTATTATTATTATTATTATATATAAACATTTTACATTTGATTTCATTACAGTAACAATATGTTGGAGCTTTTCATTAATTTAAAGCAGGGATGTGGAACCTTAATCCTGGTGGAACGTTTAGCTCCATACCTAATACTGTTATAATAAAAAAAATATTATAATTATTTATTACAATTTAAAAAAAAAATGAAATAATAATAATAATACCTACCTGTTTCTTGAAAACCTTAATTAGATTGTTTAGGTGTGTTGGATTAGGGTTGGAGCTAAAATCAATGTTCCCAGCCCCTGATTTAATGGGATAGTTCTCACAAAAATTAAAATTAACCCATGATTTATTCACCCTCAAGCATCTTAAGATATGTATTTAATAATGTATCTTAAGAATGTATTTGACTTTCTTCTTTCAGACAAATACAATTAGAGTTAATATGAAATTTTAAGTGGCTCTTCCAAGCATTATAATGGGAGTGAATGAAAGATCAGATTTTGAAGCTCAGAAAGCAAAAGTGCTTCCATCTATCCATCCATCCATCATAAAACTACTCTACATAGCTCTGGGGGTTACTAACATTTTGTAAGAGAAATTTCCAAATCTAAAACTTAAAACAAAACATCCAGCTTCTGGCAGATTCCAACTTACAAAAAATGCGTAACGCCTCTCTGAGTTCAAAACCAATGCAACGCATGACGCTGGACATGGCGTAAGCATTTTGAACTGTGAGAGACGTTACACAATCTTTGTAAGTTACGGTCCGCCAGAAGCTGGATGTTTTGCTTTATAATTTTAAATATGGATATTTTTTTTCCCCATCGATTCACTTCAGAAGACCTTTAGTAAGGAGCCGTGTAGAGCTGTTTTATGGTGAATGGATAGACTTTTTTTTTGAGCTTCAAAATATCATCTTCCATTCACTCCCATTATAAAGCTTGGAAGAGCCGGGATACATTTTATTATAACTCAGACTGTGTTCATCTGAAAGAATAAAGTCATATACATCTAGGATGGCTTGAAGTAAATCATGGGGTAATTTTCATTTTTGGGAGAATTATCCCTTTAAGGGTACGTTTACCAAAGAAATGACAATCATTTACTTATCCTTGTTTTTTAAAACTTTTTGATGAGATGTTAAGCAAAATGTTACACATGGAGAGCTATGGACCATCCCTTAAATGTTGCTAAATCATGAATTAAAGTATCTTACCAAGCATGATCAACCTTGGAGCATAAGGAAGTGAAAGCCTGGTCTCTGCATCTGCTGGAGTTGTTGTGACCTAAACACACAGAAACACAGTTTTTGTAACTGTCAGTTATTTCAATTATATACATGAAAAACAACAACGAAAAAACACAATAATAATAAAAATAATAATAATAATATACTTACATCAGCTGAAAGGAACAGCGATTCCTCCTTTTCTTTGAAGTGGGCCATCATCAACAGTACAGCTGCCAGGCCTTGGTCAACATCTCTGCCTTCTCTGTCAATCTCTCTGAGGACAGTTCGAACTTCTTTTCCCCACCTGGAACTTTGATTTTTGAAGAAGCACAGAATCCTTTCCCCTTTGGTACAAAGGGATTCCTTTAATCTGAGGTCAAGATCAATCCCAGTCAGTTCCTTGAAATGAGCGCATAAGAATCTCTTCATGAAGAGAAAAGGCCACCTTGCCTGAAGATCTGAAATACTGGATGGAGGGCTGGCATTAATGCTGTGGCGTTGTGCAACAAATGTCAATTTCATTAATTCTTGGACCTTGTTGCGCTCAGCTGCACGAGGTCCTTCTTGGGAAAAGAGACTAAGCATCTCATTTCTCTTTAACTCTAAAGACTCAAGATGTTCTCCTTCAGGAAATTCAGCAGGGTTCCAGTTCACACAACCATAGCTATCCAGTTTAGCCGATTTAGATGTTGAGGGCTGGCTATCATCCATTTCACCTTCTGTTCGTTTAGGTTTTCTAAGTCGAGCCATTGTATTGTTCCGGTTAAGATGTTCCACCCTTGTCTTCAGCTGACACAGCAAAGAGTAGTAACCACACCCGATTAACTCCCCCTCTTCTGTTTTGTCACTAAAACTGTGTGGATACTTTTGGATGACTGACTGTGCAATTTGTGAACATTGCTGCTTGCTTGGATTTAAACACACCTCTCTGATAGAATCCACAATCACCCTAACCATGTGTCTTCTATCTGAGGCTTCAGGTCGCTTTCCTTGAGCAAGACATGTCTGTAAATTTGGTGTCATCTTACCCCAGGGTATCTGAAAATCTGACAACCATGTTGCACTTTGAACTGGGACTGGAATGAATGTGGGACTCTGACTGGTAACTGAACTGGATCCATGACACTGCACAGTGAATGTTGAAGGGTTGGGAGTAGCTAGAACATTTTCGTTACCTAAATGAAATATTGAACAAAAATATTGATTAACAGAAAAAAAAAAAAAATGACAAAGTATTTAATAACAGCACATTAATGATTTGAAAAATGTACATATTTCTTCTTCATTGATCATGGGCATGCCTTAAAGCCCACATAATCTATTTTTAATACTGTTTGTTACATATATAAAATACTAACACCTGCATTTGAACAAATTAATTATTCTCCTGCAATCTATAGGTATTTTACATATATACAAATGACTAACCTCTGTTTCTGAAGTAATTAATTACTTTCCTGCAATCTATTGGTATATTACATATATAGTTGTGCTCATAAGTTTACATATTCCATGCAGACTATAAAAACTGTTAATCATTAAAAAAATAAATAAATAAAAGGGATCACAGAAATTGCATATTTTTATTCAGTACTGTCCCAAATAAGCCATTTCACATAACAAACGTTTATATAGATTCCACAAGACAACAGGACTTGATTTTACAAAAACTACCCCATTCAAAAGTTTACATACCCTTGAATCATAATATAGTGTGTTGTTTTCTGGATGATCTATGATTATTTTTGTGATTGTTGTTCATCGTGACTCCCTTAAGCAGTTCATCTGCCTGCTCTTCTTTAGAAAAATCCCCCAGAACCTGCAAATTCTTTGGTTTTCCAGCATTTGCATATTTGAACCCTTTCCAAAAGTGAATGTATGATTTTGAATTCTATCTTTTCACAATGAGAACAAATGAGGGACACATATATAACTAATACAAAAGATGAAAACATTCACTGATGGTCATGAAAGGAACACAAACTTTTTGAATTGAATGATCATTGTAAATTGTACTTATATTGTCTACTGGCAGACATGTTAATATATATGTAGTTTCTGAAGTGCAATACTAAATGAGGAACATAATCTGTAAACATAATGAGAAAAACTGCTTTTAATGCATTGTGTTGCCTTCTTAAGAATCTGTAAATGTTTTCATGTTTTGTAATACTTATGTACGAGTTCCTCAATTTTTCTCAGTGTTAAAAGATGGATCTAAAAATCATACATTCGCTTTTGGAAAGTGTTCACATATGCAGAAGATGCTGGAAAACCAAATAATGTGCAGGAGCTGAAGGATTTTTCTGAAGAACAGCAGGCAGATGACCTGCCCAGGACAAACAAGCGACTCATGAACAATACACAAAAGACAAAAACAGTTGTGGATCATTCAGGAAACGACACACAGTATTAAGATTCAAAAGTATGTGAACTTTTGAATGGGGTCATTTATATAAATTCAGTTAAAATTTTGTCTTGTGGAGAATATATGAACATCTCTGATGTTAAATAGTTTATTCAGGACAGTACTAAATAAATAAAAATACATACAGCTTTCGAGTTTCCTTTTTATTTTGTTAAAATTATTAACATTTAGTATATTATGCAAGGGTACGTAAACTTATGGGCACAACTGTATACAAATGACTAACCTCTGCTTTTGAAGAAATTAATTAGTTTCCTGCAATCTATTGGTGAAAGGAAGTCTTTGACGTCATCTAATGTGACATATTGGAGGTCATCATCTGTTTTCACACCAATTCTTCTTAATTCTGATGTCAAGTCATTCAGTTGATCTTTATCCAGCATTGGGAGGGCACTTCTAATGACAGCTTCCATCTTTTACCTTTTTACCCTAGACAAACAGAATGGTGAAGTGCAACAAAATTAGCATCAAATCGTTTGTACACTGGCAGGGGGTAATAGTCAGCTAGATTCTCTACGTTTACACACAAATATTCAGGATTTGACTCTTGCTGCAGACAATGCAGACCCAGCTCAATAACTGTTACTGATTTACACTTTTCAACAACAAAGAATAAGTCTGAGAAGTGTATCAGAATCATTTCAATTTTCCCAAATGTGTACACATCATCTGTGTGATCTACCACAACAACCGTCGACGTTTTGTATGTGGTTCCTTTGTATGTAGCAGTTGATGTGACAAATGTGGAGTCAAGAAGGCCTTGCATCCTTACAGCTGCTTGAATGCAGGTGTTGTATACATGACTGTGAAACTCATCTGCTTCACCTACTTGCATATTTGGGGAAAAGATGGAGCTAGCACTCAAATAGGCTTGCAATAATTGATGTCCGTCAGCTAGCGAACTCCCTAGGTTTTTAAAATTTCGCAATTTTCTGGCACACTGTTTAAAATAGCTGTGCTTGCTTTCGAATCGTAAACTCCATAGCCTAACCAGTGGTCCGAGTTCAGCGTAGTGAAGCAAATAATGATGCTTTGGTTTAAGTGGTGCATCTGGAAACAAAGCAGCTCTTAAGTGCACATATTCTTCAATTAGACATTTCATATAGGCTATTTGATCATGATGGATTTTCGGTGCACATATGATTTCAACAAGCTCTCTCAACTTCAAGCACAACTGCCAAATTTCATCATCAAGTGGATTTTTAATTCGATCCCCAATTAATAATGGAAGTAATCGAAGCAGACACCAGTTCTGGGCTGCATGTCCTGACAACTTTGAACCATCAGGTTTTACTTCACATGGCTTATTGTTCATGTCACTTCCACTGTACTTGAAGCTCGATATGTTCCTGTTTAGCTGGACATAGCTAAAATGCTTACCTACAGTGACAAGTTGTTTTATATATAAAGCCAGATCTGATGACACGACCCCCTCAAAAAGATTGTGTGCCAAGCATGGAGGAAGCCCAGGATCACACACATGAAAGTGTTTTAGGCAGTTGAACGCAGAGTCAAACTTGACACCATCACAAATTTCTTGTCCTTCAGACACTGACAAACTGTCTTTGTAACTCTGTTTTGTTCTTGTTGGACGTAATTCTGTGCCTTTGCTTTTAAACATGTCTCTGTTTACAAGACAGTAACGACAGAAATGTGTACTTTTACTAAAATTTTCAGTGAAACCACCGATGCAGTGCGACCCCAAGTTATCGCCAACGATGATTTTGAATTCTATCACTGTTCCCCTGACTGTCTCTCCATCCTCCAGTACAACTCCAAATTCCTCCATGTCCTTGAGATCACTCAAAAGAGGACTGAAAACTTGTTGCTGCCCAAAAAACTTAAAATCTTCCTCTCTGCAAAGCATGACCAACTGCATAGGATCAATAGACGATCTATTATGAGGACAGATTTCTGAAAGTGTCATGTACATAGCAACCAGCTTGTGCTTTTTTCTTCCAGAGCCAAGGGGATTAACTACCTCAAATGCGTCTTGATATAAAATCAGAGACACAACTGATGAATACTCTTTGTAAAGAGTATTTTCTTGAAATTTTCTCCCATCCCTTATATCCTGCAGTAAATGAGGATTTTGTGGTGTGTGCCCCTTGGCCTCATCATACTGTTCTTTAACAGATCCATTGTTCAGAAATGCCTTCAGAGTTTTATTTACTGGTACGTACTGGAAATAGCGCTCCTTCCCAGATGCATCACAGCCTAGGTACACTTGCACAGGCTCTACATAATTGAAATGTTTTTTGAAAAAGGACTTCCGTGTCTGATCTGATTTAAAATATCCCTCATTATACATCTTAAGTAAGTTTTCTTTAGATAACCCACTTATTATTTCATTTATTTGAGAGTCTGGAATTTTTAGCTTTGCCAATTCTACATGAACTTTGGACAAGACGTGTGTCATGCTATTTGTATGCACCTCCATGAACTCATCAATTAAAATCTGAATTGTTGTGGCTGGCAGAATCATTTTTGATTGCATCCTCAAATAAAATAAAGCCAAATTAGTCAGAAATGTGTCTTTGTCAAGCTGAATGGCTGGACCATCTTGAAATTCCACATCATCAAAGCCTTCCCTAAGATCATTCACATCTGGCACAGCAACAGAGATCTCAGTAATATTTGCACAGACGGATTTCTGAAAATCACATTTATGCTTTCTACTGAGGTGTGCTGAAAATGATGACTTGACTCTAAAATACTTTTTACAGCCAATCATCGGACATTCAACTTTTTTACCATCTCGAATGTGCCACTTCAGGTGTTCACAAAGCCTGGCGAATTTAGTCGTCACGAATGTACAACCTTCAACGCTGCATTGAGAATTTAAATCATGTTGTTCAGATCTGTTCTTTATTTTTGCGGCCTTTCTGTGTTTGCGGTACATATGCGACTGAAGTGCAGAGAGGCTTTGAAACGTGCATGGGCATTCAGAAACTGCACACGAAAACCTGAAGTTCGCCATGTTTTTGTGCCCTTTTGCATGATTAATAAAGGCGTATAATGTCTCCACAGAGACGCCACAGTGTTTGCATAAGAACATCGCGGGTTTTATGCTAGCAATAAATGCATGCTGTACATTTGTATGGGGAAATAAGTTAACAAGCGATCATATCACAAACTAAACCCACAAAAGCTTGGTCTGTCAGCTAAAGTTAATAACGTTAGATGAACACTCACCTGCACCCAACGTGGTCAAACGTAGGACAGAGACCGTTTATGCTTATATTTCAATGCTGATTTATTCCTTAAAAAGGAAAAAAAATAAAGAAATGTTCATTTATTTCACAGAAGTTAAGTTTTCTTCAATTTAAATCGCGTTTCCGCCACAAAGTTGTTTAACGTTAGCTCTCTGAGCTCGCCTCTACACCATAGTCTGAGGTAACGTTACTGTGCGTCATTAAGTGACGCACAGACGCAAGTTTTGATCTGTTTTAATTTACTTTTTAATTAATTAAACCCAAAAATATAGACGAAATCTAGAAGAAACACAGGAATATTTCTGCACACCTTTGCAGCTGTCAGGTCCTTGCATCTGTGTCTTGGTGTTCTTCTTCCAGGCAGTAATAAAGGCCTTTCTGTGATTGGTCAGGTTTCGCGCTCTTTTGGTCAGGTTTCGCGCTCTTTTTACAGTAAATAAAAAAATACTGTATTTTAATGGTGCCAAGGGGATATTTCCCATAATGCAACTTTAAAATACAGTAGCATACTGTATAGCTGTCCTACAGTAAAATACAGTTCATTTTACAGTTAAATACTGTGAAATTTACAGAAATCGCTAACAGTGTAACCCTATATTCCGTCAATTTGCGAATCATATTCAAATAATCAAAAGTACTACATAATAACTTATATAACTTGGTCACAATTTATTGCACGCAGGCTATATTTTGTGCATCTTTAATATTGATGTTTGGTTCGGTTGCATCAAGACATAGCCTACTATGTTTACCACTTTACTCGGTTTGTTGATTTGTTCGCCTCACCAAGTTCCCCTAGCATTTCTTGTCATTACTGACACCTATTTATTGTATTTATTTTACCTGTTTATACCTGTTTTATTATTGACTACCGATAATGAAAGAAAAAAATATTGTTCATATCGCTTCACCTCTGTCACGACCATTCATATGGACTGTATACCTCTGCCTTAATGTCAAAGTAGTACGCGGCAGCATTATATTTACTCTTTCCAGTAATATTAATTACAAGGCTGTTGTAAGAACATAAGAACATAAGAAATTTACAAACGAGAGGAGGCCATTCGGCCCATCAAGCTCGTTTGGGGAGAACTTAACTAATAGCTCAGAGTTGTTAAAATCTTATCTAGCTCTGATTTAAAGGAAGCCATGGTTTTAGCTTCCACTACACTAGCAGGAAGACTATTCCATACTCTAACTACACGCTGTGTAAAGAAGTGCTTCCTCAAATTTGTTTTAAAATGTTCTCCCGCTAATTTCCACTTATGGCCACGAGTTCTAGTATTTAGACTAATATTGAAATAGTCATTTGGCTGAACAGCATCCAGACCCGTTAGAATCTTATAGACCTGAATCATATCCCCCCTTAGTCTCCTTTGCTCAAGGCTAAACAGATTCAGTTCCGCTAACCTCTCCTCATAAGACATTCCTCTAAGACCAGGAATCATTCTCGTAGCTCTTCGTTGCACCTTTTCTAAAGCAGCAATGTCCTTCTTGAGGTATGGTGACCAAACCTGCACACAGTATTCTAGGTGGGGTCTTACCAAGGAATTATATAAGTGTAATATCACCTCCCTTGACTTAAACTCCACACACCTAGAGATATAACCCAACATTCTATTGGCCTTTTTTATTGCTTCCCCACACTGGCGAGAGTGGGACATGGAAGCATCAACATACATACCTAGATCTTTCTCGTAATCAGCTACCTTTATTTCAGTGGAACCCATAAAATATTTGTACTTTATATTTCTGCTCCCTGCATGGATTACCTTACATTTATCTGTGTTAAATTTCATCTGCCAAGTATCAGCCCATTCGCTAATTAAATCCAGATCCCTTTGAAGCCTCTCTGCTGCTAGATCAGTATCTGCTACACCGCCCACCTTGGTGTCGTCTGCAAATTTAACCAATTTACTGTATGTATTTGTGTCAATATCATTAATGCCAGGTCTAGCAAACGTAGTACGGCGTCCTGAAATAAACCTCTTATAACATGACAGCTATACGCAGCTAATCTATTCCTTGAAAAAAAATAACTTGTGCGCACAAGACAAATATTTATAAATTTATTTATAATTTTATAAATATTTTTTCTTTTTCAGTAGACAGTCAGTCTTACCTTAAGTAACCAATTTAAAGCTAAATTTGGAGAAAAAAAACATAACGTCGTGCATAACGTCATGTCCGTAATCACTTGTGGAGATCCTCCTGGTGGAGATCTGCAGCCAGATGCTCTTGGGGCCAGATGCTCCTGCGGAAAATGTGGTTTCGTGGACGCATGCGTGATGAATGTGCGCATGCGTAGTAGCGTAAGTTACATTTTCGGTAGGTTTGGGCCCAATCCCAAACTATACCCTCGATACTCCGCCTTCATTTCGAGTCACACTCCCGCCGAGTCACCCTCACAACACGCCCTATGCACTTAAACTGAAGGAAACTGTCACAAGAAAGATTTGAGACAGACTTGCCCTCGCAGCGCGTTTTTACAGTCTTCTTTACCGGAAAGAGGAAATGCATTACGTAGTGATTTGACGAAATGGATCCGTCAAGAAGCTGTATTGTATTTTCTTTAATGACATATCAGTTATTTTAAAAAAGCACAAAGTTTATCTAATGCGAGAAGACGACGGCTACATCGTCTTATTGCAACGAGCAATTTTAAGTATGTACACATGTCATATTGACGATTGTACAATTTCTACCATGAGTGTAAACTTAATTAGTTTACACGCATAAAACATTACGCATTACTTCTGTACCAAATACCAGATCCAGAGCTGTAGAGGAAAAAACAGGCAAATATGAAACATAAATTGTTATTGCTGGTGTGATGTTGATCGAGTTTGCGTACGAATGTTTCTTCGCGTGGTTTCTAGTTTGATAAGTACACAAAATCTCTCGTAATCGGATCACGATAAAATCTATCTGTACTGACCAGCTATAAATAACTGCTTTCCTAATTTTTTTTCTGCAGCGATGAATTATAACATGTAACATAGACTTTCTATATGTTTTTCACAGTGCTGTTAGAATCCAATTATTAAATTATCGCGCTGTTCTGTTTCCTGTGCGCTAGGAATTGTGGGATATGGAAGTGGTAGTGGAATCGCGCGAGCCACCATCGTTGCTGACTCGCTAAAGGAGGGCATAATCGACCACTCCCCCATAGCCCTTGATGCTTTGAGACACACTTCAACATGGCGACGGGTCTCGGGAACGCGCAAACGAAGGCGGAGTGGTGAGGCGGAGTGTGTAGGGACCAGTTTGGGATTGGGCCGTACAGTCACAGTTTCGAAGCCAGAAGTGACGACATGCGCGCTCCCGTTTCTCGGACAGCACAGAGCATCCCGACTCCCCGAGTTCAGAATCCAAGATGGCTGCGCCCTTTATCAACAGACGGGAAAGTTGTAGTTTTATGCTGTTTAAGCACTACTTCTCATTTGTGGCTCATTAAGTCGGTCGCACACACTATACCGTCCTACTTATCTGTGGAAGTGTTGCTACGGAGTTTTATACGTGAAGCACCGCGCGTAATGTGCTATCAAGTGATATGGTGCGTTCCATTTGCCCTGGGAACTCGGATTCCGAGTTGGATTCCGAGTTTCAAAGCCGGAAGTGACGACATGCGCGCTCCCGTTTCTCGGAGATCCGAGAATGATCTCGGATAACGCAGAGGATCCCGAGTTCAGAATCGAAGATGGCTGCGCCCTTTATCAACAGAAGGGAAAGTTGTAGTTTTATCCTGTTTAAGCACTACTTCTCATTTCTGGCTCATTAAATCGGTCGCACACACTATACCGTCCAACTTATCTGTGGACGTGTTGCTACGGAGTTTTATACGTGAAGCACCGCGCGTAATGTGTTATCAATTGATATGGCTAACAATGGCTACCAATTAACCGGTCTAGAATTTGATTTCATGATTAGTCGGATTATTTGTCGGATTTAAGGTAGTTCGGGCTAATTGTAAGTGAACGAAAATAAAGGCCATTTAAACTGAGGTACCTTAAATCCGACAAGTTGTCCGGCTAAGCAAAAAATCTTGCTTTTTCATATGGGTCGATGGTATTGCTAC
The DNA here is from genome assembly GCF_048594095.1 of Paramormyrops kingsleyae. NCBI lineage: Eukaryota > Metazoa > Chordata > Actinopteri > Osteoglossiformes > Mormyridae > Paramormyrops > Paramormyrops kingsleyae. Next base: position 38,102,499 of record NC_132804.1, read on the forward strand.
TTCTTTGGCAAATGGAACGTATCCAACTCGGTTTTTCCGAGTTTTTACCGGATGTGACGTAATCTCGGATTCCGAAAATCGGAATCCGAGGCAAATGGAATGCACGAATAGACTGCTGTGGCGGAGTACGCTATTGCAGAATCGTAAATGATCAGATTCTAAGCGGGAAATAAGCCGCGGGAACGGAAAAGAACTACCATGTAATATTGCGCAATATTGGAATAAGACTTTTCTGGCAGTTGACTCATTTGTCTTATTTCATTTATTTTATTTACTCTATTTTTGCGTTATTTGTTCGTATTTTACAGTTGTTGCTCCTATCTTGTTTGATGTTTTTTGTTTATTTCTGTTATATGTGCTATTAAGCTTTTTAGTTTTTGTTTTTATTTGATTCTGTACAGCACTTTGGTCCAGTGTGGGTTTGTAAAGTGCTTTATAAATAAAGTTGGTATGGTATGGTATGGTATGGTATAGTAGTCTCAGGGCTGTCAACTTTTGTCTGCCGGCTGGCGTGAGATTTTCGATTTCAGACAAGTCCGCACACGCATTTACACCTATGTGACAGTTTTATTACCTTGTAAATAGTCTGTAGGGTTTGCAAACTACCCCACCGTTTTTGATGCAGCTAATTTTAGGTTTATAATGTAATAATATAAATTTGCCGTAAGATTTCTTGCGCGAGCGTGAGAGTCCGAAAGCGTGACTGTCACGCCAGATGCGTGAGAGTTGGCAGTCCTGTAATCTTGATGGAATATCCACCTAATCACGAAAAGACATATTTCCGGTTTGCACTACACTCTGCACTAAAACATCGCATGCGCAGTATAGCATTACCCGCCATGATGTTAAGGATTTTACGCATGCGCATTTTTTAGTGGGCTGGGTTAGCATATTAGCTGTTGATAATGCTTGATGTTTTTAATAGGTGTTTTATGCACCTTATTTTACTTAAACGTTTTGCACAATCTGAGTAGTTTTTTATTGCACCAGTTCTACCTTTTTCTATCTGTAAAGTAACGAAAAGCGACAGTTTGCACTCTTAGAAGCAGATCGAAGTTGCATTCACCTGCGGCTTTTAACATGAAACTGAAGACTGGAAAAAGAGGGAGTCAGTGTCTCAGCACTGGATGGAAAATATCTCGCCATTTCTCAACCCGAGACTAAAGAAGGGGGCGTTTACCTTCCCTGTCGTCTATAGTAACTGGCTGTCGGGTGATTCGATGAGGGTGGTGCCAAGCAGGCAGAAGACGTACGATAAGCCTCCATAGGGACTTTGTTGCATTAGCCAACCTCTGTTTGCCGGGTATAACCGAGAGTAATAAAGCACCAGTCTGAAAGATTCCCTCACACTCATTCCCTCTCGTTAAAGTGATGTTATAACTACACCCGCCTCGTCTCTTGCATGCCACAGCGGAGCACAGTTTTCAGAAATACAAAGACGAGGAGAAACCGCAGTATGGAAACGGAGATCCACGTGCCTGTTGGTTCGCCGGCAATCAGAAAAATCCCAGTTTTTGTTGATGAGCATAACGTTACAAATGGAGCAATGAAATTGATTCAGCAGCTTCGACCATCATGGGACATCAGTTTCATCAGAACCAAGGTAGGCTCATAATTTTGTGGCTTCACACTGATGCGTCGGTATGCCAACATTCGAAGCCGGCATGTCGTTTCTACTGCATTCATGTAATTTTCAGCCCAGCTAAAGTAATACAGTTTATTTATCCTCATGTATTCGAATATCATCCTCTAAAACATAGTTAATGTCGCAGCCTGCCGCCTTGTGCCAGTTATGGAAACCATGAACAGTACCTTTATTACAGCATTTTGTTTCCTTTTATTTGTACTTAATGTCAATATAAATATCGTTTATACGTTTGCCCACCAAGCAAAATGTAGTTTAATCGGAAAAATATTTTCTGTTAAATCAGCCTCTTACAGATACCTTGCCTTTCGGCAGCATCTACGTCAGAACTCAAATGGTAACGATGTGATGTTAGGGTTCAGAGGTGATACATATAGGTAATCGAATTATATATATATATATATATATATATATAGTCTATTCGCATAAGAAGTAAGCTAACGTGTTTAAACTACGCCCTAAAGAAAATAATGTCTTCAAAATTTGTGCGTTTCTTTTTTTATTATCGGTCCGGTGCATTTTTACAAATAGATGTGATAACTACTGTAAATAGAGAATTTATGTATTTATTTTTCACTATTGTCATCTTATATTATTTGATTATTTATTCACGTATTTTGTTATTTCTTTACCCTAACCAGTTTCATTAGCGTGCACCGAATTATCACGTTACTGGCCTGCATATTGAATGTCCTACTTGTGTTACTTGTAGAATGATGTCTGCAGTAGGCTAATTTGGCTAAATATGTGAACATGCCCTGTCCTGAACCTGTGCTTTACTTGTAAAAAAATATATATTGTATTCTAGACTGACCTAGCTAGATACAATTCGTCTGTTGTGAGATGCAATTTCAGTAGTTACTGAAAATGGTTAACATCTAGCCTAATATTCTGACCTTTTAAGTGTAAACTCTCTCAAATATACATTTTTGTTATATTTTCTATTATTCATTTCTATTTTGCCATCATTATTCACTTCCCTATACCTCTAACTCAGGGGTACCCAATCTTATCCGCAAAGGGCCGGTGTGTATGCGGGATTTCGCTGCAACTCCCTGATTAGATTACTAATTAGAGGACCGATTGGCTGAAAAAGTCTTCACACCTGGGTTTGAACAGCTGTCCTACAGGTTATTCCAAAAACCTGCATACACACCGGCCCTTTGCGGATAAGATTGAGTACCCCTGCTCTAACTGAAGAGGTAAGTTCCCAAAATTTCTTGCAAAGACTTTTAATTCACACAATTAAAAATTAATTTTAAATTCACATGAGCAATCATTAAATGAATAATAAGTATGAATTTTGCAGTGCAGATGTAAATAGCTCAGGTTTCTTAAAGTGGCATTTGTATGTATAAACAGTACTGCTTTTGTCTGTCACGTTAGTGTTTAGAGCCTTTGCTTGATCAGCTTCCATGATTCCTGTGCTGTAAATGGGGGCTGAGCCACTGTTGCAGAGCGCGGCCAGTCTACATTAGAGCTCTGTGTCATATTACAATAGGACTATCTGTATTTCAGCAGGATTAAAGTTACCTGCATGAGAGACAGGGACAGTCTGTTACACCACAGCTCAAGAAGGTGTGATTCGGCAAAGGAAAAAGCCACTGTAAATGCTAAGCTTAGATAGTACCATTCCAAAATAGTTTCTCCTGGAAGGTCACACTCCCATCCCTCTCTGTCTCAGCTTTGATTTTAGAAATGTTTTAAAAATATATAAATGATGAAACATACCAGCTTGGCTGAAAAATACCTGTTGTTGAATATTTTTCCAACATTTTTTCCATATGATTTAAATGATGAAGGAAAATGTAATATTTATTGTCATCTTGAGAATACTGTACTTGTTAATTGAGTAAAATTGTTTTGAATACATAAAGAGTTGTTCAAAGATTACATGTAATATCTACTTTTCTGAATAAATGTGTGAAAAGCTTAACCATATTGTATTTGTTCAGTTTTAGTATTAAAATTATAAATAAAAAGCCAACAAAGAAGGTATTGTCTAATTGAGGCTGGGTTCGTGGACCTGCCTACATGGTGACTGCCTCATTTTTGCATTCTTGGCATGAAAATATTTGTGTTCCTTACAAGAAATAGTTTATTGGTTTGAGTATATGGGAGTTATTATCCCATTTGGAGGAAGTCTCAGATTGCAGTTAAAATACAATTGTTTTTTGGGAGGGGGAAGGGTGTTTATAAGGAACAGCAAGCTTTTGCATGCATGGAATTTTATGTTGACCCTAACCACCTATTTCAGTGCCTTATGATGAAATCTAAGGCATTTTTGTTAATCAGCAGTTTGTTTATATAAACATTAGCTGATCTAAACACAATACATAGGTAAGATTTTATTGAGAACAGGTGTGGACTTTTGCCCTTTTTTGAATTTAGTCTGGTGATAAAGTCTAAGTATCTAGGAAAATGGCACTCGCTACCAATTAGTGGTAAAATATGGCTAGGCAAGTCTGTTACAGATATTAGTACACCCAAGCCTCCTCTGGAAGTAACCTGACCTGTCCTTTCTTATAGAGTGCTTCTGTGGTTTTTGCTCTGTCCAGTTTATTATTGAGATCCACTTCTAGGTATTTGTAGATAGGCACCACCTCTCCATCTTCTCCCTGTATTATTATTGGACAGAGGGCCTTACCAGTACAATGGATCTTCTTTGTCTTCCTGATGTTATGTCCAGCTTATTGTTCACAGCAACAAAGTCCTTCATCATGTTCTTAGAGAGTGAACAGGCAGGGTGAAGCAATAGTTTTTTCGGGCTAGCCATATGCTGCTGACAGCCATCTTTGATGCAGACTTGTAGTCTCACCGACTGTGATCAGCCAGTCTGGTAGTGATGGATGAGGGCACAGGTGAGGGGGGAAGGGGAGAAGTAGTTTGCACATCAGCTAAATGTGAGGATGAAGGGAGTGAAACTCATCATGCTGGTGATAAGATGTGCTGGATGGGGAGGCAGTCAAGAGGCTATCGTTTGAAGGCTGTCAGAATTGAATTGGAATTTGAAATAAAACACTGGCCTTAACTCATTAGCTCTATTCAGTGTTCCCCCTAGTTCAAGACCACGTGTAAACTGTGATTGTCATGCTTTGCAGCTCCCTGGTATTGTTCTGATGGCATTTTTGATGCAGATTTGTGTTTTGCTCAATTACGCCCAGACTACTATTGTTTTCCAGCTCTTTACCGATGGGACCACCAATAAGCTTGTTGGCTGCTTCTTGGAAGAATCCCCAGAGGACATGGTCCTCGTACGGGTCTATGGCAACAAGACTGAGCTTATAGTGGACAGAGACAATGAACTGAAGAGTTTCCAGGTGCTTCATGCCAATGGCTGTGCTCCCCGCCTATACTGCACTTTCCAGAATGGCATTTGTTATGAATTCATGGAGGGAGATGCGCTGGGGACGCAGGATGTGAGGGACCCTGTGCTACTCCGGTAAGACGGCAGGGTACAGAGGTACCATTAAACTTCTTGGCTTTTGAATAGGGGGATTACATCCTAAAATGAACACTCTGATATTGTTAAATCCTGATGTACAGCTGACTTTTTACTGTTTTTCTCTTTTTATGTTTTTGTGATAGCATTATGGAAGCATGGGGTGTATAGTTTTCAATTTTCCACTTCTTGCACATATGAGCAAAAATAATTTTGATTTAAAAAAAAAAAAATTGCACACTCTGCACATTTTATATGTAGAACTGAAACTAAAATAGTATTATTAATAATGGGTGTGAGGTGGTTGTAACTAGGGATGTCCCAGTCCACTTTTCTGGTGCCTTTATCCAGTCCGATCTATTCAATATTTATATCTGCCGACTCAGAATACTGATTCCATCTTATAAATATTTTAAACTACATGCACATACAGTAGGTGTCAGTACCTTCATCTGAATAAGCCTTGTGATTTCGCAATATTCTTCCCTATGATGTTTATGCAAGTATTTCATTAGATTTGTCATATGAAACAACAGTCTGTTGCTACCTCCTCTCGAAAGGATGGCATTGCAAACTTTGCAGGTAGCTGTTGGGCTACTTTGACTTTCCAGTTTAATGAATTTCCACATGACTTGCATCTCGATAGTTTGTAGTTTCCAGCCATGTGCCTCAGGCTATGGGAAGTATTTTCTGCAAAAAAAAAAGAAAAGAAAATTAAAGCAATTAAATGTGAAAGTACAGTCTCCACTTTGCCGTTTTCAAATTCTATGCACAACAAATCCTGCCAAAATGAAAATTAAATTGAAATAACACCATTTGTGTTTTAATTTTCCACTCATGTATGAGTTAGATGTGAAAAATTAAAAAATAAATTTGAAAAACCTTTTTGTCTTTTCATTTTCCAGTTCACAACATGCAAATGTACACTCACCTAAAGGATTATTAGGAACACCTGTTCAATTTCTCATTAATGCAATTATCTAATCAACCAATCACATGGCAGTTGCTTCAATGCATTTAGGGGTGTGGTCCTGGTCAAGACAATCTCCTGAACTCCAAACTTAATGTCAGAATGGGAAAGAGAGGTGATTTAAGCAATTTTGAGCATGGCATGGTTGTTGGCGCCAGACGGGCCGGTCTGAGTATTTCACAATCTGCTCAGTTACTGGGATTTTCATGCACAACCATTTCTAGGGTTTACAAAGAATGGTGTGCAAAGGGAAAAACATCCAGTATGCGGCAGTCCTGTGGGCAAAAATGCCTTGTTGATGCTAGAGGTCAGAGGAGAATGGGCCGACTGATTCAAGCTGATAGAAGAGCAACTTTGACTGAAATAACCACTCGTTACAACCGAGGTATGCAGCAAAGCATTTGTGAAGCCACAACAGGCACAACCTTGAGGCGGATGGGCTACAACAGCAGAAGACCCCACTGGGTACCACTCATCTCCACTACAAATAGGAAAAAGAGGCTACAATTTGCACGAGCTCACCAAAATTGGACAGTTGAAGACTGGAAAAATGTTGCCTGGTTTGATGAGTCTCGATTTCTGTTGAGACATTCAAATGGTAGAGTCAGAATTTGGCATAAACAGAATGAGAACATGGATCCATCATGCCTTGTTACCACTGTGCAGGCTGGTGGTGGTGGTGTAATGGTGTGGGGGATGTTTCCTTGGCACACTTTAGGCCCCTTAGTGCCAATTGGGCATCGTTTAAATGCCATGGCCTACCTGAGCATTGTTTCTGACCATGTCCATCCCTTTATGACCACCATGTACCCATCCTCTGATGGCTACTTCCAGCAGAATAATGCACCATGTCACAAAGCTCGAATCATTTCAAATTGGTTTCTTGAACATGATAATGAGTTCACTGTACTAAAATGGCCCCCACAGTCACCAGATCTCAACCCAATAGAGCATCTTTGGGATGTGGTGGAACGGGAGCTTCGTGCCCTGGATGTGCATCCCACAAATCTCCATCAACTGCAAGATGCTATCCTATCAATATGGGCCAACATTTCTAAAGAATGCTTTCAGCACCTTGTTGAATCAATGCCACGTAGAATTAAGGCAGTTCTGAAGGCGAAAGGGGGTCAAGTGCCGTATTAGTATGGTGTTCCTAATAATCCTTTAGGTGAGTGTATGTTAATTGGAATGGAGCAGTGGGCAGAGTTATAGATCACTGTTGCGCTTTCTCGGTGCGTTTGCCAATTCTGTTGTCCTGGTGTTCCTTACACATGATCGCCCATGTTATCCGAACTAAAGTCACATGTGACCTTAGTTAGCTACTCATCTAGCTTCTTATTCATAGCTTCTTATTTTATGGCTTAAGTTATTCCCAACTTTCTTAGAGTGTTCACAGTGGCACATGCTACACAGTTTATGATTGACATTTTGAAAATATGAATTGAATTTTTAAACTGTAGCTCACAGTTATGCAGGTATGCCATTGTAAGGAATCACTGAAATTAGCCTCATGCAGACTGCCATGTTTCCAGTTAGGTAGCCTATAAGACCTGGCCCAGGCTAATTTCTGGAGAGTGGCGTCCCTGCTGTGTACTATGCATTTCATATTTGCCTTACCCAAGATGAATAAGACCTCCACGTTTCATTTGGAAATGTGGCTTCTTATTCAATCAATGTCTACAATTGCTCAAAGTTTCATGCATTCATTTTTGTCCATAGACTTTGAAAACTAAATGGCAAAGTGGAGATTGTATTTTCATTTTATGATTTGCATTTTTCTTTTATTTTTTTCGCAGAACATACGTCCCAGTCAGGCTCTTGCAGTCCATCTGCACAACTAATGTAAATTATACGGATGTGGGAAAGTAAATAGATCCAGATTTGGATCAGGTTTTGGTAGCTTATATGGATCAATTAAAAAAAGTCCTGGATTGGCCCTGATTCTGATATTTGACAAGGCTTGGGACATCACTTGTTGTAGCCCAGAGTGTTTTCACTCAGCCCAAGAAAGAGGTGAACCTGGGTTATGGCTAAAAAAGTGTGCTTCTTCAGGATGATGATTCAGCTGATATGTTGGGCATAATGATACATTACAGGTGAAGGTAGGGGTTAAGCATTATGTACCTCCTTTACCTCTTGATAGGTTGATTGCAGCAGAGATGGCTCGCATCCATGCCATTCATGCCCACAATGGCTGCATCCCAAAACCTAACCTATGGATAAAGATGCGCAAGTATTTCTCCCTCGTGGCTACTGAGTTCATAGAGCACACTTCAAACACCAGGTAACTATTATTATGTGCCAAAATGTTTCCAATTTTTCAGCTGCACTTTCAAAATGTGTCATCAAATCTGAAGAGATATTTTAATAAAAAATACTTGGTCACATGCAGCTTTAGTCATTTCAGTGTCCTCTATGCTCAAGACCACAATGGGTCCCTTTGCACAGGGGATTCTGCAGGTATTAAATTCATATACAGCACAAAATTTATAACACTATAGAACATAGATTTGTTTCTGTTGAAAAATAAAGTTTAGCTAAGGAAATAAATAAAAATAAATACATTTAGAACATTTTCCCCTCATACCCTTGTGATGTAAAGCTTGCAATGATTTTATATATTGATTGATTAGTAAATTTTCCAGATGGTTTCAGCTAGTGTAGAGCAACACTTGGATAGACCTAGAGCCCCCTTTGAAACTATTGAACATGCAGAGATAGTTCAACACTCCCAACATTTTTGGAAAAACAGATGTGAGCATTCTAATGACACTTTTTATTTGTGCCACTTTAAGCATAAATTATATATTTTTCTGTGTCATGTAGAATTAAACAGGAATTGCCAGATAAAGCTGTACTGGAACAGGAAATGGCCTGGATGAAAGAGCACCTTTCTCAGTTGGGGTCCCCTGTTGTTCTCTGTCACAATGACCTACTGTGCAAAAATATAATTCACAATGCTAAGGAAGGTAAGCAAATTCATCTTAAATCTCTTTTGTTTTCATACTACTGTATAATTGTGCCACGAAGGTGATAGTGATTGCTTCTTTCATTTAAGGTCATGTTAGGTTTATAGACTATGAATACTCAAGTTACAACTATCAGGCATTTGACATTGGGAACCATTTCAATGAGTTTGCAGGTATGTGAAAATAAACTACAGATAGCAATATTTTACATTATGAATACTATGAATTTTTATATTCAGTCACTGACCACATGCAATATGCATCCAATATGTGGATGTCTTCCCCATGTCAGGTATGAGCAAGCTGGATTATCGCCTGTACCCCAACAGGGAAATGCAGCTGGAGTGGTTGAACACTTACTTGCATGCCTATAAGCACTTTACCAAGAAGCGGGAGGCAGTGACAGACTGTGAGCTGGAAACACTCTTTGTCCAAGTTAACAAATTTGCCTTGGTGAGTGCATGATTGCCAATAAAGATCTAATATGTCTGATTAGTCATTAGGGCATCTCATATGCTTCTTTGATATCGTAAATTTTTGTGTGATCTGTCTTCTATATATACAGATTTCATATCACTGCCATTCATACCAGGTGTCCTCATGTTTTAAGTTGGCTATTTATATTTACTGGTTTTTTTATCAAGTTGCTTTTTGTTAGTTGAGTATTAAAATTGTTTCCACTGAGTGTTTTTGCAAGATGGTTCAAGGAATTGAAGGAAATCAATTAGTATTTGGTATTAATTACTTTGTTTGCAGAAATACTTTGGCAAAGAGAAAATAGAAAATATTACCGGGCTAGTGTGTCCCATTTTTCTTTTCAATAACAGAATGAAGGCAACTGAAAATTTAAATTTATTGATTTTTTTTTATTCTCTCTTTGCAGGCATCTCATTTCTTTTGGGGATTTTGGGCTGTCATCCAGGCCAAGTATTCCACTATTGATTTTGACTTCCTTGGGTAAGGGTCTTGCCTTCTGTGTTTAACTGTATTCCCCAGACAGGGAATACATGTGGTTTTGGGATCAGACTGCCACAGCTGCCACAGACATTTATTTTATTAGCATGAATGACTCAAAACATTTTCACAGATTTTTTTCAAACTTTGCAAACATTGTATGGATGAAGATCTGGATCTTTGAGACTTAAGGCAAATGGCACCAAAATTGTAGTGACACTGTTTAGTGGCAGCAATAAACATTGTATTCCCTGGGTCAACGTCAACTCTTTGGTTCATCATTAAAAAGAAAGAACATACTGGTGAACTCAGAACTACTACATGAGCTTCTTTCATTTAAGGCCAGTTCCCACTTGACTTTTCCACATGCGCTTTTGGTCAGTGCAGGGTTGAGTGATAAGAGGTAAACCAAGAAAACGCAGAGGAAGAATACTTGTTGTAACAGTTATGATGTGCAGATGTATGAGGAGGTGCAGAGGGTACCCACTTATCTATTTTTTTGTTCTCTCTAGACATTATACCACAATAAACAGTATTGTCAAAAGCAGCACTATTCTGGCATTTTAAAATCTTGGTGATAAAACCAAGTTGGGGGTCAGGTCCCGGCTAATTTTGTCTGAAGGATTTCAAAATGCCATGGTTTGCTGTATTACCTTAATACCACCCAAGCCTTTCAAAAAAGTTTACCTGTTTCACTAGTCTACTTGTATTTCTGTTTTTTGCAATGCATCTGCCCTCTCCTGATGCCTGTTTCAGAAAGAAGGATTTCTTACTTAACTTTATAACTTGTTGGATTTAAGATACCCCAGTTTAAATAGACTTTATCTTCCTTCACTTACATTTAGCCCAGCCTACCTTACATCAGACAAGTTATTCAACTAAGCAAGAAATCCTGCTTTCTGAAACAGGTCCCCAGTCTGCGGGAATGTCACTGTTGTATGCATGTGCCGACCGCAGCCAATAGCATCCACGGCCAAATGTACAATCAGCATAGGCTTCCGTCAGTCAGATGCGCACTATGGGTGGAGAAACACCATCATATGGGTGTGTCATGTATAATTGACCCATATGCACATTCTACCAGTGACTTAAGTGCTTCTAAGCACATTTCCAGCTACATGCTCTGGTGGGTTGTATCAAGTCAAGTACCTCTATATAGCCAAATGCAATATTGCATTTTTAAATTTTTTTTTTTTTAGAAAACAAAGCTTTTTGCATTTATAATACACCTAGAAATAAATGATTCAATCCAGCATGCATGTAAATAATTATATAATTATATTGAATTAATGTATTAGTATATACAAATATACTACCATTAGGCTAGATTCAAGTGTCAACACGCCTAGTAGGTGAATCGGTGTAAAAAAAAAAAAAAAAAAAAAAAACACTAAAAACTTTATGTAAAAAATAATTTTCAATTAAAAATAGTTAAAACATAGGTGCATGTACAATACATGTACTTGTGCTTCTGCAAGAGTGGAACAGATGGAGAAGGGTGCAAAGACAAAAACAACGAAGAATATTTCATCCTCAGTTGACTGACACTGAATTCGTTTCCAGATTGTGAAATGCAAATCTTTGGGCGCTTTCACACCACAGGAAGTTTTTTCAGGAACTAGATCCTTTTCCCAAACCAGGAGTTTTTCTTGTGTTCACACCACAGGAACTTTGTCTGATTGTAGTTTCTTGGAGGCAGTTCTTTTTTTAGTCCCTGTTTCATAGCAGGTACTTTTTGTTTGAACACTAACTATTCTAACTACTGGGTAGATGCTTATAGCAATGAACTTGCTGTTTCGTTGACCACAAGCACCGACATTAATTGGAAGGTACATGGAGATGTGGGGAAAAGAGATAGACATAGCAGAGCAAAAAAACCAATGGAATTATTTTTGTACCTCAATTACGTCATTTAAACATTTAATAAATATTTTGCTTATCTCCATATTTCTGGTCCAAAAATTCGATCAATAACCAATACACTTTTGTCTAATATCACCAGTGCCAACGGTGAAACTTGGCAGCACTTATTAGCAGAAAAAAGTTACGTGTATATAGTATTTTAATCTGTGGAAAACGAAAGCTCGATCTGCTGGCCAGATTTAATAAGAATTATAAAAATGTTGTATAACTAAAATGTTGTCATGTAACAAAAATGACCATGTCCCAATGATTACCCCAGTAACTAACAAATAACAAAACGATTTGTTCATCCTCCATTGTTTTGGGGTAGCAATGTAATTTCATATGAATTTATGTACGTATGAAGTAGGGCTGGGCGATATCATATCCATATTATATCGCGCATGCGCAATAATCACCGCCCTGGTCAGATGACAGACGAAGCATTTGGCCGGACGCCAGCTTTTCGGTGCTATACGGACATTAATTTATGCCCATAATTTGGTAAGAGGATTAGTAGTATGGCTTAAATATTAATGAAATGCTTTTTGTGATACCCAAAAGTTAGTAATCTGTATAAACTTTGTTTCTTAAATTCAAATGCGAGCACCCCACATAATACTGTTTTGCTATACTACGGTTTGGTATAACTCAGTGCAATATGCACTGAAGTCGCGGTGAAGAAGAGCAGCCACAACATCTTTTAAAAGAGGAGATCTTGCGGATAAACAACATACTGTAAAAAGATGTCGGCAGTGTGGTGGTACTTTTTGCAGTTCAAAGTCTGACTCATTTATTAAACATAAGGATATGCCGTATTTATGCTTATAATGACTTTTGGACGTCATACAAAGCCTCATTAATATTTTAGCCATACTACTGAACTGCTTAAATAAATGTCCGTATAGCACTGAAAAGCTGGCGCATGGCCAAATGTTACGCCTGTCATCTGAAGCCCTAGTGATTATTGCGCATGCGCGATATAATATCGATATGATATCGCCCAGCCCTAGTATGAAGTTTATCCTGCAAGCTTTTTGCATCTCCCATGCTTATTTAGTATAAAGGTCACAGTTCCTGTTGTGCAGTGTGAAAGCGACATATGAAAGTGGCTGGAAGCTATAATAGTCACCAGCTGAGATGACCAAGAACCAAGTTACAGAACTTAAGTGTGAAAACACCTAAAAGACTCCATTTTGAACCATTAACACTGGGTATGATTTGTCCTGTATTTTAGTGCACATTGTTTCATACAGACGCTAGGTCAGGGGTCCCCAGTGAAACTAAGTGACCAGGATACTTGCCTAATTGGTAACCATTCTACACATAATGGTGTCAATGTGTGGGTTTTGGTGGCATTGACTAGTGGTTTAGAATAATACATCACAGCCTATGGTGTAGCATATTAGCTTGTCTCGGCTAGGCAATTGATTGCATTTTTTTTATCAGCAATGTATTCTAAACTGTCAGTCCATGGTACTAATAATAGTAACATTTACACCTCATGTATTAGTTAAACATATTTTGTTATTTACAAAGTTGTTTTGATTAAAGAGGAAAGCCAAAGCGGAAAATGTATATGGATTTGTCGTTAGATACAGTCTGGATCATTCTCACAGACTCATTGACGTAACATATCAATGTTGCTTTCAAGAAAGACTTATAAAGCCTCATTGTCTAAAACAGGGGTGTCAAACTCCAGTCCTGGTGGGCCGGAGCCCTGCACAGGGTTTGGTTTCTCCTTGTTTAACACACCTGATTCAACTCCTTGTGCTAATTACCACACAGCTTTTGAGTTGAATCATTTGTGGTAGAACAGGAAAGAACTAAGCTACACAGGCCTCCAGCCCCCCATGACTGGAGTTTGACACCCCTGGTCTAAAACGTCGGTTTTGCTTCTGAGGTAGTTAGTTTAATTATATTACTATTTATTTCTGTAATAAACAAAAGCATTTAAATGGTCCAGGGCCAGAGAATAAAATGAAACAATTGAGCAGAAAAAAAATATACACCATACAAATTGAGTACCACTTTACAGTAAGACTAATCAGGTTATTAATTAGGTTGTATCACCATATAAATCATTAATAGACAATTATAAACAAGTTAAAATACACCTTTTTTTTTTTTTTATTAATGAGTTACTTCCATTTGTAAGTGGCAATAGGGAGCCTTATTGTAAAAGTGATACCACAAATTGTTTGTTGTGGGTTGCATGTAATACAGTTAAGATTTAAAAACATTTTATCTAGTTTTGGGGTGTTTGATCTTAACACTATTATGATTTTTGGCTATATATTTGGGGAACATGGTTTGAAAATCATTAAATCATACTCATGTCTTCATTCGCCCTGTCATGCAGGTATGCAGCACTGCGGTTTAACCAGTACTTCAAGATCAAGCCAGAAGTCATGGCTCTGAAAATTCCGGAATAAAAAGCAAGGATGTCTGACAGTGGTAGCAGATGCATTTTCTGTAAGAAGCGGATATGGATGGGCCTTTATGAGGGGAATGTTTTTAAGAGAAGTATGGGTGAAGTAAGAGATTATTAGTGAGATAACTGAGGAGGAATAACTGGGAGGAGCAGTGTGGTTGGGGTGTTTCTTTAATCAAGTTTGTCCACCTAAACATACTCATTTTTCTTAGTAGACCCCAGCTCAGTTATCTACTGAGAAGAGATTGTTGTTCAGGCCTTTTCTCTTCCCACCATAAATAGGTATGCAGCCTTGAAAATTCCCACATTTTCAAATACAGGCCAGGGTTTTGCTGTAAGAAGAGAGACTTATCATTTGGTAATTTTCCTTAGAGGATTTTCAGATTTTAGAGCAATCTTGAAGGAAGAGAGTGGAATGATGCCCCCAATCCAATTGTAGCTTTGCGCTTTGTAATTATGTGTTGTTTGGTTCTTAAGTCAAGGAGCTCGTTGTAGAAGCTGAGGTCACACCAATTTTTTGAAAAGTCATGCATAAGACGCATGTGCATCTCCAGTAAAAATGTCCTCTAGAAACTCAGCACAGCATCCTTGCTTTCTTAGTAACAGCAATTGGACATCTGTACTTTATTTTAGAAATTGGATAAATATATGATTAGAAACACATTTCCACCCATGAATATACCTAGCACTTACTTTCACCATAATGACAACCACTTTACTTTTGGAGGAAATATTAATTCAAAATGTGCAACTGCATATCTGATGTCTTTACCAGTTTGCTGTCTGTGAATGATTTTTTTTTTGGGGGGGGGGTCAAATGACTAATGTACACTAACTGCAGTGGAACTTCCACTTATTTATTTAATATACTTTTTTGATTATTAAACCAAATTTTATTTGCAATTAACACATGTCATGTCCTCAGTTATCTGGCTGGTGAATTACTTTACTGGTATTTTGTCAAGTCCAGCTTGAGCTCTACTCAAGTTGGTCCCTTCACAGGCCTCTGATTGGTTGAATAATTAATTATAAACGTTGTGGGCCGTGTAAATAAAATCATTGACTGATAATGCAAAATCAAAAGCTCATCATTAATCATATCCCTTGGGTACTCCCAGTTGCAAGACACCCTTCTTGGGATGCATTAATTTTCTTCATTTATTGCCATGAACTCAACTATGTTGTGGTTAAGAACTCAAGGTACCTCTGACTGTTCTTCCTTATTTTGATTGCTAAGGTTTTTGTGCTTGTGTGCGCGTGTGTATGAAAGAATACCCCTTATGTACAGTCGTACCTCGGTTCTCGAACTCACTAGAACTCGAATTTCTTGAAAGTCGAACAAACCAGTTTGACCTAGAACTCGATCAGAATATCAGAAGTCGAACCGTGAACGCTGACCTAATATAAATTGTACGCGCCAGGAAATGAGTCATACTACAATGCAATTCTTACTTGAATGCCTTCTTCACAGACTCGACGATTAACCAAATAAAGCAGCGCAACATTACAGTAACTAACAATAAACAAACCACTACAGGGTATCCGCGGGGTTTTAAAAAGTATTACAAGTTAGTAAATCACATAAGCAAAAATTAAAGCCATTAAAAAGTATTAAAAGGTATTACACGCAAATTTACGAGGTATTAAATTTTAGATTTTTTTTTTTAACTACAAATTGTCCATTTGTGTTTTTTTTTTTAATTTTTTTTTATAACTTTTTATTTTTATTTTCATCAAACAGACAACATAAACAGCATACAACAAAAACAAAGACAGGGCCTGCAGTTAAGAAAAAGTAAAGGAAAGAGAGCAATCTGTCCAAAACCATTCAATCAATCATCCCTCTCTTCAGCCACTTATCCCAGTCGTCCTCAAACATTTCTTCCTTCATTCTTATCCTGTAAGTTAGTCTTTCCATGTCTTTTATTTCATCCACTATCCCCTCCCATTGGTCCTGTGTAGGGGTGTCTACCCTAAGCCATTTCCTAGTGATGGCTTTCTTTCCAGCAGCAAGCAGGATTCTAGTCAAATAATGGTCCCCCTTAACCACCACTCCATGAATATGACCTAAGTACAACACTTTACAAGTTGATGGAATCTGGTATCCTAAGACCTTGCAAAGCGCTGAATGGAATCCACTCCAGAAAGGACGAATGTTTCTACAATTCCAAAAAATATGTGTATGGTCTGGGTTTGTGTGACCACATAATCTCCAGCATTGCTGATCTATCTTTGTTCGTTTACTTGTAATTTTAGGTGTAATAAAGAATCTAATTTGATTTTTCCAAATAAACTGCCTCCATTCTTGTGAATGTGTTGTATTAAGCTGGTCTTTCCACATGTGATCCCACATGTCCTCTGGGATTTTTTCACCCAGCTCCTTCTCCCATTTGGTCCTCACATAGAGGGTGAAGTGATTATTCGATTGTAACAAACTTTTATACAAAGTAGACATTATTCTAGGTAAGACCCTATTATATGCCTGCATAAACACTTTAATAATTGGATTAATGTCCTCCTCTCCCTTCTTGATTTCTTTATTATAATAGTCTCTCATTTGTAGATATCTAAATAGATCCTGATTCCTTAAATGGTATGTGTCTTTCATGTCCTGAAAGCTAATCATTTCCCCATTCTTTATTATTTTGCATGAAGCTGCCATACCCCTTCCTGCCCACTGCTTAAAAGTGTTATCTAATCTTCCTGAATCAAATTCATCATCCCATCCAACCCATCTCAATAAGCCAAGTTCCTTTCCCACGTCTAGTCGTTTGCAAGTGGTTTGCCAATTTTCTAAGGTAAAATATGTAATGGGGTCTAATTCTAGGTTTTCTTTTTCTATACAGGGCAAAATCTTTTTTTCCCCTATCAGTGTTTGAATGGGGTATTTATTACTGGATAATTCAATATTTTTCCAATGAGTTACATACCCCGGGTTGCACCATTGAATTAGTGGACACACCTGCGCTGCATTATAGTATTCCTTTAAGTTAGGAAGAGACCTTCCCCCTTTTTCTTTAGGTAGGGTTGAGTAACGTATCCTAGGTTTTTTACCCTCCCAAACAAATCTAGAGATAAGTTTATCCCATCTAACAAATTGTGAATTCGGAATGTTAATTGGAAGGGACCGAAACAGAAATAAAAGACGAGGTAGAATATTCATTTTTATCACATTGATCCTATCATACAACCCCATTGGATACGTGGACCATCTGTCAATGTCTTTTCTTATGAGTAGATCTATCCATCCATCCATCCTCCAACCCGCTTATCCTACTGGGTCGCGGGGGGTCCGGAGCCTATCCCGGAAGCAACGGGCACGAGGCAGGGAACAACCCTGGATGGGGGGCCAGCCCATCGCAGGGCACACTCACACACCAGCCACCCACACATGCACACCTAAGGGCAATTTAGCAACGCCAATTAGCCTCAGCATGTCTTTGGACTGTGGGGGGAAACCGGAGTACCCGGAGGAAACCCCACGACGACACGGGGAGAACATGCAAACTCCACGCACATGCGACCCAGGCGGAGACTCGAACCCAGGTCCCAGAGGTGCGAGGCAACAGCGCTAACCACTGCACCACCATGCCGCCCCCTGAGTAGATCTAGTTCTTCATAATTATATTTATATAAATTTATTAAGTTTTTAGGTATTTTTATTCCTAGGTAGGTTAATGTCTTAGCTCCCCATTTTATTTTAAATTCTTTAAGATTTGTGGTTGGGGAGCAATTAAACATAAGAACCTGAGTCTTTTGTAAATTCAGTTTATAACCGGAGTAAGAGCCAAACTGTTCTAGAATTTCCATTAGGTGTGTAAAAGTTTTAGCTGGATTGTCTAGGTAAACTAAAACATCAGCTGCGAAGAGACTTATTACATGTTTTCGTTCTTTTATGTTTATTCCTGTTATTGTGGTATCCTGCCTGATCATCTGTGCCAGAGGTTCTATATATAACGCAAATAACGAAGGACTAAGGCAACAACCTTGTCTTGTTCCTCTCTCCAGTTCAAATCTTTCTGATAAGGATCCATTCACTTTGACATGAGCCGTGGGTGATTTATAAATTGATTTAAAGCAATCAATTAATTTAGCGTTAAAGCCGAATTTCTCCAGACGCTAGGTCTTCATTTTCCCTGTCAAATGCCTTTTCTGCATCAAGGCTTATCAATGCTGAAGGTATATTATTTTTATGTATTCTGTGTATAATATGCAACGTTCTTCTAATATTGTCGTGTTTGTCTACCCACCACAAAGCCAGATTGATCCTCATCTACCAGATCGGGTATAAGTGATTTAATTCTATTTGATATAATGGAGGTATATAGTTTGTAGTCTGTATTTAAAATCGATATCGGTCTATAATTTTGGCAAAATTCTTTCTCTTTTGATGGCTTAGGTATTACTGTAATTATCGCCTCCTGCCAGGAGGGGGGAGTTATGTTATTTGCAAGAATCCAATTGAAAGTAGTATGAAATAGCGGCAGGAAATCGTTTGCAAGCTTTTTATACCATTCTGAAGGGAATCCATCACTTCCCGGAGTTTTATTTGTTTTTAATTTCCCTATTGCTGTTTGGATCTCCTTCTCAGTTATTTGGTTTGTTATACACTTGTTTTGGTCAGTGCCAATTGATGGTAGATCTAAGGTTTCAAGATAAATTTTGATTGCATCTTGACTAGAAGCTGACGTTTGGGTATAAAGTTCTTTATAGTAATCTTTAAAGATGTTTTCTATTTCTCTTGATCTGTATTTCATTTGATTCGTTTTTGGATCCCTCATTTTAGTAATACTGGATTGTACTTGTTGCTTTCTAATACGCCTTGCTAGCAATCTGACTGATTTAGGGCCTGAGTCATAATAATTTTGTTTTAAGTATCTTGCTTTTAGTTCATTTTCTTGTTGGAGTAAGTCATTAATTTTCTTTCTAATTGTAATCATTTGCTTTTGTGTTCTTTGATCCATTTTTCTTTTTTCCCTTTGCTCCAATTGTCTAAGTTCATTTATAAGTGTTTTGTATTCTTTCACCTTTTCTTTCTTAAGACTACTTGTGATCGATATCAATTTCCCTCTTATGACTGCTTTTAATGCATCCCAAACTATAGCTGGGTCCACCTCCCCATTGGCATTTTCCTTTAAATAATTTTGTATTTCCTTCTTAATTTGGGCTACAACATTTTTATTATTCAGTATCCCTATATTCATTCTCCACGTTGTGTCTTTCCGTTCATTGTTCAGTTTTATTTTTAAATAAACTGCACTATGGTCAGATACATCAGACACCCCAATTTGGCAGCTTTGAATTTTGTCTCTATGTTCCTCCTGTATATAAAAATAATCAATCCTTGAGTAGACTTTATAAGTTGCTGAGTAATGACTATAGTCTCTCCGCAGAGGATTCCGTTCCCGCCATATATCTATTAGTCCTGTTTCTTGCATAATGTTTTTAACTAATTTTGTCAGTGATTTTTTGTGTTTCTTTGTACTTGCTGTGTCCAAATCATGATCCATGATGAGATTAAAGTCCCCTCCACATATACACACCCCCTCTGTTTCTACCGCTATAAGATCCAAGAGTGATTTAAAAAATTGTTTATCACTTTCTGGGGGGGGCATATACATTTACCAAAGTGACAACTTCCTGTTCTAGCAATCCCTTTATAATAACATAACGTCCCTCCTTATCTTTTATTTCCTTTCGGCATTCAAATTTTATCGAATTAGACATAAGAATGGCAACCCCTCTTTTACGACTATTGGTATGTGAGCTATAATAAGTATTTTTGAATCCAAATTTCTTTAACTTTTCATGTTCTGCTCGCGAAAGGTGTGTTTCTTGTAGGAAGCTAATTTGAATCTTCTCTTTTTTAATCTTTGTCATAATTTTTGCTCTTTTGACTGGGTAACCAAGACCGTTAACATTTAAAGATATAATCTTTACTCCCTGTCGATTACTCTCCATTTATAGTTATGAGTGTTCGCTCTGCAGTTCTCCTGCAGGTCAACAATAACACATTCCCCTGTCAACGGCTTCACAGAAACAAACTCAAAATACATAACAATAACAAACCTAGGTAACTTCCAGTAGGAGATGTCAACAAACGTTAACTCTCTCCTCAGTCTTTTAGAGGTAAACCTTCCTGAGAGGAAGGGCCTCCGACTAGTTGTGAGTTTTAACATTACACAATTCCCTCCACTCACACTAGCTAACCCATAATATCCCCTTTTGTTCCTCTTGTGCCATCCATCCATCATCTGCCGCTTGTCCGGGGTTCGGGTCGCGTGGGTAGCAGCTTCAGTAGAGGCACCCAGACCTCCCTCTCCCCAGCTAACCCCACCAGCTCCTCGGGGGGGACACCGAGGCGTTCCCAGGCCAGCCGAGAGATATAATCCCTCCTGCGAGTCCTGGGCCTGCCCCGGGGCCTCCTCCCTGTAGGACATGCACGGAAAACCTCTCCGGGTAGCCGCCCAGGAGGCATCCGCACCAGATGTCCAAACCTCCTCAACTGGCTCCTTTCGACGTGAAGAAGCAGCGGTTCTACTCTGAGGCCCTCCCGGATATCCGAACTTCTCACCCTATCCCTAAGGGAGAGCCCAGACACCCTGCGGAGAAACCTCATTTCGGCCGCTTGTATTCGCGATCTCGTTCTTTCGGTCATTACCCATAGCTCATGACCATAGGTGAGGGTAGGGACAAAGATGGACCAATAGATCGAGAGCTTGGCTTTTTGGCTCAGTTCTTTCTTAGCCACGACGGACCGGTTAAGCGCCTGCAGAACTGCAGACGCCGCTCCGATCCGTCTATCCAGCTCCCGATCTCGCCTACCCTCACTCGTGAACAAGACCCCGAGATTCTTAAACTCCTCCACTTGAGGCAGTACGTCTTCCCCAACCCGAAGAGGGCAAACCACCCGTTTCCGGCTGACAACCATGGTCTCGGACTTGGAGGTGCTAATCCTCATCCCTGCCGCTTCGCACTCGGCTGCGAACCGCCCCAGTGCCTGCTGGAGATCCCCAGCAGATGAAGCCAGCAGGACGACATCGTCTGCAAAAAGCAGCGAGGCAATCCTGAGGTCACCAAACTGGACACCCTCGACGCCTTGGCTGCGCCTAGAAATCCTGTCCATAAATATGATAAACAGGACCGATGACAAAGGGCAGCCCTGGCGGAGCCCAACACGCACCTGGAACATGTCCGACTTATTGCCGGCAATGCGGACCAAGCTTCTGCTCCGTTCGTACAGGGACTGGATCGCCCACAACAGTGGACCCCGGACCCCATACTCTCGAAGCACCCCCCACAGAGCACCTCGGGGAACCCGGTCGTAAGCCTTTTCCAAATCCACAAAACACATGTAGACTGGATAGGCAAACTCCCAGGCCCCCTCCAGTACCCTTGCAAGGGTATAAAGCTGGTCCAGCATTCCACGACCAGGACGAAAACCGCATTGTTCCTCCTGAATCTGAGATTCGACTATCGATCTCACCCTCCTCTCCAGTACCCCGGAATAGACTTTCCCAGGGAGGCTGAGAAGTGTGATCCCCCTGTAGTTGGAACACACCCTCCGGTCCCCTTTCTTAAATAAGGGGACCACCACCCCGGTCTGCCAATCCAGCGGCACTGCCCCTGACCTCCACGCACTGTTGAGAAGGCGTGTCAGCCACGACAGCCCCACAACATCTAGAGCCTTCAGGTACTCCGGGCGGATCTCGTCCACCCCCGGGGCCCGGCCACCACGGAGTTGTTTAACCACCCCGGCCACAGTGATGGGCAAGCACCCTCGGGCTCTGTGCCCTCAGATGTCTCAAAGGCAGTATGCGTAGATGTATCTGAGGCAGGGTTGAGGAGGTCCTCAAAGTATTCCTTCCACCTCCGGATGATGTCCCCAGGTGAGGTCAACAGCCCCCCCCCCCCACTATAAATAGTAGGAACCAGGAGCTGCTTCCCCCTCCTGATACTCCGTATGGTTTGCCAGAACCTTTTTGAGGCCGACCGAAAGTCACTTTCCATGGCCTCACCGAACTCCTCCCACGCCCGGGTATTTGCTTCTGCGACCGCCCGAGCCGCGTTCCGCCTGGCCCGCCGGTACCCGTCAGCTGCCTCCGGAGACCCCCGGGCTAATAATTCCCGGTAAGCCTCCTTCTTCAGCTTCACGGCCCCCCTCACCTCTGGTGTCCACCATCGGGTACGGGGGTTACCGCCACGACAGGCACCGACCACCCTGCAGCCACAGCTCCGTACGGCCGCTTCCACAATGGAGGTCCGGAACAGTGTCCATTCAGACTCGATGTCCCCTACCTCCCCCGGCATGCAGTCGGAATTCTGCCGGAGGCACGAGTAAAGCTCCAGCGAACAGGAGCCTCTGCCAGACGTTCCCAGCAGACCCTCACTATGCGCTTGGGCCTACCAGGTCTGACCGGCTTCCTCCCCCGCCACCTGAGCCAACTCATCACCAGGTGGTGATCAGTTGACAGCTCTGCCCCTCTCTTTACCCGAGTGTCCAAGACGGAGGGCCGCAGATCAGTTGATACGATTATAAAATCGATCATCGACCTGTAGCCCCGGGCATGTTCGTACCATGTCCACTTATGGACACCCTTATGCTCGAACATGGTGTTCGTTATGGACAAACCATGCATTGCACAGAAGTCCAATAACAGAACACCACTCGGATTCAGATCAGGGAGGCCGTTCCTCCCAATCACCCCCTTCCAGGTCACACTGTCATTGCCCACGTGAGCGTTGAAGTCCCCCAGCAAAACGATGGAATCCCCCCGCGGCACGCCAAATAGCATACCGCTAAGGGAATCCAAGAAGGCCGGGTACTCCGAACTGACATTCGGCGCATAAGCGCAGATGACAGTCAGAGACCTATCCCCGACCCGAAGGCGCAGGGAAACAGCCCTCTCGTTCACCGGGGTAAACTCCGGTGTTAATGCACCGAGCTGTGGGGCCACCAATAGCCCCACCCCAGCCCGGCGTCGCTCACCCGCCGCAACTCCAGAGTAAAAGAGCGTCCAGCCCCTCTCCAGGAGATTGGTTCCAGAACCCAAGCTATGCGTTGAGGTGAGCCCGACTATATCTAGTCGATACCTCTCAACCTCACGCACAAGCTCAGGCTCCTTCCCCACCAGAGAGGTGACATTCCATGTCCCGAAAGCCAGTTTTGTCAGCCGGGGATCGGACAATTTCAGTGGTTTAAAATACGATCCGATATTCAACCCTCTACATCCGGAACTAGCAGGATGAGCCATAGATTGCCGATAGAGTTCTCTTCGGGAACCGCGATCAAAATGGAGCAAGCGATCAGTACAAGTACTGATTGACTTGGCAGCAGATTTTTGTTGATTGTGTTATTTATGTTTCTTGTCGTTTACTGGTCAATACGATAACTTATTGCAACCCCAACTAGTAGGTTTTTATGTAAGTAATTCACTAGCTGCATTATCACCAAACTTATCTTGCTAACGTAAGATGCCTGCAGGCAACTACAAGGTTAACACACCAAGAGTTTAAATCATCGTGATAAATTTATGATAATGACAGTCAGCGCTCTCTTTTCGCATATGCGATGCACAACTCATAAATCAGGAATGCATGGATGAGAGCAGTTAGTCAACTGGTGCAAATCGACAAACTCATTGAAGAAAAAGCCAAACAATTAAGGCACTTGCCATGAATAGCCTAGTGGATAAAGATATGGACTTGTGACTGAAGAAGTTAAATGCAAGATGTTTTCAAAATCACAGTCACTAAATTTATTCTGTTGACCCATGTTTCTTTAAATCAGTTTGAAACTTGTTTAAAAACGGTTGCAACTCAATGCCGTGCGGGTTTTAAAAAATATTGAGAAAGCATCAAAAAAGGTATTAAAAAGTGTTAAATTTAACCTCTGGATTTCTGTATATACCCTGCACTAACTTCCGTGTACTATTAGAGCATTTATGTCATTTATTTAAACTTTATTTTACCAGATAAATTAACTGAAAACCAGTTCTCAGTGCTTTACGTGATATTCGGGGAAAAATAACAGATTACACATCGGAACTGCCTGGGATACAAACATCATGCGTGTAACTAAACTCTTCAGCCAATAAGGGCAAAGGTGTGTTGTCACGGAGGTGGTTCCAGTTTGTGCAGCCGGGTGAGAGGTCGCAATGCATCTAACCGTAATGCATTGCGTCAGGATCAGAATGCGTTGCTTTAAGCCAGCGCTGTAAGCAAGTCGAACGCGCTCAATCACCGGACTGGGGAAACAAACTGAAACATGGACTTAATACAGAGGACTAATGACAACAACCAGAAACAGCTGATCACATGGGGATTCCACACGAGGTAAATGTTTCTGACCGTGGCACACGGAAGGAGCAGATGATTGGGGCAGGACAGGGGTAATGTTGGGATAAGATCTTTATCGTTTTGGAAGCCATTAAGAAAAAAATGCTCTTGTTTTATCCTGTTCATTTTGTGTTTAAATGCTTTATAAAAAAAAAAAACATATTTAGATGTAATTTTGGGGGGCCGGGAACCAATTAATTGGTTTTCCATTATTTCTTATGGGAAAAATTCGATCAGAACTCGAATTTTTTAGGATTCGATCTGGAGTCCGGAACGGATTAAGTTCGAGAACCGGGGTACCACTGTACTTGATTTATACTGATGTAAGCCCTGGAACAGACCACTGTGATAAAGCACTTATGTAGGAACTAGATTAATTAGCCACTGAAATGAGCAAAGCATCTGGAGACTAGCCTCACCTGGCTGAAGTAATCAGCTGCTATTTTCACTTGATGCTTCCTCTGTTTGTAGTGTCCACTATGGAGAAAAGATTAACCTCTGCACTTTAGTTGGCCAGTTCTTGTTAATAATTTATTAAATGTTAATAATTTAGTATCATAAGCCACAAGTGATGATTGTGTCTCCACAAATGAATAATGTAAAAAGTGCTGCTTTACAAGTAAACCTGAATGCTTTCCATCCTGCTTCAGTCATTTTTCGATATATGGTGAGATGGTCCCCACAAAGATCTGAGAATGTAATCAAAAAGTTAAAAATGCCAAAAGTGTCACATTTTGTTTGGTTGCTTAAGGTTAAAGTTAGGGCTTTGTACAGGTTAAGGTCATCATGTTGGAATTAGGGTTTTCCCCATAGGAATGAATGGAGAGTCCCCACAAAGATATAATTGTAAACCTGTGTCTGTGTGTATACATGCATACATACACACATACTCGCCTAAAGGATTATTAGGAACACCTGTTCAATTTCTCATTAATGCAATTATCTAATCAACCAATCACATGGCAGTTGCTTCAATGCATTTAGGGGTGTGGTCCTGGTCAAGACAATCTCCTGAACTCCAAACTGAATGTCAGAATGGGAAAGAAAGGTGATTTAAGCAATTTTGAGCGTGGCATTGTTGTTGGTGCCAGACGGGCCGGTCTGAGTATTTCACAATCTGCTCAGTTACTGGGATTTTCACACACAACCATTTCTAGGGTTTACAAAGAATGGTGTGCAAAGGGAAAAACATCCAGTATGTGGCAGTTCTGTGGGCGAAAATGCCTTGTTGCAGGGCTTGTCCTTTGAAAAATGCAGGCGCACACAAATTTGTGCACCTAAAAAGTGCTAGGTGCACAATTTTACCTTTTTTGTGCGCCTAAAATGTGGTTGGACTTTGGTGCAATGGGTCAAAATGTACTTGTATTTGTACATATTTCTGTTTTTTGTAGTCCTAGTGTTAGTTGAGAATTTTGTCCTAGTTTTAATGCTTTAACATATTTTGTAGAAACCCATTTAAAGTGAATCGCTTTTTATTGGTGAATAAAATTTGCAATCGGTCTTTGTCAGTCACGTGTCTGCACTGTCTGACACGCCCCCATTTGCCATTTTGAAGGTATTCGCGGACGCAAACACTAGGAAGAATGGAGAAGAAAAAGCAGAATGAGAAAATTCCTTACAGAGAAAAACTTACAAATGACGGCAGGGATCGGTATTTGGCTAAATTGTCAACAATCAACAATATACAATCACCTAAAGGATTATTAGGAACACCTGTTCAATTTCGCATTAATGCAATTATCTAATCAACCAATCACATGGCAGTTGCTTCAATGCATTTAGGGGTGTGGTCCTGGTCAAGACAATCTCCTGAACTCCAAACTGAATGTCAGAATGGGAAAGAAAGGTGAAGCAATTTTGAGCGTGGCATGGTTGTTGGTGCCAGACGGGCCGGTCTGAGTATTTCACAATCTGCTCAGTTACTGGGATTTGCACGCACAACCATTTCTAGGGTTTACAAAGAATGGTGTGCAAAGGGAAAAACATCCAGTATGCGGCAGTCCTGTGGGCGAAAATGCCTTGTTGATGCTAGAGGTCAGAGGAGAATGGGCCGACTGAATCAAGCTGATAGAAGAGCAACTTTGACTGAAATAACCACTCGTTACAACCGAGGTATGCAGCAAAGCATTTGTGAAGCCACAACACGCACAACCTTGAGGCGGATGGGCTACAACAGCAGAAGACCCCACCGGGTACCACTCATCTCCACTACAAATAGGAAAAAGAGGCTACAATTTGCACGAGCTCACCAAAATTGGACAGTTGAAGACTGGAAAAATGTTGCCTGGTCTGATGAGTCTCGATTTCTGTTGAGACATAAGAACATAAGAACTATACAAACGAGAGGAGGCCATTCGGCCCATCGAGCTCGCTTGGGGAGAACTTAACTAATAGCTCAGAGTTGTTAAAATCTTATCTAGCTCTGATTTAAAGGAACCCAAGGATTCAGCTTGCACTACGTTATCAGGAAGACTATTCCATACTCTGACTACACGCTGTGTAAAGAAGTGCTTCCTTAAATCCAGTTTGAAATGTTCTCCCGCTACTTTCCACCTATGGCCACGAGTTCTTTTATTTGAACTAATGCTGAAGTAACTATTCGGTTGAACAGCACCCAAACCTGTTAGAATCTTATAGACCTGGATCATGTCCCCCCTCAGTCTCCTTTGCTTGAGGCTGAACAGATTTAGCTCAAATAACCTTTCCTCGTATGACATTCCTCTAAGACCAGGAATCATTCTTGAGGCCCTACGCTGCACCTTTTCTAAGGCCGCTATGTCCTTTTTAAGATATGGTGACCAAACCTGTACACAATATTCTAGGTGAGGTCTCACCAAGGAATTGTATAATCTTAGCATTACCTCCCTTGACTTAAACTCCACACACCTGGAGATATACCCCAACATCCTATTGGCCTTTTTTATTGCTTCCCCGCACTGGCGAGAATGAGACATGGAAGCATCAACATACACACCAAGGTCTTTCTCATAATCAGCTACCTTTAATTCAGTAGGTCCCATAAAATACCTGTACTTTATATTTCTGCTCCCTACATGGAGTACCTTACATTTGTCTACATTCAAATGGTAGAGTCAGAATTTGGCGTAAACAGAATGAGAACATGGATCCATCATGCCTTGTTACCACTGTGCAGGCTGGTGGTGGTGGTGTAATGGTGTGGGGGATGTTTTCTTGGCACACTTTAGGCCCCTTAGTGCCAATTGGGCATCGTTTAAATGCCACGGCCTACCTGAGCATTGTTTCTGACCATGTCCATCCCTTTATGACCACCATGTACCCATCTTCTGATGGCTACTTCCAGCAGGATAATGCACCATGTCACAAAGCTCGAATCATTTCAAATTGGTTTCTTGAACATGACAATGAGTTCACTGTACTAAAATGGCCCCCACAGTCACCAGATCTCAACCCAATAGAGCATCTTTGGGATGTGGTGGAACGGGAGCTTCGTGCCCTGGATGTGCATCCCACA
This sequence comes from Paramormyrops kingsleyae, assembly GCF_048594095.1. Lineage (NCBI taxonomy): Eukaryota > Metazoa > Chordata > Actinopteri > Osteoglossiformes > Mormyridae > Paramormyrops > Paramormyrops kingsleyae. The sequence continues at coordinate 38,130,646 of NC_132804.1, forward strand.
AATCTCCATCAACTACAAGATGCTATCCTATTAATATGGGCCAACATTTCTAAAGAATGCTTTCAGCACCTTGTTGAATCAATGCCACGTAGAATTAAGGCAGTTCTGAAGGCGAAAGGGGGTCAAACACTGTATTAGTATGGTGTTCCTAATAATCCTTTAGGTGAGTGTACATACATATGTATCATGTATATCTGAGTGTGTGTGCAGGCATGATAGCTTTATGCAAGTCCAGTGGAATTGTTTTGGAGTAGTACTGTTACAGGCACTTAACTTATTTAAGTTTGTATTAAATTGATATGAAATAATATATAGTTCCAAATTTTTAGTAGCAAATGCATTTCAATTAGAAACCTTTTTTGCTTTGTTTTATAAGGACATTCCTAAGACATTTATCTTAGGACTTAAGAATATTGAATGTACTGAACCAATTTTATTTGAAAAACTGTACAGATAATTTGATTTCTTTTATTTGTATTTAAATATTTATAAATGCCTTTGACTGTGTTAACTCTTCCAAAGAATGGTGTGTTGCAATATGAACAGAATGCCTCACGCATGTGCAACATTTACTGTGAAACATAAACCTGTAGAATGATCTTCCTTTGTATACGGAACATAGTTCCTAATGTAAGGAATATCTTATCTGGGTTTTGTGCGTTTTATTTTTTTTGGCCACCTCCTTTGGAATGCATAATTTGGAGCATATTTTGACATTAAGATGTTTGCTTTTACTTTTTAGATAATTCCTTATATAACCTCTAGATAACATTTACAGTGCATTAATGCTTGTATGACTCTGGCTTGCAAATGTTTTACAAGTCCAGAAATTTCCCTCTTTATGAAAATGTTTAATGCCCATTTATTATTTTATTATGTAAGTAATACCTTAATGTCAAAAAAATGGGCAAGCCTAAGGATCTAAGAAACTTTGACTAGGGTCACGTTGTGACAGCTGGACTAATGGGTCTTTTCTGCTTAATTCAGTAGATAGAAATAACTAAGAATAAAGAACGCAGTGCCATTATAAATTAGGCAAGTGAACAGTCACTTAAAAACTGATGCATCGGAAGCAGGAAAAATGGGCATGC